>NC_046651.1:13123396-13440595 GCF_900324485.2 Mastacembelus armatus | reverse complement strand
GGGAACAGGGTCACCAGGATATACCCATTTAACCTTGCTGGTTAACCTGCACATGACAGAGAAAGGAAGTCATCTATTTGGCTTCAAGTGATAAAGTCTGGGTGACCTGTTAATTCTCCCTGCCCCTTTCATTGATAAAAAACCTTCCCAAACAGTTCCCCTCGCTCTGTGATTTAAAAGCCACACTCAACCAAACTAATTTCATACCCATTTCTCTGGACTGGAGAAATAGTTTTGTGAAATCATGCATGAACATAAAAAATTGATTTGTTTATGTATCATTTCATTGTAGTGGGTTTTTGCCCTAATTCAGTGACAAAACCTTGAACTTGTAGGAGAAAAGTGGCAGGATAACATTCCTTGCTGTTATGTTCAAATTCTGCTGCTGTGTTGTCTAAACCCGATAACAAGTATGATACAAGACAAGGCTGTCCATTGTGCAAAGATTTTTTTTTTTCCACAAAAGTCATTAAGCTGGATCAATGCTCCCCAGAGAAGAGATACAGAGGGTACAACCACATACAGAGATGGAGGGTAGTGTCAAAATAGGTAACACAGTCCTAGTCTTCTTCATGGTTCAGCAGGCCAAGGTACATACTACATACCTGCTATTATGTGGATATTTTTATTCAGTTCATAGAATTCATCCAAAGTCTGTCGTATCTTTTTGTTTCTGTGTAAAGGTCAAGTTCATCCTTGTATTTTCACACTTATACCATGTAGATAGTTTTGGTTTTATTTACCCATGTTTTGACATTTCTGCCTTCAACTCAATACAATGGAGGTGAAGGGAATTTCTCTTTTGGTTTTCATCACACATCGAAAATTCAACAGCAAGCTACCCTTCCACAAACAATGTCAGGGTTACTGTGAATAATCTGCAGACCTATCTATCAGCATCACCAGAATGCTTTTTTTTTTTTCAGTGAGGTTTGTGACAGCAGAAATGTCCATGGTGCAGCAGCATGAATAGTATTTGGGTAATTAAAAGCAAAATTAATGGCATAGCTAATAAAGGAGAAATTCTTTACTTTTTTTTTCAATATGCATGCATTCATGTATAGTACAAAAGGTACTGCTTACTGTCATCAGTCCTACTGTCCATACTGGTTGTGAAGGGGTCCCTTCCTAATGAGATGGAAGAAGAATCTACCACTTTTGACTCATCAAAGTTCGTTTGCATGGCTTAGAGAACACTGCTTTTGTTTGCAGTCCTTTGTGAATCTAAATCTAAGAAACTAACTTTATTGATGCCACTTGAGCGGAAGAGCAGAAGTTTGAAAATGGAAGAAAAATGTGGGAATGCAGAGTCAGAAAGAAGTGATCTTATCATGTCATTCTGTCATATCTTCTTGAAGCTGGCAACATTAGCCCCAACTAGCACAATAAATCTGGATCTCTGACTGAACTGTCAGCATTTGAGTTGTATTGTGGGTTATTTAGTTTCCAGGTTTGGATAAGAAAGAAGTATGCATTTAAGAAAAAAAGGTAATGTTCCTGGTTCTGCGTCAATATTGATCTTTTTTGTTTCAGATTTCGGCATTAAAAGCTAAGTTTTTGGAGTACTCTTAAGTTCAGTCAAAGTTAATATAAGGCTTCAGTCTTAAGTGGATATCTTTAAAGCTGCAGTCTCTTTAATACAAAATTCTCTCTTTATTTTACTGTCCCTGTGCAGCAGATCTGCAAGGAATTATCATCCGGAAAAATGCAAAGGGGGAATACTGAAATAAAAAGACTGCACTTGTGGAAGTTATTCACTTGATTTGTCTAACTCAGACTGCTGAAACCTCAGTAACTTCAGCTGAATTGTGGAATACTTTTTCGTGAAACACCCCCCCCCCCAAACACACACACACACACACACACACACACTTTTACTGGAGATGCTTAAGGAAAGGCTCTCATCATGGACAGGATGGACAGGAAGAAGGACTGAATTGAAATGAAAGTGTTTCAGTGTAGATGTGGATGTGTGACTAATGTTTGGAAATGGAAAATCATGAGCCTATTCTTTAAGTGAGAAAATAAGGGCGTGGGGGGTAGGTTGTGGGTGGGTTGTAATATGGCTGGACTGAACCTTTAAAATAGGGAAATGAAGCACATGTACTTGTTTCCCCTCATTAAATCATGTTTGCCAGTCTGTCTTTGTCATCAGCATGCAGCCTGTCTGGGGCAGTTCCACATGACAGCAGCATGTGAATGTATGGACAGCGCATTTAGCCTCCCTCTTTCTTCTCTGTCTCATCTTGAATGTGTGTACCTGCAGGTCATATAACATCATATAACAACAACATAAAAAATAAAAGTCATAAGATTGTGTTGGGGGAAGTAAGTATTTTCATGCATATAGGCGATGAAGATGAATGCTGAGAGAAATCTCCATCTGTCTGCTTGACTGAACAGCGCATGTTGCTGTGTGGTGGTGGATCTGCTCGAGGGGGGTGTACAGGCAAATTGAGGGGAGCAGGAGAGTAGATTCGGGGGTGCGGTCGGGGTTTCTGTAAATAGCCCACCCTGCATTAAGAACCAGTATGCCAGGGTCAGCTCACCTCCCAAGACACCGCTTACATTTTCTCACGGCACAGGAGGCTGTGGAAGTCAGTGCTGACTGTTTGTCTACTTTATCCAGGTCAGATCTGATCTACTCTCACTAGTAAAGCACTGACGCTCATGACCCTGGTGCACCCCTCACTCCCAGCCAGTGTCAAAATAACAGAAGCAGCACTGTGGAGAGCATCTGCTGCTCTGCCTGCTGTTATGAAATCATGCTAAATCATGCTAAATATCTACACTCAGATAAATTTTCAGATCAAAACAAACCATCCACTCGTTTTGATTTCCGTCTTTCTCCACATTAAGCTGTTAAAAGAGAGTTTGCCTTACAGCATTTGTGCAGTGGATATGTGTGTGTGCTTGGAAGTAGGTCATTGATTTGGAACTTGGACACTGATTACGTGCTGGCCTAGAAATGGGCTATAATCTGTGTCTCTCATACCAAAACAGCTTTTCATGAGTGGCAGTTATTTCAAGGTCAGAACAACAGTTGTGTCTTCTTGCTACACATGCATGCAGACTCTTAGTTATCTACTTTCTCAGTTTCAGCAGATTGCCAGAGTTTGTTGCTCATTTTTAAAGCACTGAAAAAAAGACTCTCAATATCATCTTCATCTCTCTTTATAGCGACTAGAATGTGCCAAATCTACAGGCATGCCCTGTTCTGTCCTTGATAGGGGTTTGATGTGCTCATTCGGATGCCATTTGAGCCAATAATGTAAATATTCGTGGTCTTTGAACAAGCCAAGACGTGCTCTAATCTGTCTCTGATATAAAGTCTAGGAACACTCCTGGAACACGTGTAAAAAGGGAGTTTTCTCCATGACCATGTTGGACTAAACCTTGTATTCAAAGCTGGGAATTAACTGTCAACTAGCATCATCACAACTCCCTCTCTCTGTCTCTCTTCATAGCTTGAAGTGAGCATGGTATTAGTTTCTGCTGTGGATTTTCCTAAAACTCCCTAAGGAGACATCTTTGATATTTTTTGTAAATGTAGCTCGATATAGCTCTGCAGCTCTGCTTACAGTTTGGGTTGATATTTAGCTCGAGGAACTGGTTGTACCCTCTGAATGGTGCTTGTGGGAGGTCAAAAGGGCATGTTTTTGTACTTCTTGTTCTCTTCCTTATTCTTGGCTAGTGTGGTTCAGGAATAAACATTGGGAGCGTGCTAGTGTGAATGGGGCTCTGTTATTTTTTAAGTGGCTGTATTCCCTGTTGTGTTTCTCTGCTGTTGCGTAGTAAAGGGAATGTATTTTCATAATGTTACTAGGAAGAACTTGAAAGAACAAATTTGAGTTTGCATATTATGTCCAGTTTGCATAAAAGCAGCACTGCAATTGCTCCTCCTCCCTTCTGTGTATCCCACATGAAGGATCCTCACGTTCCCAATGTGCACCTGTTTAAATGAGCCCACGCCATGTTTGCATTTGTTTAGGCAGGGAGGCAGCATCCAACAAGCAGGCACAGACAAAATCCTATCACAAAATGACATCAGCTGCAACAGCTGCAGGCTGTGGCACTGGGAGGAAAGGAGGTAGAGAAAGAGAAGCTAGAGAGAGAGAGAGAGAGGGAGAGAAGAGGAGAACAGAAGAGAACAATTGACCAGAAGCGACATGGGAAAGAGAGGTGACCTGATTGCTCAGCTGGCCAAGAGCACGGGAAGGAAGCAGCAGGAAAGGCTGGTCCCCTCAGTCTGGCCTGGCTCTCTGCTGCTTCTGGTGGGTCCCTGTGTGGCCTTCCTCTCCTCTCTTTCCCCCTCCTCCTTCCGTCCCCCTTCCCGCACTGCTGCCTGTCACGGCTCACTACATCGGAACAAAATGATCAGCTCTCACCTCCTCATGAACATGGGTCATCATAGAAGCCATGCAAGGGCTGGGCCCTTTGTATTAGATAGGGATCACTGATATGTGGAAGGAGGAGGAGCTGCTGGAAAAGTCAATACAGTTTTTGTTTTTACAGCACATACATGCAGGGGTGTTTAATTTTTATTATTTTATTCATAGGGATGAACAGTTACCAGTTTTGTGGCAAAATTTATTTTGTCTCTCTGCTCTTGAGGAATTTTTGAATGTGTGTTTATGATTCTTTTCTCAACAAGAAAGCACGTCAAGTACCTCTTTCATAGTCCTGTAGATCATAATGTAATTAATTCTAATCTCTATCATCATAATGGCTTTTCAGATCAAACACCCACGAGCAGTCCTAACTAAATAATCCATTCCTCTGAAAAATAAACATCCAAACTTTCTCTCACGCACCCGCTCTGTCTCTCCCTCTGTTTGGCCTTGACTTGGAGAGGAGCAATCAGTTGGGTTTTGGGTTTTTGGGGGGGGGGTCAGAAAACAGAAGGACCTGCACATTTGCATACCTTTTTAGCATGTGACTGAGGGAGCCTTTATTAAATCCCCCCCCCCCAAAATCCTCCCGTGAGGTGGTCCCTACCATGGAAGAGGGGTGGTCTTCTGTCTTAGAGACAGGACACACCATCTGAGCCAGCAGACAAACAATGCTTCCAGACACGAGAACAAGGTGGCAGCAACGGCAAAATGTTTTTCAGCAGGCCAGTGTTGTCCCTGTCTGGTTATGCTGGCTGTTAGTTTTAGCTTAATTAAGTTAAATTAAATATATTTGACATTTTAAATTAACTTTTTTTTAGTGCTTTTGGGACAAGGAAAGTAGAAGGCCTTACCTAGGGCTCTTGGAAATTGTAGTTTTTCACAAATTTGATATTCTTTATAGACACGGTGGTTTTGACTCTACAAATTAGCAAATTCTAAAATGTCAAACATTTTTGCTAACAATTGAAGACAAAAAAAAAAAAAACAGCAAGCAGCCAGTCATGCACAACCAAATGCCACATTACAGGTTTGCAGTTGTTTTTACTATTTCAAATGAGACATTGGCTTCATGTTTCAATTTTGTCATTAAAACATTCAGCTCAATCTCAAATGCACCTTGATAAAAATTTCAGGTGCTTTGCTGAATGTGTATTAATAAAGCCTGTACTTCTTGTTACTCCTGTTGTAAGAAAACACCTATTAGAAAGTCATTTGATAAGAGCTTTGTGTTTACCTGTGTCTGTTTGTGTACTGTAGCCGACGTGAAGTGGGGCAAGCCCAACAAGTTACTGTATAAGTATCTGTTCAAGCAAGCTGGGGCAGCTTGTGGTTCAGCTGTACCTGGTGAGAAACTGAGATAATGAACCAAGTGGTGAAGCGAGGCTCTCCCCTGCCAGAGAGGGTCGAGCTGTTATCACACATTTGCTAGTTAGCCTGCTAGCTCCCTTAATAAGGCATTTTAGAGACAACTCAACAAACAGTGTGGTGGCAGAATTACTAGTTACTCATATGCAATTATCATAAATAGCCCTCCTTCTCTTGCATTTTTATAGCAGTTGTGTTTTTAATGATTTTAAAAATTTGAATTTTATTTTAGAATTTTATGGCAAGAGGTTTACAGCCATGAAACATTTTTATGTGATCATATACCTTACAATACAAATCACTAGGAAGAGTTATGAGCGAGAGTCAATGTGAGCTGTTCAACTTTCAAATTCCATGTCTGTTTCTTTGCTGACAAACCAACAAGAAAGCATATCTTAGTGTCAGTGCCATTCATTACTGTTCAGAGATTTTAGGACTGCAGGATCTAATAAAAATATTTCTGTCAGACTTTGGTAACAACAATATAACACTAAAGTTGTTTGATTTTTATATCCCAAGAAACATATAATTTCCAAAGATTTAAGGGAACACATGGCCATCAGATTAAGCAGCATGCACAACACTTGTGTTAAACAAAAAAATATTCTCGCTCTTTGCTGTTTTTGTAAGCCCCACCTTAGCATTTGGCACACCCAAGGCAAGGGGGATGGGAGACCAAGTATGAAGTGAAGAAATATCACAGATGTTAGTCTGCATGAACTCTTTCCCCTTTACAGCCTTCCTGCTCAATCTGGCCTCTTGAGCCTCCACTTTTTTTTTTCTTGCTCACCCTACACAAAAGACAAATGACTTCTCCTAACCTAATTTCAGTTGCAGCATGCAAGGGTCTGCCTCGACGCCTGCCAGTCAACAGAGTTTCAGTAGACACTGTGCAGATTCAAGCTGCTGTGGAGCCCAGTTGGCTGGGTTTCTCCACACAGTGTCCTGTCTTTTTGAGGATTTTTGGAAAAAAATCTGTAACCAGACTTTTCTCACATTCATTTGCTTCTGTTTCAGTGTGCATTTGTTTATTTATTTATTTATTTTTTTTGCATTGCATACCGCAGAGCCAGGGGTGCAATGGAAACAGCAGGGTTATCGTTTCAACCTATGCAACAACCACACTGTCTGTGTCTGTGTCTGTGTCTGTGTCTGTGTCTGTGTCTGTGTCTGTGTCTGTGTCTGTGTCTGTGTCTGTGTCTGTGTCTGTGTCTGTGTCTGTGTCTGCATGTCTGTGTCTGTGTCTGCATGTCTGGGTTGTGAGTGCAACAGGGGTCACAGTTGTGTGACATGCCAAACCCAACCTGGTGGCGGTGGTGGTGTCTCTCATCCAGCCACTCAGGGGGGCAACATGTACTGTCATCCTCAGTGTAATCTTGTTCATGTTTAATTTGGTTACGGAGAGGAAAGCTGTCTTAACCTGATCAATGTCCAGAACCAGGTTTGCTGAGATGCTCTGGACTGATAAAGGGCAGGACATGTGCAGAGTGTTTGATTTTTTTTGGCCTTTCTCTATTTCCCTGGGGACATGTTGCTGCTTCAAGCCAGACTGAGTCTTTGCCACAACCAGCAGGGTCCTTTGATTGATTCCTGATGTGTTGACAGCAGTCATGTCCCAGGGGAACACAGCAATTTTTCCAGAGGATATTAAATGACCTAATGGGCATATTATATGTAACCTGAAGAAATCTGTGTGTTTTGTAAGGTGCTGTGGTGTGTAGTCACTGTTCTGTCTCATGTTTGGAGATGCAGTTTACTATAGTGCACTCAATCAGGCAGCTGGATGTTTTTTTAGCAGAATTTTAATGAAAACAGTGTAAAGTGGTTTATCAGGCTGACACACAAGCACAGAAGAGCTATGAGTCTGTGTGATTTGGCCTTCAGGATGTAATAGAGGCTTTAGACGTGTTGAAAACTGTGCTGCATTTACACTGGCCTCTCAGCTCCCTGTCTCTTCCCCCAACAGGAACTGGCTAATTTCCTGAACTTGATATACCATTTGGTCGACATGGAGGGAAACCTCTGAGAGGGGATCTCAGAGAATTCTCTGCTTTGAAAAGCTTAATGAGTGTTCAGATCTTTGGGTCAATGTTTTACAGGTGGAGCAGGAGTGTTTCTGACTTTTGAGGCACCTTAAAAGGTAAAACATGAGCAGTCAGGAAATGGAAGTGAGTGAAGAGGATGAACTTTTTTTTTAGTTTCTCAAATTCCACTCATGCTCAGTTGTTGCCTCATTAACAGTCATTCACATATTTTATTTGTCTGCTTTCACAGTGTCAGGAGGGACTGGATCACCTGCATATGCTTCTCTTGACTCAGTCTCAGTTTATGGAGAGTAACTGTACCTGTTTTTCCAGCCTTGATAATGCTCTCTGTCAGAGGTCATGACCTTAGCTGGAGGCCATCGTTCTGGTTGGTTGCTGGATGGCAATATGACCCTGTCTCCTGACAGCCTGACCCCCTTCCCCCTCTCTTTCCTTTCTCTATGATCCTACAAAGTGGCTAACACATCTAACTTCCTCTATTGATTTAGATGACCTCTTGATCAGGGCGTGATCTGCTCGTGCAGGTTCCTCTCAACAGCCTCAGAGCTTTGATCACAACTGTTCTTGTACTGTTTCTTTAAACAGATCTAGTTGCTTTTGTTTTGCTTTCAAACAGTGGTACTGGTGCAATATAAAAACGGAATAATTTCCAGACAAAGCACTTGTCTTCCTCTGTACCGCACAAGCATTAAACTTGTGCAGAGGATTACTTGAGTCTATTGATTGGAGTCCTCTGCTGTAGAGAGGGCAGTGTGCAAAATCAATGCTTTATTTTCTTCTAGACTACTTTATGCTTGTTTTTTGCCAGTGAAAATGAGAGGAAAACAAGGGAAAAGGCATTTACTTACTTGTGTTCCATCTTTCTTATTGACTTTAGTGACTCAAAATCAGCTTGTCATCAGTTTTATACTTCTTATCTCCATCACATTGCCAAGCTTGAACTCACCTTTATATTGGTGGGTGAGTAAGGTCATACCTTTTTTTTTTTTTGCACTGATAATACTGTGAGGTTATTCATGACTCTGGCATCTGAATGAATGTGCAGTGGAGTGTGTGTTTGTCCTATTTTGTTTAAGGTTGCGTTTCTGTGCATGAAGATGATGAGGTTTCTATGCTCACATCATGTATATACATAGAGCTGCAACTAATGATGTTGCACATTGTTTAATCACATACAACTGTTAAATTTCCTGTCATCTAAAACAGAGAAAACTCGCAAATCAAAGAATTTGTTAATTATAAAATAGTGGTTGATACATTTTTTTTTTGATTAATTGATTAATGAACTACTTGTTCATCCCTTTATACAAAATAATTGTCCCCCTTTGCGTGTGATCACAAGACACCACTAATTAATTTAAGTGTAATCCAAAGAGCAGCATATTCAGTGGCTTGAAGAAGTCATTTTTTGCACACTTGTGTTGTAGATTTAGATGAATAAAATTGACATTTTTGGTCACTGAGTGGCCCACACCAATCCCAGACTTACACACCACAGAACATCTGTGGAGTTCACAGACAGTTCCTATGCAGTGTGACAGATCTTGAGAGGACCTGCCAAGAAGGATGGGGTAAACTGCCCAAATCCAGGTGTACATAGCTTGTAGAGACTTGCCCAAGACGGGAATCTGTAATTGCTGTCTGAAGTGCTTCTACAAAGTGGCAAATTAAGGGTTTGAATACTTTCCGATTTACCTTTTTTAATACATTTGAAAACATGTTTTCATTTTGCTTTTATGGGTTCCTTAATGTAGATTGATGGGCAAAAATTACATTTGTTCGACTTACAATTAAATCTGTAACACAATAGAGCTTGCAAAAAGTGAAAAGGTCTGGAGCCAGTGTACATTTTTCAAATTATTCTTGTACAAAACTGAAAACTACCCATTCACTCAACTTAAATACAGATGACAATGAGACTCACGATCCTTTTTGTTAGACTTATGTTTTAGCTCTTATACTGTATTTTCTTGAATATTTCGGAATCAAGCCTGCTCAGCAGCTACAGAAAGAATACTAGTTATTACGTGTTCAACAAAAATCTTTTGTTTTGTGATATAACGTTTTAAAAGACCATGTTTTTTGCGAATTATACATAAATGTCCCTCACTTTGCAATTTTTCAGACCAGGTGACCACATGTCCTCAAATATAGATACTAATTCTTTTAAAACACAAGTTAGTTCTCTAGGCATACAGTCCAACATAATGACCTCCACTGTGTACATCTGAGGTGCAGCCCTGGTTGGATGTGAAGTCCAAGACAGGACAGAGAAACACAAAAAGGGGTCAGCGAACAGGAACATGGGTGGTGACAGTGCCTGCATGTGAGGTGGTTTCGCTAACGAGAAGCCATTGTGCCCTCGGTGAAGGTTAACTCTCTGATTCAGTGAGGCAGGAAGTGTTAGCTGCCTCCCCTGCATTTTTCCCATCCATGGCCTCTGCCAAGCCTCAGCAGAACAATCCAGCCCCTGTGACTGAGAGGGAGGGAGGAAAACTGAGAGACTGAGAGTCAGAGACAGAAAGAGGGAGTACCGGGTGGTGGGGGTGAAAAACAGAGTAGAAAGGTCCAATTCTGTAGGGTAAAATCAGGCTCCTAAGTTATGCAAGTGTTCCTTTTTTGTTTGCCTTACTCAGGGTTTTGACAGATTGCATGAAGCATGATGGTAATGCAGACCATTCTGCCCATACCCTCTTCACCAAAACAGCCTCCATTTAACCCTTTGATGCACCTTCGCACATTTTTGGGACGAAGAGACATTTACGTTAATTTTTTGAAGGTGCGTCAAAGGGTTAAGGTAACTCAGATGTATTTTCCTCTACAATTCGAGCTGAAAAGTGGCCAGCTGTAGCCAGGTTCCAGCAGGTTTAAGATCCACACACACACACACACAAACACTGCGAAATGAATATCACAAAATGGACCCACAGACAAACACCCACACAGAAAATAGATATCTCAAAATATGCACACTCAGACAAACACACCCTGAGAAAATAGATATCTCAAAATATGCACACACACACTCATAAGTCACAACACCTCATACCGAATCAACAATCGCATCTTTGTTAAATTATCCAGGAAATTGTTTGCGGTGCTTTGATAACACAGGTGTTTATATGGTAATAGCTTCTGGAGGCTGGATAAGAATGAAACAATAAAGTCATTAGGGTGTTACAAGAAGAAATGAAACCAGGCTCCTTCACACACTGCAACTCATCACGCACATACACACACAAACACATAATCATCCAGAAGAGGCTGAATTCTTACACGCAAATTCATTAAAAAAAAAAAGCTTTTGTCAGCTGCCTTAATGACCCTTGATGTGTGTGAACTTGTGCCAAGTTGGCAGAATTTATCTCCAGTAGTGTTGTGGTTCTATGAAAGATAAAAGAAAATAGGAAAGAATAGAATATACACAAGATAAAATAGATCATTCATAGGAAGATCTGTTTGTTTCACCCAAGCCATGACAATAGCTCCACTTAGGGGTTTTTATCTTAAGTGTGGTGCACAGAGTTTATGTAGGTGAACGGATGTGAAGGGATCCTGCTTTTGTTCTAGACATCAGATTTATTCCTCATCTGTCAATGTTCTATATACTCAGTTGACGGTTGTTATTTCCATCTTCATAAGCAATAACCTTTTCTGAGCTCTCACTCTGCGAGTAGTGCGAGATTTTATTCATACATCTGTAGGTGTCTTCATCATAGTCAGATAGGCTCCAAATAATGATAGTTTTCAAAATACCAATTGAATTTGCTAATTTAATAAGGGTGGTACTATTTATTTCACAATAATGTAAAATAAACTGCTTACACAGTAACTGGATCGATTATTTTTTGTTAGCAGTGCTGCCCTATCATAAGTGTCTTCAGAAATAGAAAATGAAACTTTTTGCATGCTAAAAAGAAGTAGGTGTAAATTACACTTTGTTTTTATTTACCAGAGGTCTTTTGGTGAAAAGCTAACACATATTTAATTGATCATAAATCATCAAACACCCAGGATGACAGCAAAAACAAGCACACTTTCCAAACTGGAAATAAAGACATAAGGTGTTGGAAACAAAAATAACACTGGGGATTATAGTGAAAGACAGTCAGATAACCATTTCACAAGGACCCAACACAAAGACTAGACTAATATTGGCCAGGGTGAAAGACATAAATGTTGTGCATGCTGATCCTCGCTTACGGTGGAGTATGAAATGTAAGTGCTTAATTAAAATCAGTAATACCTTACACTATTCATTACTGAAAAAAAAGGAAAAAATCCCTGTAGCAGGTTACTGTCAGACACTGTTCTAGATAAGTGGGAAAGAATCTTTTTTAGACTGAAAAAAATGCAGATGCATTTGTCTGTGCGGTTGCAGAGCAGTAAAGGGTGACAGACAGGCAGGGTGTGAACAAAGATGTCTATCCACAAAGGTGCCCTCTCTCATCTGATCCCAACACATCTCTCCTACAAAGCAAGGGCTGTGCACAGCATGCAGACGTTGCTAGCCTGCCTCTGTTGGTAAATAATGAATAGGTCACACCTGGTGGTCTCTCAGAGGCTCGCTGCAGCCTCCGTCTGTCTCTGGTGGTGGTTCGGGAAAATGTGTTTATGTGTTTGTGTGTTCCTCTGAGTGTGTGGCAGAGGTCTAGCATTAATCAAAATTCTCCTGCAGTCGTCATTTTTGTTGTGTTTCCTTTCACCTTTAGCTACATAGTGTCCTCTTGTGTCACATCCTCTAAAGTGCTTTAGCAATGTTTGTGCTTTGTGTGTGTGGATCTGTGTGTGTGGATCTGTGTGTGTGTGTGTGTGTGTGTGTGTGTGTGTGTGTGTGTGTAGCAGTTATCCTGAGAGCCAGTAAGAGACATTAGCCTGGCTTCTGTGTTTGACATGACTGAGTAAAGTGACGAATGACAGAATTAGATGTCTTCAGAGAGCTAAAATACAAACTGCATTTAAGTGTCCAGCAATCCAGTGTCCATCATGGGCAGCAGAGATTTCTTTCATGCCTTGGGACCACAAATGGCTGAAAGCTAATTCAATATCATTATTTGTGATCACTTCAAAAGATGAAAGGACCTGTATAAAAGATTTTGCAAATACCCATTTGAGATGTAATGCATCATCAATCATGCCAGCAATCTCCCTCTATCAAGAAGGCTCATCTCATTAAAAATACATGTGGTGTATTGAAGTGTACCAATCATATGAGCTTTCTATAAAAACTGTATGCTGCTTTACAATCAGCAGGTAATGAGCAGTAAAGGCTGGAGTGGAATAAATATTATATCAATCGCTAATCAACTAATCAGTGCGTCATTTCAGGACTATAGAGGAAAGTACATCTTGGATTTAGCCTTTATTCCGGTCTTTTTTCACGCTATCACTTGTGCCACTTATGCTACTGAAACCCACAAAGAGCCTAAGCTCTGTAAACGTAGATTTTTTCGAAGTAGTTTATTTATTCAAGAAGAAGAAACTCTTCCAGAAGTGCGTAGATATGACTGGTTCAGCCCTGCTTATCAGTGGCGCTGGCCGTGTGTGGCAGAGATAATGTGCGGCGAGTGCGTCACGGAGAGCATGTGATTGGAGCCGGATTCAGGAGTCAAACAGTGTTTTATCTTTTGTATATCAATCACTCTGCACTGTGGCCCTACGCACATGAGCACCAGAGCTCACCGCAGTGTTTGTTGTAGCAACAAACCTCTCTAAAGTGGTATTGTGGTGTAGTTGTTTTTTAATATATTTTTTTTATTATTTGTTTTTTTTTTTAGTAAAGGTTACTATTATGTTGTTAGGGAAGAGGCAGAAAAGTCCCCAGACTGTAGTTTCACAAAGCTCAGCAACAATAAGAATACAAATCATAGGAATTCTATTGACAGCAGCTCCTCCAGTCAATAGTCTTTACAGGGTTTTGTGTTAACACAGGCAACAAGCTGCACTCTGTGAAATGCACTGCACTCTGCAAGATAAACTCTTGTCATCAAGGAATTAGAGTAACTATCTGCTTTGTGTGTTTTCCTTGCAAGCGAACAACACAGCAAATCAAAGGAATGTTTACTAGGCGGCAAAACAAGAAGAAATGGAAGTGGAGAACAACACAGTATTTCCTGTCTAGTGATTTGTAAAACTTGAATTAATTTTGGCCTGGAAAGCTGGCTCTGCTTACAGGGAGTTTTCCCTATAAACAGTGGAAAGGAGACTCCTTCCCCTTGATTTCTTTCCATTCTTTCCAGTGTGTGTGTGTGTGTGTGTGTGTGTGTGTGTGTGTGTGTGTGTGTGTGTGTGTGTGTGTGTGTGTGTGTGTTTGCACATGTTCACGCACATGTACACAAACATGTACTTTATTCTCTGATAGAGTTTGACTTGTTTTTCACAGTTTGTCCACAAGATATTAATGATTAAATATAACTGGGAGTACAGTGTTGTTATTACCAAATGGAATGCCTGCCAGAACTGTGAAAATGAGGCCCAGGTTGTGTCAGACTTAAAGAGTCATGTAAAAAGGCCAAAAACAGCTAAAACTGCTGGTGTTAAAGAGCCAACACTTCTACTTTTCATTTGCCTGCCTTGCTTGTACTTTTTGTTTTGCTCTGTCTGATCAAGATACTGAATTCTTTGCCTGAGGCACTTCTCCTGTTTTTGATGTTTCTCCCTACAACACTCAAGCCCACCGAGGCCAGGATGAAAAAACAACTTTTCCAAGTTCAGTTGTTGAACATAATATTGAATTGTGAACATTGGTATTGACTCATGTCCCACCAGACCAATTTAATCTGTGATTCAGCTCATACAATGCATCCAGCAGAAGGAATCATGTTATTAAGCCCCCTTAATGAACTCCCCATATCTTCTTGCACTAAAAAAAGCTCATCTAAATGGAAAACACATTGTCTTCATTATTCGCAAGTGTTGAATGAAAGCAGTTGCCATGGTTACAGCCATCAGAGGCTGAAGCCTGGTTTGAGGCCAGAGGGGCTACAGGAATAAAGTGGCTCCTAATGGTGAGATTGTACAAATAGCTCTCTGAGAGGGTTATATATTACTGGCATTTCCATGTTGGCCAACACAGTCACAGTGCAACAAATGATGAGTTTCATATCATACTCCTGTGTCACTGCTGGCTTTGGTTAATGAAACAAGATAAATCTCACCAAGTTCTTTACTATTCAACAGCACTGTTTTCTAAATATCCTTAGAAATACATTTCTTAATGGCTACTCTGTTGTTTTTCAGTGCATTGGCTTTTAAAGAGCCATGCATAAACTTCCGGTGCACGCCAATCAAAATGCAGATTGTCTACACAGCATGATGTCCACCCAGGAGAATTACAGCTGAATACTAAGCAGGAGAGAGCTCTTCATTTTGACTGCTGTTTATGCTTTTGAGACTGAAAGGAGGAGGCAGAATATGAGAGAGGAGCAGCAGTGCTTAATTCATTTTCTTGTCTGAATGTAGGTTAAATTACCTTTAAATCCCTCACAGACTTGCACATTGCAGGTAAATGAGTCACTTGGCTGCTGATAAGCAGCAGCAAAGACATGCTGGGAATCAGGGACAAGGTGCTTTTTTGCGATGAGAAGGAGACACATTACTAATAATAGAGGAAGTGGTCATGGGGGATTTCTCTGATCTCTGATTCAGTTCAGATAATAATTGGTGTACCCGATACAACACCCTGTGTTTGGGTGGTGATGGGGTAGCAGTAAAACAAATTACCAGGGGGTTGACCTTTGGAAATGTAACGCTGACCCTAGCCTGTCTGACAGAAGCATCAGTGCACCTCAGAGTGGCCAGTCTGGATATTGGTTATTTCATAAAGGCAATTACACACCTGGGTTTAGATCAGGTTTACACTTAATACTATTTTCTAAGTTTAAATACATCAGTATTAACCTAAATAATGTGATAAAATTGGTTATCAGGAATCCATAATAGTGGTAGCATCTCAAAAGAATTAGAAATGATATGCAGTTTAATCTAATGGGTTATGCTTGCTTGTTCTTACAACTTATTGCTTCTTTAATGAAAATTTCCTATAATACTCTGTAATTATTATTCACTTTTTGAGTGTTTTTACACGCAAAATACACACGTATATCAGCTGTACATAAAAAACGTACATTAAAAGTATTTTCTTTAAAAACTTGCAAAGAAAAATAAATTAGGTTCAGCCCTGAGAAATGTCTGCATGTACCTGACAGGCAAAAACCCAGGTTTTTTCAAATGGAACTTTTTCTGCATGTATTGTATGAGGAAATAAAAACAAATGTTTAGTTAATCAGCATTTTTGTTAACAACGACAGAGACAAGGGCAAAAATAGAACATCCTATTCCTTTAATCCACAGCAAAATGACTCCAGTTTTTATAGACTGGTATGAGTTATTCAGGGCAAGTTTGATTTAATGCAACAGCAGATTCCTAATCATCACTATAAATATAAGCCGGCACTTGAGTTCTGATGCATCCTAGTGCTTTAAAACTTCTTTTAAGTCTCAGTATTGTCATTTCATCAAGATTCTGCACACATGCTTCATCTTGTTTGTGGAAGGATTATTTTACCCCTATGGACAGGTTGTTCACATGTTTGAAAAGCAGTGTGTTTCTCTTGTAGTTGCGGTGAAAGCCAGTTTCATGTCTTTGTTTATCTGAGAAAAGCAGAGTTCTCAACTCTCTAAACTTGTTTGTCCTTCCTGGGCTCAGGCACTCTGCAGCAGTGGATCGAGCTGGCCTCTTTTCTCTCAGTATTCTCTACGAAGCATTCATTCATGTGATGAAAGAGATCTAGGGCTTTTGAGGCCTCAGCATGATGTCTACAATATCCATTTTTCTGTAGATCAGAACTAGGTATAGTCCCAATTTGAATTTAAATCCTAGTGAGTTGTTTTTGGCCTGCAAGGCACATAGCACTATCTCAAACAGGCCTGCTCAATATTATAACACAATTTGTATGTTAAAACGCTTGCCCCTGTTGTTTGAGTGCGTGCGTGTGTGTGTGTGTGTGTGTGTGTGTGTGTGTGTGTGTGTGTGTGTGTGTGTGTGTGTGTGTGTGTGTGTGTGTGTGTGTGTGTGTGTGTGTGTGTGTGTGCATATCGACCTGTGGAGGATGTGTCGCTGACAGGGCAGCCACTCTGGTCATTGTGTCGGGGAGGGGAGCCTGCTTGCTTTCAATCCATTATTGACTAATCTCATTAGCCAAGGATTCTAACACTGAATGAGTCACAGAAACTGACTTCTCTCCCTCCCTCTCATTGAGATAGCCCAATCACGTGTGCATACACAAACACATTCACATGCAAACTTACTTGCGTGCACACATATTGAAGCCTTATGCCACAGAGAAAAGGGAGTCGCTTGTAATTGTAGACAGCAATTTTGAAAGAAAAAAAATGTATTGACCTTAATTAATAATTTTAATTAAGTGACTGCCTATCTGTGCTTTCTACTGGATTAGCTAATTATATGTTCAGCACTTTCTACTTGTATCCTTGTGTGTGTGTGTGTGTGTGTGTGTGTGTGTCCGCCCCCTTGCTTTTGTCCCATGACTGCTTGTACTGTATCACTGTGACATCCTGATTGGTCTGCTGCTCATGGATCACGCTCACCTCTGCATCTGTAAAAACAACTGCTTTGCATATCAGCTTGCTCCTGACAGTGTAAACTTTGCAGTCATGGAAAAGGAGATGCAAAGTGTCACTTTGATTTGCACAGAGACTTAATAGTAGTTGGCGATCACGCAGCAGCAGCTCTAGCTACAGTTTTGTGTGACTGTGTGTGTGTGTGTGTGTGTGTGTGTGTGTGTGTGTGTGTGTGTGTGTGTGTGTGTGTGTGTGTGTGTGTGTGTGTGTGTGTGTGTGTGTGTGTGTGTGTGTGTTTGTTGTTGACCAGGTGACTGAGGCCGCTGAACTCTGCAGTATCAACCACCGGAGATTGAGAGAGAGAGAGAGTGTGTGGGTGTGAGTGTGTGTGTGTGAGAGAGAGAGAATAGACCACTGCAGAGAGATAGATTCATGACCCAGCCAGCCTGTAATTGCTGATGGTTCAGCAGTTTTCGGGACTGGAACAGAAGGATACGGAATTTCTCCACTTTTTCCGCTTCTTGCAGCATTCATTTCCTCCTCCTTTTTGATCCAGTGCAGCTCTCCTACTCTCCCTTAGTGTCTCACTGCCTCTCACACCTTCTCTCTCTCTCTCTCACTCTCTCACACTTTTTCTTCTGTGTATGTATGTGTGTATACTTCAAGAAATTCTACTGCAGCCAGCATTGTTTATGTTTACCTGTCAAGCAACTTCACCTTCTCTGATGGATGATGCCGAGCCTTGTGTTTTGCCCATTAGCTAGAGATGGGTTTAGTAAAATTACACCCATGAACATACAAGTTAGGAATACTACACTCAGCATGGTATAATAGATAGAAACATCATATAATAGGTCAGGTGAAAATGGGTTAATTGTACATGTATTGTATTAACAAAACAAACATGTCAAAACCTTCTTGATGTTGGAATTACTCCTGCTTTACTTTGTTATACAGTATAATGAATCTTTTGGGGAATTGATAGAAATTAAACAATAAGAACTTAATTAAATTAGAAACAAAGAAAAACATTTAAAATAACCATTAGTCACAACTAATGTGGAGCTAATGATTTGATATAATGACGTGGCAAAAAAACTCTCTAGTTTATCTTTGATTTTTCTTAGCTTTGATACTAGAATAAACTTAAAACTCCCGGTGTTGGGAGTTTTAATAAATACTACTACTACGACTGATGATGTATTTGTGCAAGCTACTCTTTCTAGTATGTATGAAAGAGATTATATGTAGACTGTATGTGATTTTGTGTGTGTGTGTGTGTGTGTGTGTGTGTGTGTGTGTGTGTGTGTGTGTGTTGTTGAGGCTGTTATTCCTTCATTTGACAGCATAAGTTGAATTGCATAATGCCTGCAAACAGCTTCCCCTTTCATAGCATTCAGTATTCATTAGATGCTATTTTTGGCGCACTGTAAGATTATATAAAATGAGACATAGTGTTCCACAAACATGTGATCCACATCACTTAGACTACTTGCACGCTCTCTGGCTTGCCTTTGTTTTTTAATGCTGTGTAGACTTCACAAAGAAGGTTGAAATGAGAGACTAGTGAAATAACATACAAAGAATAAAATAATGCAAGATGCCACCACTAAGAATAAAAGTGATTGATTGAGGTCTACGCCCCTGGAGAATCTCCTATTGCTCCTCAGAAATATTGGCATTCTTAACAGACACTTGAGATAAAGCTTCCCGATTCATTTACACAAAGGCATCAAGACATGGCAGCCTGCAATCTTTGGTAAATTAGAGCGGTGCAAGTGGTGCAGTGTGGACCAGAGCAGAAGCAGAGGACGGGAGGTGGAGGTCTGTCTGTTGCATGGGATTCATCACATGCCTGAGTGTGCGTGTGTCCCCCCCATGGCCCCATAAGGGAGTTTTGTGGTTGTGATTTACGGCAGCCTGTTCTGCCTAACCTCTAAATCAGCCCCTCTCCCACACAGCAGACCCCCACCCCTCCTTTCCATACAGACACACTCGGACACAGACACACTCTGTCTGGTCATGGAGGGGGCGTGTAGGAAGGTGGTGGTGGAAGGACAGAGGGGGGAGAGGGGGAAAGAGCGGCCAAACTGCTGCAGTCAAAAGCCTCCTCTCTGTGGATCAAGCGTCCGCCTGTCTGGTAATGTGTTGTCACTGACCAATTAGGAAATCCAGATCAAACAGGCACAGGGAATGGCCCCTCGCTGCCCCTCTCTGAGCACGCTCTTTTTAATTGAGCACATTTGTGGAATGAGAGGCTTCTCCCTGGAGGGACCTATGGCTACAGATACTAGCAAGCTGTTAACACAGGATCAGTCTGCTCACTAAGGTTATCAAACAATCTACTGATATAAAAAAGAAAAGAAAAAAAAGATCTTCATGTGCCATGCCAGTTAGATGACCCTAATATACGTCTGTGCAGGAGATGATACATTTCAGAGGATGCAGGTCTTGGGCACAAAAACATGAGAAAGCTGATGAAAAGAGTTTAAATTCTGAATTCTTGCTGTGGTGATAGTAGCCAGGTTTAATGCAGTATAGGGAAAAACTGACTTAACTGTTCTGATAATGTTTTTTTAATTGAAACAATGTAACCATTACTCACAAAAGGTCACAGTGAAAAATTCAGAAATATACAGTAGAAATAGGAGCAGCTGACATTATAATATCCATTACGCAGCTTAATCAAAGTAAAGTTTTATCCACAACAAGGTCTGCCCCTATTACAACAAGTATGACTGTAGTAGCAATGGTGTCTTTTTACGTATGAATTCAACTTTAGATTTTACGAAGA
This sequence comes from Mastacembelus armatus, assembly GCF_900324485.2. NCBI lineage: Eukaryota > Metazoa > Chordata > Actinopteri > Synbranchiformes > Mastacembelidae > Mastacembelus > Mastacembelus armatus. Next base: position 13,420,415 of record NC_046651.1, on the reverse strand, counting down.
GACCGTGTTGATTCCTATTTCAGAGCTGTATAATCTGGCTTTAGTGTCTTTATTTTAAAAAGGATGATGCCTCTCAAAGATAGTTGTATCTTGACTAAATGGCATAGAATACATATTAGGTTATAGTTACACAGTTATCATACAGATTTATAGTAAATCAGGCTATGAACAGAGTGGTCAGCCATAAAGAATACAAACTACATCAAAAGAATCATGTAACACCCCTCACTGTCCCATTATGGAAATAAATATGCTCTAAATATATTTAAAAACATAAACAACATCATGAAATATATAACCCTGATTAAGTAAAACAAATAAACACACTAACAGATTAATGAATGGCTCTGAAAGTCATTTCACAAGCATTTCACAACATTCACAAGTTCCAACTCAAATGTGAGGATTTGCTGCTGTCATCATTGGGAATTGGATTTGGATTTTGAAATGTTTATCAGACAAAACAAGAAATTGTATTAATTTTTAAGAATTATTACCTTTTTGTTTTTGGGAACTTGAGGCTCTTTTCACAGATTTTCCTCAATAAACAGACCAGAGAACTAAAGGATTGATGAAAACTATAACAGACAGACAGTGACAATACTCATTAGTTGCAGCCAAGATTCAGAAACTGTGCTTATGAAATTTTAAAATGAAGATGTTAGTGAGGTCTGGCAGGTTGATGGTATGTCTTCACAGCTTCTTGAGTAAAACAGAGAAAGCTTGTGTTGCTGCTGTCCATCAGTGCCTGGGCAGGTTGAGCTCATGCACTATTTAAAAGCTCTCGCTCTCACTCTCTGCATCTTTTCCCTCCCATTCACTCAAAGTCACAAAAGGCCAAAGGTCATTGATACAATGGAGACAAGAAGGATCTCCATCCCCCTATCCACACCAATAACTCCATCAAACACACACACACAATCCAACAAACACACACAGCTGCCCCATACTGCAACTTATCACCACTACCCCTCACATCCTGCACACTTGCAAGGCATCGGACACACAGGCACGCACACCCTTGTGTTTTGCTCTCAGCCTTCTTTGAATTCCTTCCCATGTATCTTGCAGCTCGCCTGTCACTCCTCCCCCCAGCGCTATCAGTCTCTCTCTCACAGACCTCATAATGGCTCCTTCTGGGTAGCGGCTGCATCTGTGGCTCCTGCTATTTCAAAGTTTTAGCTGGCCGGATTAAGCATGGTATGTGGAAAATGAACAGCCACTCACAGGAGGGACACATGAGCTGAATGCATAATAAACCAGAAGACTGGCAAGAAAAAAAGACAGAAGAGAAAGGGAGGGGGATTTGGGGGGACACTCACTCACAAGTTGTCTGAAGCGGTGTCGGCACCTACAGAGTAACAATATCACTCACCAAAATGGAAATTAAATCTCTCTGACTTTTCCTCTGTACTCATAATCAATGGAAATTTTTAAGACAAAGTGTTTCAAGGGGGGTGCTGAGGGTAGTAGTGATGTCTCTTTGTGAAATATGGAGTGTGAATTCACCTCTTATTGCAACAATAGCTGCAGGTTTACACTCTGGCTCACAGGTTTCATCATCATTGTGTGCTTCCAAAATTCCTGGATGATTGTGGAGGAGAGAGCTTGGTAGTGAGCAGCAGGGCTGATAGAGCGCCGCAGAGGGAGTGAGGTTAGCTGGCTAGCTGTTAGCTCTGCGTTGGTTGTTTGGAGGCGACACGCAGTCATGTGGCTCATGTGCGCTGCCTCTTGTTCCCCAGGGGAATTGACCCTCCACCCCTCCTCCCCTCCTATTAGTGTAAGGGAATTAAAAGGGTGGCTGTTTGGAGGAAGGCAAACAGCAGACGGAGTAACTACTGTGATGCTCCTCATGTGTGCATGTAGCCAGAACCATGTTCTCTACCTCTGCTTGTTCCAGAAACCAGGTGAGCTGTGGGGTCGGTGGGTGGGTGGGGACTTGGTGGCAAAGAGCAACTGGCCCCCATCAGTCTTTTTTTTTTATCGCAGCTGGAGATCAGCCTCTGAGACTTGGTAAAACGTTACACTTGGTTAGAGAGGAGATATTGCTTAGGCCCTTCCATGATCCCTGACCCTCTGTTTTCTTCAGCTTCTGCTGCTGGGGGGACTGTAGCAGCAGCAGCAGTGGTGGGGGCTTCAACTACCCCACCCTTCTGCCCCTACCACCATGCTCCCTTTGCTTTTCTAATCATGCTGCAGATGTGCCTGATGGCTGAACAATCTCTGTGTTCTGAACATGGGGCTCCCACAGGAATCCAGGAGGCTTGGTTATGTGAGCTGTCATGAAAAAAAAAGTGAGAGGGCGGGAAGGGAAGGGAGGGAGTGAATGTGGGTCTGCGTGAGAGAGGAGTGAGTTAGAGGGAGAATGCGAGATGGAGAAAGACAGAGGGGAAGAGCGAGAGATCACTGAACAGCGACCAACACAGCAGGGCTGCTTGGATTGAGAGTGTGTGTATGTGTGTAAGTGAGTGGCACAACTGTGAGGCCGCCCTTGCTCATGGTTGCCTCTAGAGCTGCAGACCAAACCACATTAAATAAAAGAAATCCATTCCCAAGCCTGTTAAGGAGCCATGTGGGGAGGTGTGAGGGTGTGTGTGTGTGTGTGTGTGTGTGCACTTGAGTAGCTGTGTGTCCATGTGTGCAGCAGAAAAATGGGGGAAGGGAGGAGGAGGTGATGGAGAGGGGCTGAGGGGAGGGGAGGTAGAGCAGGGAGGTGGGACAGGCAGGAGGCAGCTCATATTATCCTCCATGCCAACTCTGGATGGAGCCTGCTGGGGATTATGGCACATTCTGTAAAGCAACAATGGAAGCAGTGCCGATTCGTACACATTTCCATCCACTCTGCTTTTTCCTCCGTCGAACAAACACAGCTTTGTCCTCGCTGCCTGCCTGGCCACTTACCAGGCAAAGAACCAGGCAGACACCTGGAGTCCTAAAACTGCCCTCTCCAAACTAAACACCCCTCCCTCAGTGAAGGAAAACGGCGTCTCTACAATGCTGAGATAATTAAAGGGGAGCTTTCACACACCGGCCTCGGCTGACAGTCGGAAGAAAACAAGATATAGCTTAGAATCAAAGCTCATTAAAATCATGAGGGTGAAAAGATGCTGCCTCCCCCTCATCCCCCTCCTTTCTCCTCCTCCGTCATCTTTATAACCCTTAAGCAAGTGCTGCAAACAGCCTGAGCCCTAGTCAATGATGGCGCAGATTAGTCCTTTATTGCCTAATTCACCTACAATAGACAACATGCGGGGACACAATCACCTTGAGGAGCGCGTCTTGACGTGTCCCCACGAGGTGCAAGAGGGATGCTGATTTCTCCACTCAGACAACCTTGTTCTGTTTTAATAGTGTCAGCAGTACTTTGAGCTGTCGATTAGTGAGATGTGTGTGTGTTTCTACGCGTGTGTTGGTTTAGGGGAGTGTTTCACACAGCTCTGCGGAGGTGTAACACCCTGCCTGTAGTGTTGTTGTAAAGCACATTAGGAGTGACTGAGGGTGTTGTTATGGTATCATGATGCTGGTCCAGCAGTCAAGTGAAGGTGAGAAGATCTTTGTGTGTGTGTGTGTGTCTGTGTGTGAGAGGCCGGGATGGCGGCCAGCGCAGCTTGCTGTCTTTCTGCTTCTCCACCCTCAACACCCTGGCAGTCTACATCCGTGGATACTTTGGCTGAGTCCCCCTTGAAGCAGGAAATATGCCTTCATTCAAACTCTGCTTATGCATGCCCCTTAAAGCATATGTTTGGTTTATTTAAGGTCTCCTTCCACTTAAAATATGCTTACTCTTTCTCCACCTGGATGTTTGACCTCCACCAAGTTTGGCACCAGAAGCCTTTTTCCACCATTATTTACTAAGGGGGAAAGACTCTTTGTTCTCAGCATAAATCTGAGATCAACATATGGACAACAATGCAACTTACATAAGTGTAATATAGGAATTTGAAACCTCTAGTGCCCATGTTGTATATTCATATATTCTGTGTTTTTCTATAAAGCAAGAAGAGATGTCATTTTAGAATTTCTAAGCAGGCAATTGAACTTTGTGCAAAAAAACATATTCCGTTTTTGATTGTTACATTTATTTTGGCATTGTCATGTTCATTGTCACGACTGTCACATTGTCATGTTGCCAGATCTTTTCAATTACTTTGGTGGGCACATGTGCACATGCTATCGTGAGCACTGACTAAAAAAACTACAAAAATAACAACCAAGTTGAAAACTGGAAATATACTTAAACAACACTGTGCCCATAGCCTGACTGTTTTGGTTCACAAAACATTTATATGAATAAATTAAATCTGTTTACCACTTCCCTGCGCCTTGACAGCTCAGCTGAGAGACTGTGTAAAGCAGTTAGGGTTCGTGATCCATTTGTTCTGCTGTGATGGTGGGATAAAGCTAATCATTGCCTACTCTTCTCCCCCCTAGACTGTTTTTATCCTGCAGAGCAGAGGTGGCAGCTTGTCTATGTTACATTAACAGGCTAGAAACTCTCTTTGATGGTTTACTTCAAATGTTTACTGTAGATTCCAAACTGTGTGATTGTGAGCATTCAAAAAGCAATCCCTCTAACTTAATGGTGGTATTCAATGTCTTCATACAACATTATTTAGTGTCACTATCTAATTGCCCCAACCACGTCATCAAATTAAATCTGCAGCCCTTTTCAAGGTACACTTATGTAACATGATCACGTAATGAGACAAATATGGACCCTTCCTGACAGGAGACAATCGCGTCCTCTGCGGGGTGCCGTATGAAAACAAAGCTTTTAAAGTGGTGATACAAGGGGAAAGAAAAACATTGTTGTACCCTAGAGGTGGGCTGATAGCGCTGTGAAAAGCCCATTTGAAGAGGTAGGCCTCATCTGTCACTGGGCAATGGAGGGAGCAGCCATGCAGAAGCCCCCTGATTATAAAGAGATAATTTCATCCAATCCTCCGGTGGTGCTCCATCGCCTTGCCGCCATACTCCAATGCCTTTCATATTTGTTCCCAGCCTGCATCTCCTCACCCGTTTTGTTTTATTATAGCTCCCACTCAATACATATATTTTAGCTTCCCCTTGAATAGGGAGGGAAAGTTGGTCGCCCTCCTCCCCTCCCACCTTCACCCACCCCTCCCGTGTGCCTTTTGTTGTACAGGAATCCACAGCTCTCAACTTGTTGTGTAATGTCTTTCGTGCAATTTGCGGTAAATTAAGCTCAAGTAACGTGTGTATCAGAACTGATTTCCCCACACGTACTAAAAAAGCGTGCAGCAGGGTTTCTGGGTAACTAGCTGAATCAAGGCAAATAAGTTCACATAAGGTAATGGTGCAGGGAAAATAATAAATGATAACATCTGTAAGATAGAAAAGAGCAAGTAAATAGGGGCAGGCTCATAATTGCATCTGTTTTCATATCTCCACAGCATCACGGGTTTAATCTTTAATTTGGCTCTTGCTAGTCATTAAAGATATAACAAAGCACTAGTGTTTAATTAGAACAAGTGAATATCTGTAAATTAAATTACTCCCCAATGCTGTCATCTCATACTTTTTTAATATTATCTTGGGAAGCAAATGTAAATATGTGGACACCCACGGACAAGCATTTACAGTCCAGGGAGGTCAGGAGTATTGTTGGTGGTGGTGGTGTATGTTTAACAGAATAAAAGCAGTGAATGGCAATTCAGCCTCTTTTTTTAGTCTTGTTTTAACTCACTGTTGGAGGTAGAAGAGATGACATCAGGAGAAAAAAGAGGCAGTGAGAGGGATGGGAAGAGCAGGAGGGAAGAGAGACCGCGAGAGCAGGTCGACTCGCTCATCAATAACCACAAGGTCAGACAGGCAGTGCTGGGCTGAGTGGGCCCCTGTTAGGAAGCAGCAGCTGAGGATTTGTAGAGCTTGTAAAGGCTTAAAGAAACACCACTCCGCCTTCTTTGTGCCACTAGCCAGGCCTTTGAAGGGCCAGGGAGACACCTGCTGGTAGCTGAGGGGCACAATGGCCCAGGCCCGCCCACACCAGGACCAGCAGCAGTATTAGCTGGCACAGAGAGGGGTCTGAGGGGAGTGTTAAAGCAGCAAACACCAGAAGGACACACAGGAAGTCAGTGCATGGGTGATGTCTTTTCTCTTATGGGACATTAAGTATGTCTCCACTGAAAATACTAAAAACAACACTCTCACAGTTTCTATTTCTATGCTAGCATAGTAGTGATTGATTCTTTTTAAAATTATTTATTTAATGTGTTCTTCATATATATTTTTTATTTTTTAGACAGTTTTTTTTTACTCGTAATTATCACCATATGGAATTTATAAAAATGAATATGTATAAAACTTTATAATTGCATCTACACTAAGGTGAGTCCAGACCTCCCTGAGGTCTCAGAGTCTGTTTCTCACTTAAGAAACATCAACAAACACAAATACTTCTTATCTGCACAGAGACAGCAAAATCTCCTTCGATGTCTCTCTTTATGCACTTTCTAATTTATGAAGGGGAATGTGCTAGTGTGCCCTTCTCTCCTTTTAAGTACAGGCATGAGCAGCTCCAATAGGTAGCATAAAAGCTCTTTCAGTGTCTAGTGGAGTAGATTACTAGCCCTGCCGTTAAATCCAGCTAGAGACCCCTAAGTGAGCATTATCAGTGTGGTGCAGCATACTGCCTTGTCTCTCTCTCTCTCTCTCTCTCTCTCTCTCTCTTGCTCTCTCTCTATTTTCCTGTCTCTCCTTCATCTCACTGGTATACCATGCAGTGAAATCTCTCACTGTGTGATGGTAATGGAGAAAGATGGCGTGGGGATGGGAGGGGTCTGAGTGATGGGGCAAGTGTATGGATGAGAGATGTTGCACCACAGGAAGAGATGCCCCTGCAGTAGCGAGAAGCAAAGATTTAGAAAGGAGGAGATAAAGGGAGGAGTGTGGTGGAGAGAAAATGACTGAAGATGGAGGGGTACGCTTTCCACCTCCACCCATATATGTGGTTGTTAATACACTTAACCCTCTACATGAAGCTGCACGGTCCCTGTGAGTTATAGCTGCCACCCCGAGTGTGATATTTATTTGACACTCTACACAACATTAAATTAGATCTCCATAGGCAAAATTGATAACCTTTAATGTGGCTTGTAATACTTTTTAACTTGTGATAATGTTATGTAGCATGTCAAATCACAGCCCCATTGTTTGACTTTTGTGAAAAATTATTCCTCTGAAAAAAAAAAAGAGAAAGAGATTTTCCATAAGCTGCTGCTTCAGAATCAATAGTGCGCTGTAAGGGGTTTTGTTAGAGGAACTCATGTAGTTTGAGAGTGGTGGAGGAGGGGGAAGAAATGAAATGTAGAGCATGTCTGGGCCTAGGGTAAAGATAATTGTTAACCAAAGATTACATAATGACTAAGTAATGTAAACAGAGAACCACATGCCAAGTTAATGTTCTCACAGGCCAGAATGGAAGGATTTCATGCAGTTCTTTGAGGTAATGCTGACACTCTGCCGGGCTCTACACAATATATGTGTGCGTGTCTTTCCACCTGTGTTCATTTTCACCCTGAGGTGTTTTAAACATTGTTCGACATCCTCTCTTAAGTCGCCCAGTGTGTCTTCTCCAAAGGTGTGTGGCAGTGTTCAGGGCAACCACCAGGGCTTGTTAAGGGTGTCACAGGAGCTGAGAGGAATGTCATCCTTTGGGCTCTCTGAGGTGCTTGTCACCTGAAAAATCAATATCTCCCTGCTCAGCTCACAGCTCACACACACGTCCACACGCCCACACCCACACATATATAGACACACTAAACTGCAATATCCTGGTGGTGATGGGATTGGCAGCTTCTCTGAAAGAAGCAAACTTTAACATGTGTCTGTTCCTCTGTTGCAGAACGCTCCAGTTTAATGGCTGGCAGGTAGAGGCCAAAGAGGGACAATCAACATGAACTCGATTCCATCGATGGACAGACACATACAGCAGACCAATGACCGTCTGCAGTGTATCAAACAGGTGAGAGACACAGCTGGGTCAGTTGTCCAATATACCAGGTTGCTAATGTTATATTATGTGAAGGCTTGACACATAAGGCCAATTTAGACAACCTATTAGTTGTAATATAGGTTGAACATTCACATATTTCAGAGGGAAATGTTCCTCTGTTCCATTAATCTAATTGCTGTAGATTTTTTTATTACTGAGTACACTGACATTTTATTTTTTCAAAATACATCTCATCCAGCTCCAGTTAAAAATTCCCAAAACAAGCGAATAACTCAGTTAAAACAGCAAAAAAAAAAAAAAAAGTTGTGTGTATTATGTAAAGTTTATCTATCAGGATCACCTCTTTCAGTTCAGCTGGTATACAGACATAGCTTATGTACAGTGCTGATATTAAATGTTGACCTCATGCACTGCCTACAAGGAAGCTTAGCACAAAAGGGACTGGGGGTGACAATAATAATAACGTCCCTGCATGAAAAACATAGACACAGAGATTACAGGTGGGTGCTTTGTTGAAATTGGGGCATCTGAAATGCATTATGAACAGCAACTGATAAAAAGAATGAGCAGAGCACTGTGTTGAAAATTATATCACTGAGTAAATGTCATATCGGACTCAAGTTTACACCTTAAACCACCTGTGATTTTTAGCCTAACAAACAGTTCTGTAACTCAAGTTTTGGAGATTTCCTCTTTTAAATTCAATGTTAAATAGTCTGTAGGTGGGAAAAATCCTGCAAACTCTGATGACTTTTCATGTCTTACCCCAAAGAACCACCACTAAACTAAAACAGGTCTTTTAGTTGTTGAGGTGAGTTGATATTTTAAACTTATACTTTGATCATATGTCATTTGGTTTGCTGTTGCTATCACTCAGGGTTTCCTTCCTTCCATTTTCTCCCAATCATGGCCAGAATGCATCAGAGTCTTCCTGTTTGGCTGCTGTGACTAATCTGTTCAGTCCTATTATCAGGACTGTGGTGTGACTCAGTTTACTGACTGGGGTCAAAGAGCGGAGACACCCTCCCTCCCCCATTATCACCCTTCTTCCTCCCTCCACCACTGCTGACTCCTAGCAAGTCCTTTTGTTCTTCTCTCACCACCGTTTACTGCAGGACCAATCTTTGGCAGAATTAAACAGACATACTTGCATAACCCCGGGCTACAGGGCTCTCCCTTTGATCTCTTCTGCTAACTGATGGTCCATTTTGTTCCTGGGCTCTGTGCTGAGGTCCACCTCTTGAAATGTACAGCAGAAAAACCTCTGGGACAAGGCAAGGGGCTTGCACTTAAACTCAAATGCGGACATGGCAAATTGCTTTTCTCCTCAACTGGGAGTTAAATGTATTAACCCCACTAAACAAAAATTTAAACAAACATGTCTCAGTATAAGTGGCCGAGGAAGTAGCACATGGGTAAACATGCCAATTAGATAGATCCATGGCATACAAGGAGGCCTCCAGTTCATCTAATAAATGGTTAAGCGCTGGGTCATTTCAAACCAACCAATAAGAGCCAGCACCCTGCTAATAGAAGCAGCTTTGTGCTGCAGACAATCAGGGTTTGGAAAGCCCACATAATAAATACCATTTATGTCCTGCCAATTAGACTAGCAGTGAGCCCATTCAGCCGGCCGTCTATTCTCCTCCCCACACACAAAGATGATCATCAGGGGAGATCAGAACAATTAACTCACTATCTTCTCCCCCTGCTCCCCATTGTCCAATATCCAAGCCATTAAAATAATTAAGGAAATATTGTAACCCAATCCAGCTGTTTGCTTTAATTGAAAGCGTGCACATGCTGAAATTTGGCATCTCGAAAGGCAATGTGGACATGGAGAAGGGATATAAATGAAGCCTCTTCCATTGTGTTGTTGTTTTCTGGGAGATGTGACATGTCTGTCTGAATACTCCCAGCTAGTGCAGCGGACAGGGGAACAAATTGATTTTGTTACTCAAATGATAAATTACTGCTGGCCACAAAGATAATGTGGAAGAAATTGGAATCTGTCAGCCTGATTGAATCATGGGTTGAAAGTTAAATCGGAAATCATTACAGTGGTAATTTTTAAATTACCATCTTGTTGTGAAATTGCCATAATATGATTTTTCAACAATATTTTAAGCAAACTCTTCATAAACTATGCAAACCATTTCACAGCATTACATTAATTTTGACACAATTTGTAAAATTCAATCAAATGTCTCTTTTACTTCTGTATTGTTTGACATTAGCATAGAAAAAGTAGGTAAATAGGCACTGAGTCTTGACAAGACTGACTCATAACTCCGCCATGATTTAATATTTGTTTTGATTTCAGTTTTTACAATTAGTTTATTTATTTAGTGCTGAAACAATTAGAGGACTAATTAACATTAGCTGAGAGATGCAAAATTACTTGATTGTAATCAAATAATCCTTTTTATCATTTATTGAGCAAATGCCAAAAACAAAAGCCTCTGAAATACAAAGATTTGCTTTGTTTTTTTTTTTTGTTTGTCTTCCATCATTGTAAACTCAGTGTCTGTGGTTTGTTTGTTGAACGAAACAAATGGCCTTTGGAGGGACATGTAATGGCCAATTTCTATGTTAATTCAGCATTCAAAATCCTAATTATTAATAAAAAATAATCAGCAGATTAATCAATACTGAAATATTAGCTGTAGCCCTTAGGATGTACTTTTGCCATTCATGTTTGGAAAAGGTAAACAATACTGATAGTGTTTGTCTCCTCAAGCTGTGTTATGGTAGTGCACATGTTCACTTGTTTAATCTCCAAACACACAAGGGTTTTTAAAAAGTACATAAAAACAGTTATCTGATTTCACCCACAACACACAGTTTCTCAGTGGCAGTTTGTTTTCATTTTTGAATCCTACTATTGCACTGCTGTGAACACTTTGGGGAAGATGGGCTTGGTGATACTGCTGGTATCTATTTCAGAGAGAGTATTTTTCCTCTCGCTGTGGGGAGCCTCAGACTCTCCACTCGCTGATAGGTACAGTGGTTTGGCGGAAACTATGAACTCTGCTCTCACTGCAGGAGCACTTCCTCTGACTCCAAGCATCAATATTTCAAGATAAACTGGAAGAACCCTCTCTGTATCACTGCACAGGCCATGCAGCTGTTTTTGTATGCTACTGTGTTCTTTCCAGGGTTAATTGTCTCCATTAATATGTTTTCACTGCTCTGGGGCATCATTGAACAAGCACAGCAGCAAAACCAAAAGCTGCGATTCTGAATGGAAAGGGAGCCTTTGCCAGATCTTGTGCGCTGTCACTTTCATTTTAGCTGCAGATGTGCAGATCAAGTCTTTTCCAAACATGACTACAGAGGATGATTGTATGTGTTGAAAACTGGATTCCCAGGAAACAGCAAGTTCTGTCCATCTTTGTTTTCCTCGAACTGGGCTGAGCTTTCACTGGAGTGTAAATGTTGGAGGTTCATTCTCATCCAGGGGATAAGGGTAGGCGGGGGCGCGCGGGATTGGGGGGGGGGGTCTCTTGGCCACTAGTTTAGGTTTGATTGGTGGGTTTTGGCTGGAGAAGGGGGAACATCTGTGGCATAGCAGTGCCAAGCTCTACATGTGACAGCCACACTGGTGGGACCAATTGTTCTGAGTGCAAAGAACAGTAATCACTTCAAGTCCAAGTGGTAGTAATGTGTTTTTTCTTCTTTCCTCATACTCTACTTCCTCCCCCCATCATTCCTCCTCCTTTGCATCCTTGTGCTTTGATCATGTGTGTTGTCTAGCTTCCACACTAATCTAAATGTAGCATCTGTGGATGGCTATGTTTCTCCAGGAGACTTTATCCACCAGTAGAATTTACATACTATGTCTCATCCTAGTCTCAAAGACATGTTGGGAGAGTGGGGAACGGTCGTGGACAGAGCATAAAATGAACAAGTCTGGTTTTATCCAGTCCTTGTCAAATGCTTGCTTTGTAAATTGATATGAAAGCTGCCTTATCAAATCCTGACCTCTGCTGCCCCCTAAAGAGCAAACAAGAAAAAAGCACTGCGAGGCAGCAACTGTACTGCTGTCACTTTCTTTTCTCCCTGACAGTGGAATCAAAGCCCACAGACGTGTTAAGAAGGCAGCCATTCACTTTAAGCTGACAAACCTCTCTATTTACCTTTGATGCCATGAAGTGGGAGTCCATTTGTTCCTGGTTTGTACAAGTGCACTACAAAGGCTTGTGAGCATAATCTCTCCAAAGGAAACAGATTACTGCAGAGTGGAGGTGGTGTGTCTGCTCTTCTATGTATAAAGTGATTCATATTGTCGAATGTAACCTTTCAAAGAAGAAATGACCAACACTGAGTCCAATGTGGCACCCCAGAGAAGTCCAGTTTTCACTTTCCTTTGCTGCTTCACAGCAAGACAGACAACAGGGTTAGTGAGTGGGCTGCCTGCTCCAGTAGGGGAATGAATGCCATAAAGGGGTGCCTGTAGGTCAAGGAGCCTGTTGTCAGATAAAGTCGCAGCACAGCTCAAGGCCGGCTGGTGAAATAAGGGCTTCCTCAGCTATTCATGCAGACATACAGAGGGATTTATTGCTCTTGGTGGAAAGGTGGTGTTACAGAAACCTGGGGAGTGTGAAGCTGAAGCATGAGTCTGATGGGGAGCCCTGTGCATTAAAGCTTTAGACCTACATCATAAGCTAAAGTTTTACAAACAAAACTTTGGGAAATGTGGTCATAAAAATGCTGTTTTCGTTTAAGCCTTTCAGAGTGCTTTAAATTATTCATGTTATTGGCATGGACCTTGCTTTAGTGACAAGCGATTTCCTCTCTCACTGTGCATTAATCTATTTTCCATCTTTTTTCTGGCATCAAAAAGTCAGCGAACTAGTATCAGGTAGAATGTGCAGGTAGAACATCTGGCAGATGTTTCTTGTTTGTAGATGTACAAAATGAATTTATTTTCAAAAGCATGTGGAAAATCTGCAAAAGGTGATGAAGATGTGCAAATGTATTGCAAATTGCATATGTCACATTGGTATTGATTTTAAGTATCTAGATTCTTTTATCATGTAATGCTTCCATTTTATGCTTCTATGCATCTTCATGGTGTTTCAGTTTCATTTGGTTTGGATAATTATTTTATTTCGTTTTAATGTAAACATTTGATGTACAGAACCAGTAATTAAATGTTGCACTGATGTAGATATTATCTCCACCCTTTTCTGTGTGGCCTTTGTGAATTTGACTGAATATTCTGAACCTTTTCCTTTTTTTCTTCCCAGCACTTACAAAATCCAGCAAATTTCCAAACGGCAGCGACTGAGCTGCTGGACTGGTGTGGTGACCCCCGAGCCTTCCAGCGCCCCTTTGAGCAAAGCCTGATGGGATGCCTAACAGTAAGTCACCAGTCACCACCCCCTTTGCACTTTCACACTTGAACGGTCTAAGGACAAGGAAAGGTCAATATAAGATAAAAAGCATTTCAGCCTGTAGAAAATATTGAGATTTAGCCACCTTGCAGTGACGTCAGTGCTGTGTCTAACAAAACTGTTACAGTGGAACACAAAGGCAAGTTCAACAGCACCCTCAAACCACAAAGCAATCAGGGCTTATGAGGAAATACAGTTTCAACGCCTTCAATTCCCCTTAAATGTCTGGGGGCTCTTGATTAATTAAATAATTAGAACCCCCTGACATCTATTAAAAAAAACAGTTGACTGGTTTGAGGGAAACTGTAAAGAAAGAAAAGATTTTGGCCAAAATAGCAAAATGCATCTGTGCAATTTGCAAGACGTTTTGCATAGTCTGACTGGATTAAACCAGATATAGAGGGCTGACTTGTTTGCTTACGATGGTGCACCAAACTGTCAAAAGAGGCAAATATATAAATCATTTACACTTACAAGCTCAGTGTTTATTCTAAGGCATACCCCACCCAATATCTCTTTTGTCTATCAAACACTAACCACCTGCAGGGTTGAAAGGTGGCTCTGAAATGCTTGTAGCTTCGTGCTTTTCAGGGAATGACAGCTGTCAGCTTGGATTCACCAATATCCATAAAGTTCTCAATCCATTCCAAAAGCAGTGTTTTATGGTCCAGTGCTCTAAATGCTCTTTTCCACTAAAAATGCTTAAAACACTCAGTTTATGTTAGTTATCCTATTATCCCAGCAGTTCTGTGCAACCAAGGTAAACAGTTAACTGCAGTATCAACAAATGGAAAATGTCCATTTAGCCATATTTTGGTCTAAAAATGTGTCTAAATGCACATATTACACAGCATATGTAAAATAGGGGGGTTAACTGCTAACATTTGTTTACCTGAACTGTTTGGCTTAGGTTGATAAGAAATTTAAACAGGACAGTCGGGTAGCAGGATGGATGGACTGTAGATGTGTCACTCACCTGTCACCCTGGGCCATACCACCTCTTTAACATGATCATTTCCATACTGCCTCAAGCAGTGCAAAAGATATACATTTTGTTCCCGTTGGGTGCAATTTGTAAGTGAGTGAGCGTGGCTGCAGCAGGTGAAAGACCTCACGAGGTTTGTGTTTGAGCACCTCAGTGTAACCCGCAGTGACACGTCCCCACATTCAAGCGGTTGTTTGTGTTATTGTTTTAATGCGCAGCAGCAGGTGCCTTTCCCTCCATTACACCAATTCAATTTGTTTCCTGCCGTGAGAATCTTGAGACTTTCGCTTTTGGTTTATTGCACAGACCTTAGCATGAACCACACTGGAGGGAGGTGGGTGCACAGAAAATCTGATTTAATTGTAGAACTACTAAGTTTCAGACTCTAATCATAAAAAAACTTCTACAAACAGTTGTGGTTCCAGGCAAAAGGTCTGCTAACAGGAGGCAAAATATCTTATTAAAGTCAGGCCACTATGAAACATATCAGGCCTCAAAAATATTTGTTGTATGTAATTAAACATAAATAATTCAAGAAACATTTATTATCAATAGGTAGAATCTGCCTTGCTGCAATATATTATACACACACATCATCAGTATGCACAAATACTAACTACTGTTCAGTTGTTTAGTTATAATTTTGTAACAGGTTTTAAGCTTTACCATGCAATCCTGACCAGATTTGTTAAATAAATAAGATTTTGAATACATAAAAGCACATGTTTGCCTAATGGTAGACAATCCACCGCAACTCCAGTTGCTGTGTACAATTTAAGTCCTGAAATTAGAACTGCTTGTTGTAACTTCTAACACTAGAATTATCATTTAGGAAAATGTCCCTCACAAGTTTAGATTTTAATTAGGTAGTCTATACTCATATCTCCTTAATGGGGGATTCCTATAAATAAAGGCCAGATATACATACTCTGTTTTAGTGTCACATCAAGACTATACTTACAGGAGATAATGATATAGTGCAGGCAGCAGTGTTCTGCTGTACTACCTCAGGGCTTGCCTTGAACTTGGGAATGTAACAGAAGCATTGCAGCTATGAAAAGTCAGGCAAGGAGAAGAATTTCTCTCTAGTGAAGCCTGTTGCTCCTCACAGGCCTTAGTGTGTCTTAAAGGTCTAAATGACTTGAGCTGTAATGGCGATAGTAAATCAAAGCAACATGTGCCACATATTGGTGATTTACAGCACGTGCTATGGCATGTGGATGTTTCTCTTAATGTTGCCTCCCAGTGGGCAACACGACACTGGAGGCCACATTTTCTCCTTATCTTGTTGTTCACCAACTCATATGTAAGAGATAAACGTATCCTTTCATTTGAACTGGATCTTTTATGCTCTTATGCAACAGACTCAACAGAATCTGAGAAGATACTGAGATAAAATGTTAATTTAAGGAGTTTAACTGGATGGCCCTGGATTGAACATGCATTTGTTAAGTAGTTATTAGCTCAGGGATATATCTGTAAAAATGACAATTTAAAAGGGATTTTAGAACAGTATTATCATGATGACCAAGGAGGTTATGTATCCATTTTTTGTTTATATATCTTTATTATTTAGCAATAATAGACTTAACTTCTTCTTTCTAGGAATTCAAATAATTATTTGAACTTTCCACAGCCTTGTCTGAGATGACTAAAAGTTTGTCTTGTTAATTTTCAATAAAATGAAATCTTGCATTGTCCAAAAATCCACAAAGCACAATTTTCAAAGATAGGGTCCTGTTCAATGTATTTTTATTATTGACATTCATGCTTCCTTTCAGCATCATATGGCAAATTTGTGTTTAAGTTTTCCAGGAAATGACATATCTGTCTTTAAAAGTACTTTTACCTCTATTTGTCATTTCCCTCAGTATAAACATTCTTCAGACCATAACAAAATATCTGGCATTGTTGTTTTCAGGTGGTCAGCCGCGTAGCAGCGCAGCAGGGCTTCGACTTGGATTTGGGCTACCGGCTCCTGGCTGTGTGCGCTGCCAACAGGGACAAGTTCACTCCAAAATCAGCAGGTAAGACCAGAGTTTTCTCAACCGCCATCGCAAGCCATCTGGCCATGCTGGCCTGTCCAGGCTCTAAGTTCCTGTCCGCATTATTGGCAGCTTTTCTTAATACACACATTGCTACTAGAATCGAGAGATCTGATATTCCAGAAAAAATAAGCTGTTTTGGAGAGTATTTCTAGTATACTAAACTAATTGGTACATTTTAATTAAAGTCCAATTTAAGTCTGTGGTTTTAACTTTATTATGTGCCATAGATGTAAAAAAACAAAAACAAATGACTCTTAGTTTGAAAAAATTGTCATGCAAAATACCTTTTCCTTTTTCAACATCATTCACGTACCCCCTAATATCTGCAAAAACGTTTTACTTCATGTTACATCTCACTTGTTCACAACACGGAGAATTACATTTATATGTAACTGCTGCTCTGGAGTTTTAGGCAAAGTGTATTCAGCAGAATATTCCATTTGTCCATTTGTGACATAAAACCTACACTTTCAATGATGATGTGTCCCTGTTTTCGCTCGGCTCTGTCATCTTGGTACAGTGATGGATTATTGCGACAGATGTAGACTGCTAAATGTTGTTATCAAGCTGGTGAAAAAGCCTGCTGAGCCGCAATGGAATGATGATGTATAGGCTGTCAGCAGCTCCGAAGATAACAGAAATATTTTATACTTTTAACTGTTTTTGATTTGTGGTTTCCACCTGGCTTGGGTTACAGGGTAAGCCGGGTTGTGCAATAGCTTCTGTGTGTTTGGCCTCTCCACACAGCCATCTTAAGTTGACTGCCATTAAAGTCAGAGGCACATATTGTTTGAATTTTCACTTGTGTTTGCCTTCTGATTTATGACATTCATGGTTTTATACGTGATTATATGAGGTTTCAAATCATGAGATGTCACTCTTGTGTCAGCATTGGGAGGGGAATCATTTTCTGCCTGCTATTAACTTACATTGCCAAATGTTCTATTTCTACTTAATGCTAAATCAGGCCCTACTTTATGGGCTTAGATCAGATTGCCAATTGATTCTTTGGCTGAATAATTTCCTGCAACAGTAGTCATTTGGAAGGTGGCAAGTACTCAAGTCTCGGCAGCATCCCAAAGTGCATTTCATGGACAATTGTGTACCTGTATGTGCATAAATATATTGAGAGATAAGGCCTGTAAAGAGAGAGAGTGAGAGAGAGTCAATGGAAAGCACTGCAGAGGCATTCTCTCTCCTGCAGAGCTCCCAGAAGCTCTTTAGAGTGGAGGCCCCAGTTGAGGAGGTTGTTAAGGCACAGAGAAAGCACTCCTTGGCAGCCAAGGGAGATCACTCTTAAATGACACTCCCACGGGGCCCCAGGGGCAGGACCCGACTCCCCCGGCATCCAGCGGGGCCGTTGCCAAGCGACAGGGGAAGGGAGCGAGTCACATGATGGGGCCAGGATGGCGGCAGTGGGTCAGCCATCCAGCACCAAAGACAGACGAGTCAGTGTCTGCCATTCACTGAGGAGACCTTTGGAAGCCTGAAAGAGCCTAGAACAAATCTGAAAATCCCTATTTTCTCAGCTTTATTATAAATGTGACAGTCTACTAACAAACATTTTATTATTGTGAGTGAAGAAAGAAAGAAACTCTTCCACCTCATGCTTGCTCCTTATCTCTGCTAATGCATAGGCCAAACCCTGGGAGTCTTCTAAGCAGAATAAGTGTCCAGGGAGCATTTGAAGCTAAGTCTTAGTCCATAACCACTGACCCACTCAGTCACATCATGCATCTTGTAATCCGCTCTAAAAATCTATGTTAAAAGTAGGAAAAAAGTAAGATCTCTTGTGGTTTAGAAAAAGGCTGTCTGCCACAGAAGACATCAGGTCAACAGATGAGTGCAAATAAGTAAATCAGATTTGGTGTTCCATTTTAACCAGGCCCAACGTTACTTGGCTCTGACACAAGGCATGGTCGAGCTATTACATTTCTGTTATGTCATCTGAATTCCTCTACCAAACATGGGGGAAAATTGATGGGAAATTTTGCTAAGGGGAGGACAGAGCTGATTTCAGCAATAGGAAATCAATGTTCACAGTCAACTTACAGCTGAAACAGGTTGTAGCTTTGACAAATCGATTCTTCGTGAAATGCCTCCAACAGATTAAGACATCAGTTTAATTTTTTTTTTTTTTTTTAGAAAAAACTTAGAAAGGTAAAACTTTAAAGAAATAGACCTTGATTCTAATAACAGCAATGTATCTTTCCACCTGAGGAAAACGTAATTCCTCTTATTGATTTTTTTTTTTTTTTTTTTTCCAGTGACCACACAGTTCATTTTCAGCAAGGTAAGCAGTTTAGAGGTTGAGGTAATGTTTTTGCAGGGTGTATTTAGGCCTCTAGTCAAAGTGTGATTTAGTCAGTTGCACTCCCGATCTCTTCAATAGATATACTCAGGGGGGTTGGCCAGTTGCAGTCCTTTAGTCTTTTTTTAAGTGGTGCACAGTATTCGGGTAGAGCTGGGGGAAGGGTGTCTGTCTACTAGTAGTGACCTCTTTGTGAATGAGATTAGCCTGCTCTATTAATCTGTGATTACTCGGACTGTCTCGCTGCCTGGTGAAGCCACAGCTCCCTACACGTGGAGCTGTGGCAACATCAAAGCAACAAGATCGCTTGCTTGGTGTGGATAAACTCATCAGGGCCTCCCCTCTGTCTCATTCCATCGCAGAGTACATTACAAGCCCTGTTAGGCCTGTTTTATCACTTTCATGCCCCTTCCTGTAAGACTGTAGTGGTTCGGTCCGGTACCAGAATTTTGACAAAATGCTTAATAACGACTTTTCCTCCAAGAAGGGAAGAGTGGCACATTCCTGATTGTTTGCACCTCAGCAAACTCCTGGAATTTCTCTGCTCTAAAGAGTGAAAGGAAGCATCAGCTTCTAAGTGGGGTGGGGGTTTGGGATTTAGTCAAAGCTTTCCTGCTCCTTCAGCCATTCATACACTTCTGTAACAAATCAGATCAGTAGACATTGTGGATCGTAGTTAACAGTGTCAGCACGATTAAAAAAACATCCAAGCAACAGAGGCTTTGGACTTGTTTAGTGGTTTTGATGGTGGAAGTTGTTACAGTAGAATGAAGAAGTCGAATCCACTATAGGATGAGCTGTTGGGTTTGTTTTGCAAGAGGCTTCAAACTGTAGAAATCTCAATATCTATCTAAAACATCCATCATTCCAGTTCATAGTCGAGGTGAGAACATGAAGTTTGTGTCCAATGCAGCAGAACAGCTGAATACATTTCTTCAATTAAATGAAAAAAACAGAAAATCTCCCTGATTTTACAGAAAGAAATGTTCAGGTCAAACACAGTCAAGAACGTATACTGAAGTGGTTAAATCCTTTAGTATGCAACAGTTCAAATATAATGTACATTTGCCATAAATTGTATTTTGAAGTGCTGATGATACAGGAGCTTTTTGCCTTCCCTAGCAGTGAAGTGGTGCTTAACACAGTGAGGGCAGACATGTTGTCACTGAGCAGTCTCTGATTCTGCACACAATACAGAGGTCAGACACACACATGCGCACACACACACACACACACACACGACTGCAGGGGTGTAATTTCTCTTCTCAGAGCTTTCCACACCAAAATGTTTTGTCTCTTCTCTTCATGTGCCTCAACATATAGTTTAGCTGCGGCTTTTCCTAAATAGAGAATAACACATAATCTAAAAACGCTGTTGGTGGCCAAGATCTTGTTTTACTCTCAGCCGTAGTTGGAATAAATTGACTGTACTTAGACCATGTTTAGGAAATGAGTGCACATTAATTAATCAGATTTGGATGCAAATTGATGACATAATTGGAAGCTTTGGTAGTGGTAATAAGGCAGCCACAGTTCCTCAAGCGGCGTCCACTATTATTTTAGTCCAACAGCTAGGGATGAGTGTTCCCTTGTTCAGTCTACTGTATGAATGTATGTCTCTGTCAATTCTTCCTCTGCTCTGGTGGAGCTCCATAAACAACCTTTACATTATAATCATTGGAAATCTGTACCAATACTTACCACCACAACGGATTGTCTCAATCAAATGAATTGATACTCATGCTTCACTAATGTAAATCAGTATTAAACGTATTTTCTGGATATGATTAAAATAAAAAAGAAAAGATATATCAATCCATCCATCTTCTGTACCCGCTTTTTCCTGAAAGCCAGGGTCACGGGGATCTGCTGGAGCCTATCCCAGCTCTCTCTCGGGTGAAAGGCAGGGGTACACCCTGGACAGGTCAGAAAAGATATATAAATAGAATAAATAAACAAATAAACAGAAATAAATAAATAGAAAAGTGTTACTTCTTAATACTCTATTTTTATCTTAATTTTCTCCCTTAACTTGTTTTTAAATGACTAAAACATGCTTTCATACTATATGACAGGTATATTTTGTATATTTTTTTACGTAATTTTTTCCAATTGCTTTTTTTGGTACAGGTTAATTAGGCCATTTATTTAGGGATGCACGATAACATAAAATGGAAATATTTTAATATTTTACATGCTTTGAATAACACATTTCTCCAAAATTCTGCGCAATACATTTGGTATCTTTGGAAACCTTTGGGTCACAACAAGGATTTAAAATAATATTCTAAGGATTTCAGAAAAGCCTGGCTGCAGAACATGACTTTGTCAAGATGGACACAGGTCCATATACTGTGTCCACTTTGGACAATTTCATTACGTGATCACTGCATGTGAAATCTTCCCGTCAACCATGACTGATGTGCTAACTTCAACTAGGGCTGTGGGGCTGTAAGTCACCCACTGTGCACTTAGCTGATAGTAAATACCAGGAGAGCAAACACAGACAGCAGAGACCTGAGATAAGAGCTGTTCAGCTTGTCTGTCCTTCCTCTCTTCTTTATAGTTGTCTGTATCAGTAGGTGGTGATTGGCAGCGTCTTAAGCCACTCCATCTGGCTCTATAATTTACAGTGCAATAAAATAAGCTCTTTGCATATTCATTTACATTGTACCTTATGCTTTACAATTAGCTGCTTATTATTGTGTTTTAGTCACACATAAATTGCACTAATCTGACACCTGCCCTGACTTGGTGCTGGGGAGTGCAAGTATTTTTATTTGCAGATGACAATACATGCTCCAGCCCGCCTCATGGTGTATTTACTAACAGTTTATGTTTTATAGGTGTGTAATTATTTATCCCAATGATTACTCAAACTCTTATGTCCTGACAGACAAATGTGGTCTAATTGGCCCCTCCCTTTCTGATTCCAACCCTCCGCACATCAGGAAGTCACAATACTCAGCCTCCTCCTCCCTCTTCATTCTCCATGCCCCTTAATTACAATGACTAGTTTGATGGATTAAGCTGACTGTATGCAAAGACAAGCTTTAGGGATTGAAATCACTGCTTAATGTACCCACGTGAACCATTTATATCACCACTTTTCAGCAGGACTTGATGTGCATTTACCTCTTAACAAATGTTGCTTTAAATTATTTCATTGAAGCTTCTTTTACTCGTTGCTCTGGACCCGGGCCAAGATACAGGCTGTCTAGCACATTAAGCACCACCCCTCTTTGCAAGTTTGAAATGTGAGCTGCCTGCATTTTTTTTCCTCTTCTCTACTCCCTCCCCTCCTCCCCTCCTCCCTCTCTCCCTCTCTCCCTTCTGGCGAAGTGGCTGTGGCTGCTTCTGTGTGATGTGTGTATTGGGAGAGCAAGCAATGGATCACTAGACAGAAAAAGAAGATACATCAATAACAGCTGCATACATCCGAGGTGAGGAGATAAGCATTTGGTTCTCTCTCTCTCTCCCTCTCTGTGTGTCCTCCCACCCCCTCTTTCTCTCCCTCTGTCCCCCCCTCTCCCCCCTCTCCTTCTTTAACCCTTTACTGCTGCAGAAGCCGGCTCCTTATTTTGGTAATTCAGTTCTGCCGATATGTATCTTTCTTCTTCTCTGACCATAAACGTGTGTCCTCCTCTTCTCCTCATGGCTGTTAGTGCTGTATGAAGTTTCCTTTTTTTTTGCAGCTTATCCCTGTTTCCCTCTCATTGTCTCTGGGGTATTTGTTGCTTGAGTGCAAAGAAGCCGGTGGCAAGTACAGCAGGAGCCCATTAGCAATGACTCCATCTGTGATTGGTTTTGCCTGCGAAACAGAGAGAGCAGCCATGAATAATTGATGTATATTGTGCAGTCAGTCACTGGACACGCAGGGAGAGAGGAGAGGAGAACAGAGAGAAGCTGCTACCCCGAGACACCGAGGGAAACAAGGGGGAAGAGGGTGGGAGGGAGGAGAGGAAGAATGTTAGAGAGAAGAAAGGAAGGTAGGAGGGATAGAGAGACAGAGAAAGAGCTTTAAAATAGCTGCTGGCTTCAGTAGTGCAGAGATTAAGACTGCCCTGTATCGCCTTTGTTCTGCTGTTGCAAATTCACACTCAGAAAAGTGTTTCTAGACACATGAGTCCTCCTTTTTTCTGTGTAGTGAAGAGTGAGAAATAAGCAGGGACATTTCTGAAGATAGTCTGGTTGAAATGCAGGTGGCATTTTAGACATGGAGGGGGCACAGAGGGGGAGTCGGGCTGTGAAGCTGTGAGCTGTCAAAAGACGGAGACAACAGTTAAAGAGGGTTGTGTTTGCAGGGGGTGTATTCAGTGGCATGAGTGAAGGTGGATCAGCTACTGCTGAGAGGAACTTCACATTATTTCACCCCTGGGGAGGCAGATACAGGGTTGATTCCAGCGTTGGTGGGTGCAGGCGGGTACCCTGCCATGTCTTAAACTAACAGAATGGGTTTTGACGGTATGATGTTTTCCTCGCATTGCCCCGCGTGATAGAGTTACAAAAGCTGACTGCTGCATTTGACCCACTTACAGCTCACACAGAAGGGGTCAAAACGGCCTTGATTATCTCTCCGAGTTGGGCTGACCTACTTGAGGCGGCATTTTCCACGAGATTCTTGGCAGTTTATCACACCCCTTTCACTCAGTGCCACACAGCTTTAACCAGCCAGGCTCACTGCAGAGACAAGCACAGATTTCACCACATGGAGGAATTTGCTTGTTTCAGATCAGTGTTTCTTTTGGTCCAATTATTTCTGATGGACAGAGTTTTTTGAAAAGGAGCAAGAGGCTTAAAGTTTAGATATCTGACTGCCTTTGTATGCTAATAAGCATCTGTTTCGGTAAAGCTAAACCTAAAGGGACACTTCACCAAAATACTACCTGTGGGCCAGAAATACTATCAGCTTGTCTCAAACTCCAAATAGCCTGTTTCACCTGAGATTAGTGTGAAAACCCAGTGAGATTTGATAAAACTGTTGTGGACTTCATACACACAAATGAATTGATAATGTCAAATGTGATTCTTGAAAACTTTGAGAATCCAAGTTTGAAATTACACAGAAGCCATAGCCAAGAGATTTTCTTCCACATATTGAGGTGCACACAGGCACCTCCACATGCTTGTTTTTCTTAATTTAAGTCCTCAAGAGAAAAAACCAAAAGTAGACTGAAGTGGAAGCGTTGTTCTTGATTAATTTTGATCACACGAGTGAAAATTAATCACACAGCTGGTCTTTTTTTTTTTTTTTTTTGTCAGTTATGGTGTAGTTATCAGAGAGCAGTAGAAAGAACTTTGCTTGTTCTGTTTGAGCAGCAAAGTTGACATTAAAGTCTGTTCAGTTTCTACCAGAAAGCAGAGAAGAGACTCAGAAGTTGTATAATGGAGCTCTTTAACCTCCCATAGCACAAACTTAAACTTAATTTAGACAGAGACAATTATGAGTCGTTAGATATGACATTACTGGACATTGGATATTAAAGGAGCATTTAGAAATCTTTGACCTTTATCTACCTCTTAATGCAAACTGACAAGATCTAACTTTAGTAGAGCTTAATTTGTGTGAGGCGCAATCCACAATCCCTGTACACACATAAACGCACCTTGTTGTGCCTGTTAAGAAATTTATTTAAACATTGTCCATCATAAAATTATGGTCAGATAAGGATTTTGTGCTCATGTGAGTCACATTTTGGGAAAAGTATGGTTATCAATTAGCAGTCATTGAATTTATCACCATAGAAAACAACAACTAGTGATAATACTTTTTAGTCATTTATGTGTATGTTTGTAGCAGAAATGACTGCACTGGATGTTATTGTAACTTTATACAAGTCCATATATGAACATTTTATTTATTTGTTTAGTTTTTTTCTAAATTCTGGTATTTTTGTTTCTTTTTGCTTGTTTCTCTTCTTAAGTAGGTTTCATGGCAATATGCCTATTAAACTAGGCGCAACTTTTCATCAAATGTCTGGTGCCATTCAGTGAATATCTTAGAAATGCATGTAAAAAGTAAAAAAGTAAAATCTGAACCCTACAGAAGCAAACTGCTATAAAAGGTGTCAGTCTAGATCAGGTATTTCCCACTCATTTATAAACATTGGATGACATCAGATGTGCTTTTTGGTTGGTCAAAAGCTACATGGCTACTGTGAGTTTTATAGCGAGTTTCACATCACACATATCTGTTTTTAGTATCCTGCCTGTGTCATTGTTCACACACCATTATAAATCTAAGTTTATGCCTTGTTCCTCTTCCTCTGTATGTCAGTTATACCCCTGTCTTTTCTTTTCTGGCATCGATAAAGAAACTGGGATAACAAGCATAAAGTTTGAGTTTACCATGTTGCCTGTGTGTTTATCATAGGAAGCTTTTAATTCAAATCCAGAGCTGTTGCACATATGGATGACTTTAATGAGCCTAGAGGGGTGCCAGGACCCAACCCAGGCTCCTCCAGTGTCTGTTTCTACTGTACTTCTAAAGAGAAGCTTTGACCCCAGGCCCACTGTGAAAAGGTCACAGGTGACTCAGCCACAAGCGTATGCCACCATGACACTACCAGCCCTGCCCAGCACCCTGAGGTGGGCACTGTCTGGGCACATCTGCTCTGTGCCTAATTAGTATCATTGTAGACAAGGGCTTAAGGCTGGGCCTTCGTTAATAGCAGCCTGTTGCTCAGGGAAACAGTCTGGCTCTTGTAAGCTGCTTCTTTGCAGGACTGCTCATCTGATAATCTGGTTGCAGAAGTGTACAGTTAAAAACACACTCTGAGCTGGTGCAGTCGGTGCCTCAGTGAGCAGGTGGCCGAGCTTCACAAACCTCAGCATGGTAAAGTGAAAGGGTCATCATTAGACAATCTAAATTCAGAGATTGTGGGTCTTGTTTAAACTATTGTGTCACTGAAAAGATTTTACCTAATCTTGTTTTAATCAAGTAAAACAAGAAAGTTTTAATTGAAAAAAGTTTTTTCCTCAGTCCATGTCAGTATTTTTACAAGGTTTGCCATTTTGCAACAAAGAGCACAGGATGTCAAAACATCAAACCAGAAACATCAAATCTGCAGCATTTTCTTTTTCTCCTCATGCCGCTTGCCTCCACATGGCCACATATGCTTGTGGCCTCAGTAAAACCTTTGTGGCATAAGTCCAGGTCCCCCCCCCACCCACTTCTCCTCGCCGGATGGACAAGGCACGACATTGCGGCCATGTGGCCAGCAGGAGGCTGTATTTAAGCCGGGGAAGCTCTGAAATGGGCCATAAAACCTAGCCAGCAAGTCTGGCTCCCCATGAGGCAATGGGCCTAAGTACTCATTGACAAGACTCCAACATCACTGACTTCCCGGAGAGAGAGCAGTAGAGGAAATAATGCAAGAAAAAAGCAGCAACAAAGATGAGGTGCAGACAGGAGGCAGTTGTCTGGTTTATACAGACAGTTTTATAACTGAGTACTAATGCTTTCAAGCCATAATACGTAGCTACTTTCCCAGGTTTTTTCGCTGCTAAACATTAAATTTCCATAATGTTTTATTTGTCTTATACATTTCATTCAATGAAATAGTTGCTTAGCTGCATATGTTTAAGGGAAGTCAGGACAAATATGTCGGATTTTGATGCCACATGGCAGCCATGACATTAACATGTGCCCACTTCACACATCCTTCCCACTTCATCAGCTTTGTGGAGACATCGTTCACTCTGAAATGTGTCACAAAATGACTCAGCTGAGCTTTACAACTTTGTAACTGAGCTACTGAAGTCAGTTGGTTTACACAACCAAGCTGACACTTTTCATGCTTCTGTGCCAGGGTGCTGGAGAGCAGAGAGAGAGGTAAAAAATGTACTGTGTGTTTAAGGTGGTACACCTGTGAGCTTCGACCTATTTATCCTCCCATGGATCAACATCTAACACAATTCTGTCATGGGGTAACAGATCCATAACCTGTTATACCTGCTCCTATTTGGTGAAAAAGACTGCAGGATGGACGGGTCATTTCCATATCATTATCAAATTGGCATCGGTGAATAATTTGTGGCATCTGTGTGAAGACAAAAAGAGGTTTGATGGTTGCCAGGTGGGCATCCATAGCTCTGTGGTGGCTGTGTTTGAGAGCCGCGAGGCAGAGTAGGAGATGATTTATGATCCTGCCAGCCTACACAGGATAGTTTGGCACCAGCTGGGCCTTTGTAAACAGTGTCATAGCAACCAGTACTTCATATAGTTTTCCATATATCATGAGGTAAATCCCATAATTTTACTGTTCCAGGAAGCCAACATGAGGCACACAAGTGAGGAATTCTTTGGCTAAAACTAAACATGGCTGGCTTGCATGGCCTCTTAGGTGCTTTATGTAACCAGGGATACTCAAGCTCTCTAGGGACTCTCCTATTTTAATTGACTTTGGCCTGCAGGAGGCTTGTGTCCATTCAAACCTTTCTGGGTAGAGAGAAGAGGGAGGGAAGAATAGAATGTGAATAGAGCTCCCTCAGAAACTAGAAGGTGCAGCCCACTAGAGCCGCTCTTGTTAGTTTGCTCATGGTCTTTGTTTTCCTTACAGCCCTTCTGGGTAAATGTCTTCAAAGAAACTGTTTGGAGGTCATGCTTCTTTCTGACAGGTTCACAGCAAAAATTGCTCTTTGTTGTTAGCGTTAGAAAGGAAATAAGTAAGAAAGTACTGCTGATGTAATCTAATGTGATTTTAATGTGATGGCTTGATGTCTGCTGTTTGTTTGTGTGGATGTTATTGGTGCACAATGCTGGGGAGGGGAGTCCAGGGTTGACAAGAGAGCAGGTGTCTATTAGATACAGAGCAGAGAGGGAAGGAGAGGGAGGGGGAGGAATCACAAGTGCTCTTGGCACCTGCCCTACCTGCTGCCTCCCTTACAGTTTACTGCCAGTAAATGGAAGGAAAGAAGGACAGGGAAGAGGAGAATGTTTTGGAGAAGTGACCTTTTTAATGGCAGCCACTCATGTTTTTAACATTATTCTCTGTCACAGGTTATTCCACTACTTTAAAGCATCATCATGGCAATAATGATGATATTGATATTAGGAGTCTTGTTGCACATACACATAGACAGATGCTTTGCAGTAGAGATGACTTAGCTAGATGTCACTAAAAAGAAAAATCCTACAGAATGTCATGTTGTATTTCCTCACAATAACTGTGGCATTAGGAAACGTGAAATCACAAACAGCCTGCATCAGTCATTGTTCCTAAAGTCTCTACTTGATATATCTATAGCTGCCACCGCCCCAACACATGGTTACCTTTTCAGATAGTAGCTGCAGAGCCTAAACGTCTCATACTGTTTTGATTTCATATGAAAACTGTTCATCGAAACTGTTCAAATTTGATTAAATAAATTAAATGTATATATGTAGGTGATGTGGCCTTTAATCTAGAGGCCCAGCTCTTATGAGAGCAAAAACTGACAAAACCATCGTATTTAATCAGGACAGTCTATCTCTCTGTGCTGTGTCTGTATGTGTAGTCAAAGTGGGCTTGGGAGAGCATTATCATTGGAAAGAGCATTAAACAACTGCAGACCATGTCATTTGTCATCACTCCCTAGGGCTTTATGACAGAGAGTAAAGCTGGAAGCTCCAGGCCCTGCTACTGAACCACCCATCTAGTCCCAGCAGATGTGTTTACTGCCCCTCGCCATGGCTGACCATCAGGCTGTGCAGCTGAGCACCAGAATATCAATATGGCTCAGACTCGGCCACCCCCTGGGGTTGTCTATAAGGCAAACAGGATAGGCTCCTCTCCTTTTGGAGGACTGAAACCCATCAACATCAGGACAACCAGTGTAAACAGAGCAAAAAGACTCTGTAGCACTAAATTGCAGTTTGATTCACTCCAGAGGAGTAGATGTGATTTGGAAGAGCTACACGTGAGACGATTAACTCCGGTTTTGGCTCTTCACAGGGAGGGAAACAGATGAGCCTATTGAAGGACCGTCTGTGGGAGGACAGGAGAAAAAAAACATAATCCTTTTGTGTTCATCATCTGCACTGTCCTGAGAGACATTTGGGTGGAGGAGGGAAAGACTGTGAAGAGTAACGAGTTGACTGTTCCTCCTCCTGTCATATGAAACCTAAAGTTTATCCTCTGAGTCAATGACAGAGCACCTCTCCTTTAAACAGGTTTGGTGCTCAGTAGAGGTAGCAATTTTGTGTAGTGATAAGCCCTTTATCTAATGGTGGGGTAGAATAATTCCTCCGTAAGTGGCAGCACTGGTTTTTCCCTTTTCCCGTTTTTTTTTTTTTTTTTCTCTGTTAGAAATGTCTGTCATTTCTCTGCTCGGCTCAGTGTTGTTGCTGTTTTTGTCCTGCGGCTGTTGATGTCAACCATAGTGACACAAGAATACCATCCCCTTAGCCAGACGGGCTCATGGTGGCATGGTTAGGGGATAAATTGTGGAGACATGTTTATCAACATAGAAGAAGTGCAACTTACCCCTTGTTGGAAGAGAATAATGGGACCTAATTGAGCTGTAACATGCTGGCTGGACGCCAGGCCCTTGAATTGAAAACTCTCTCTATCAGAAGGGGGTCTGGGAAGAGGGAAGGGTCTGTTACAGCACTGCAGGACATTCTGACATAGATGTGAGACTTGTAAACCTATTAGCCACGCTTGGATCTGGTTCTGTTTAATTAAAACTAAACTACAAATCTGCATAGCTACCTGTGACTGTAATGTTTTTAGGACAAGAGCACCTGAGAGGCCCTTTCTGTCACCCAAAGCACAACAATGGTGAAGTCAGATTGATCCTCTGGAGGAACAGTGTGGCCTGTCTCCTGGCACCTGCCTTACCAAGAACAGCAGGGAGAAGGGAGGGGGGGAAAAAGAGAAAAAGAGAGGGAGCATGAGCGGGTGGGAAGGAGGAAAAACCCAGCTGCCTCAGTGCCTGAGCCCCGTGCTGCTTTTAAAGGAGTGGGAGGGAGGGGAGAGGGAGAGGCAGGGAGACTGCTGGCACCATCTGTACACGTCTTTTGTATTCTACCCCTCATCTTTACACAGAGCAAGGCTGGTGTACTCAGTGTTCAAATGAAAGGAGAGGAGGCGCCTTTTGGTGCGCGATGCTCTGAGAGAAGGTGTGTGTTTGTATGTCGATGCTGAAATTCTGTTTTGTCCTCAGATATTTGGTGCAGTGAGCGGACACCTCAAGCCCTATTTATTTTAATTTATTTTACCTGTATGTGAATTAATATAAGACAGTGTGGTCTATCTCCTAGACTGTCTCTGTGTGTGTGTGTCTGTGTGTGTGTGTGTGTCAGCAGGCTCATACTCTGTTTGCAAGCAATCATGTGTGGTCAAATCTCTGGGTTGCCATGTTTGTGATGGCAGTCAGAAGCTTTTGTTTGTTCCTCCCTCCCATCAACCACATTAGCCTGATGTCTCCTCTCTCACTGAGTCACACAACCTTTTTTATCACACTCCCCCTCGCTTTTTCTTCCTCGCCATCTCTCTGTCTCCCTCTTTTTGTAATGTGTGCCGTGGCGGCTTGTCCTTGCATGTGGCAGCAGGGTGGATCTGCCTGCAAGGACAGCCTGCACTGTCTGCTGTCATATTGACGTGGCTTTTTGCGCGAACCGCAGCTGAAATCACCAAGTGCTCTGTTTCACCACCCGCCCCTCCCATGCTCCTCACTCAACCTAGGAGTGCTGTGAATCTTAAGAGGAGGTGGCTGTCCTGCTCTTTGATTGAATCCACATTCCCTTTCTCCTCTGATGCTGCGGAGAGAGGCTAGAAGGAGGAAGGGGAAGCAAGAGAAAGAGAAAAAGGCAAAGTGAGTCTTTTGTAGTTGGAACAGTACAAAAACATGCACTGCAGATGAAAAGCATATGATTCAATGAAACACACTGCTACTTAAGCAAGTGCTAGGTAGGTAGGTGGAGAGAAAGGAAGGGTTGGAGTTCATCTATAGGCCAAGAGTGAGCCCTAGTGGCCAAGAGCAGCAGTGACATGCTGAACTAAAGTTGAACATTTATATTTCAGCATGAAGGTGTCGCTTTTGGTTTCTTACGATAACAAGCATTTTCTGTATTGTGTAAAACACTTGCTAAAAATCCATGAAAACCTCAAAATGATATTTTCATAAAATTAACCTTTGTATTTTTGATTTCATAGGCTTTTGACAGTGTTTTGTATATTACATATTCTTTCCCTGGTTTCTCAGGGCCAAATATAAGTGAATTTAGTGGTCAGTTTTGTGAATGTATTGCAAACAAGGTCACTAAAAAATGACAGAATTTTAGTGGATGAAAGGGCAGACCAGTGGGTAAGGATGAGGATTTGCTTCATCTAGTGACAGCAAAAGGTATGGATCCCACATCAGGTTTGACAGACAGTGAAACACTGTAGAACAAGATTTTCTGCTTGAGCAAATTGCTGGTGAATGTGGAATGACACAGAACTGTTAATGTATTCATTTTATGCATTGTGAGAAGTTTTTTTTTGTTTGTTTTTTTGCCACTTTCTTCATTGTGTGAAGATTTAGCTGCTCACATCACTGTATGATGAACAGAACAGAAGATGCAGCTACCCAGGTGGTTAATGTGTATCTTGCTGCTTGCATAAATATAAGTAGCACATTTTTGCCTCCACAATCCTGTTCCTCCTCTGAATGTATAAAAAACATTCATTTTAAGTTCTTAAAGCAAAAAGTTTGTCTAAAAGACAAAAGTTAAACAACAAACCAATGACATCTGAACAAACTGATATTTAAGACACAACTGCACTAGATCATTTTGTGTTACTCATGTTTAAAATGTTAAAATGTTTCTCGCATAATCAATTTTTGTAGATTTTTGCAGCACATGCACTGGAGGGCTGTTACCTCTGCAGTTATTTGTCACAGGAGCCTGACAGCACTGATCAACTCTTCCTGTGCTCTCTTTCTAGCTCTTCTGTCCTCATGGTGTGAGGAACTGGGACGCCTCCTTCTCCTCCGTCACCAGAAAAACAGACAGAACGAGCCTCCGGGAAAAGTGCCCATGCAGCCTCCTATGAGCTCAATGAAGCCCAGCCTCTCACATGGGTCAGTGTTGTCACTGCTGCACTTCTTGCCATATGTGTGAAGTGTGTATATGTGTGTGTGTTTGTTTGTGTGTGTGTTGGGTGTGTGAACAGACAGACTGGGGCCTTGGGGAAAGCCCTTCTTCTCCACATGAATCTCTGTGTTCCTTATGGATCAGTGGCCATACAAACTGCCAGACTAACTGGTGGTAGCACAGTCAATAGGGACAAACAATACCTCACAACTGTATGCACGCATTTAATAATTACGACGCACTGTTGCATGTGTTAATTTCTGGAGGAAGAGTATGCTTTTTACAACCTTACAATAATAAATACGATTTTTGTCTTTCTCCACCAGTCAGCACAGTTTCATCTACTTACATAATGTGTTTGTGTCCGTCCCCTGCAGAGATGGGTCTTTTCCTTATGACTCAGTTCCCTGGCAGCAGAACACGAATCAGCCTCCAGGTTCACTGTCTGTGGTGACCACTGTCTGGGGTGTGACCAACACCTCACAGAGCCAGGTGAGATTAATCAGCAGTCATATAGACCGATACTCTTATTCTCAATGGCTTCAAATATCATCATAAAGCATACACCATTTACCCATGTTTGTGTCACTGAATTTCTATGTCTGACAGGTTTTGGGGAATCCCATGGCCAATAACAACAATCCCATGAATCCTGGCGGCAACCCTATGGGCTCTGGTATGCCTGGTAACAATCCAGGTATGAATTCCCCTCAGTTCCCTGGTCCTCAACAGCAGTTCCCCAACAAAGGCAACTCTAACCAGGGATACATGCAGCAGGGCATGTATGGAAGACCCAGCTACCCTGGAGGAGGAGGCTTTGGGAGCAAGTAAGTGGACAGTGGATTCACACTGACTATTGCAGTCAATTGCAATAGTAATTGCAATTGAAATTCTGAGGACATTTTTTATATCGTGTTCATCTTTGTTATAGTTATCCAGGGGGGCCTAACACTGGACCTGCTGGAATGGGCATCCCTCCCCATTCCCGACCTCCTTCAGACTTCACCCAGCCTGCAGCTGCTGCTGCTGCTGCTGCAGTCGCTGCTGCTGCCGCCACAGCAACCGCCACTGCCACAGCGACTGTAGCTGCCCTGCAGGAAACACAGAACAAGGACATAAACCAATATGGACCGGTAGGCACACAACTGACAGCACCTGTATTTATAACATCTAGAAATATAAAAGAAAATATTGCATTTTTGTACAATGGACTACTTTGAAATCTACTTGTACTTCTTGACTCTGTCTTTCAAGAGTAATACCTCTTTTTTTTTTTTGTTGAACAAATAATTTCAATGTTTGCCAGCCAAACAGCTTATTTAACTATATAAAAACTTCATAGAGTTAATAAATAATCATAAATTAGAACATTTCTGTTTTTTGTGATCTATAACAGCAAATTTGCAGCACTGACAGTCAACTTAGCAATGGTTGACTGAACCCATTTTGTCTTCCAGATGAGTTCGTCTTTCCAGATGGGACCAAACCAGGCGTACAACAACCAGTTCATGAACCAGCCAGGACCCCGCGGCCCTCCGTCCCTCCCTGGAAACATGGGTGCAGGCATGAATGCTTCCAACATGAGTGGACCCCCAATAGGGATGAACCAGCCCAGGGGCCAAGGCATGGGCCCTTTTGGGGCCCACGGGCAAAGGATGCCCCAGCAAGGCTATGCAGGACCCCGCCCTCAGGGCATGAGTATGCAGGGCATGAAAAGACCGTACCCAGGGGAGGTGAGTGGATGCAAATTTGACACTTTCACCTTAAAGCTTAAGCTCCTTTACTTATGTTGAATTTATGTTTGTCACTGTATCCACAGCCAAACTATGGTGGGCAGCAGTATGGACCAAATAACCAATTCCCTAATCAGCAGGGGCAGTACCCCACACCCAATCCCTCCCGACCGCTGCCATCCCCCAACTATCCTGGACAGAGAATGCCAGGACAGCAGCTGCAGGGCCAATACCCTCCACCCAGCGGTGCCATGGGCCAGTACTACAAGGTGCAATATAACTATTTCCCCCCACATTTTTAGGATTTTCCACAGGGTTTCATATTCAATTTTAGCAACATGTCATTGAGAGTATCTTGGCAAATAATAGGAGTTATTTTTGGGAAAGAAAATAATGTTGAACCTGTTTAATCAAATTACAGCAAGAGCCGCCTTTTAATGGTCAAACAAACAACTTCTCTGGGAGTGGATATCAGTACAGCCAGGGTAATATGAATGGGGTAAGTTCATTCTTATACATATTTTACATATGTATAATTTCTTTGATTATATTATTTACTGTAGAGTCTTATGAACACTAGATTTAGTAATTGATTGTCTTCACTATAGCCACCCAGACCAGTGGGTAACTACCCTCACTCCCCAGTGCCAGGCAACCCCACCCCTCCAATGACCCCTGGAAATAACATCCCTCAATACCTATCGCCAAACCAAGATGTGAAACCGCCCTTTCCTCCTGACATCAAACCAAATATCACCTCTCTCCCTCCACCTCCAGGTCAGTAAATGTCCAACAGAGAAAAATGCAATTCACCTCTTTAGAGGTTTGTATCTGTCTGACTGACAAAGTTCTCCACCCATGTAGCCAACCACAATGAAGAGTTACGCCTGACATTTCCAGTGCGGGATGGGGTAGTCTTAGAACCCTTCCGGCTAGAGCATAACCTTGCTGTCAGCAACCATGTCTTCCATTTACGACCCTCTGTACACCAGACTCTCATGTGGAGGTAAGACATCTTGCACATGTAAAATATTATCCCCAGATATTTATTATTGGTTGTCTGTTTGTTTCAGAATTAATTGGAAGGTTGAAAAGGGAAAAACAGTATACATTAAAAAACCAAATGTTGTAGAATTAACAGCATAAGAAGCTTTTACTCTTATTGTTACAAATAAAATAAGATGCGCATTCTTAAAAATTGTCTGTAGAGGATCATGTACTATCCAGTGCCCAGACAAATAAAACAATTTTTCCATTATGTGTATAAACTTAATTATTAAGGTTTCTTTACTTGTCTGTGTAGATCGGACCTGGAGCTACAGTTTAAGTGCTACCACCATGAAGACCGTCAGATGAACACCAACTGGCCAGCATCAGTCCAAGTCAGTGTCAACGCCACACCACTCACCATCGAGCGGGGCGACAACAAGACCTCCCACAAACCCCTGCACTTGAAACACGTATGCCAGCCTGGAAGGAACACGATCCAGATCACAGTCACAGCCTGCTGCTGTGTGAGTATACAAATATTCTACAACTAATGAAGAAATAAGAATCCAGACACAAAATATAGTTGCCAAATAAATAAAATGTAGATGTAAAAAAAAAAAAAAAAAGCTCTTTGCAGATGACGTTTAAATTAGAACACATTTTTAAGAATGAGCCATCATTAAACTATAAAAAACACCTCAGAGATTGTGATTATGACAGTTATGTTTCTTCTGGCAGTCGCACTTGTTTGTGCTGCAGCTGGTCCACAGGCCCTCAGTTCGTTCTGTCCTCCAGGGCTTGTTGAAGAAGAGGCTTCTGCCTGCAGAGCACTGCATCACCAAAGGTAAGCACACAAGTACACAGCCACATTTTGCTGTCTATAATGCCCTGATCTTTCTTGAAGTTCTTGCATACCTATAATTTCTTTCCATCTGCTTTGAAGTTAAGAGGAATTTCAGTAGTGTAGCAGCATCATCAGGCAACGCCACACTCAACGGAGAGGATGGTGTGGAGCAGACGGCGATCAAGGTCTCCCTCAAATGTCCGATCACTTTCCGGCGAATACAGCTTCCAGCAAGAGGCCATGACTGTAAACATGTTCAGGTAAGCACTGTAGGGATCAACAAGCAGTCGGCAACAATCTGATGCTTCAAGGACAAAAACTTTTAAAATAGTGACCTGATAACAAAATATATTTATTCTGGTTGTTGCAGTGTTTTGATTTGGAATCATATTTACAACTAAACTGTGAGCGGGGGACATGGCGCTGTCCTGTATGCAAGTAAGTTTTTTCAGCTTTGATACAGACAGTCATCCATCTCTCTGTTTCTGTTAACATTGTAAGCACGGTCTCTATTTTTTGCTCAGTAAAACAGCATTGTTAGAAGGATTGGAGGTGGACCAGTACATGTGGGGAATCTTGAACGCCATCCAAAAGTAAGTTGGAACAAGAAACAAATAATGTATATCTCAGTAATGTATGATGTATATCTTTTAACTTCTTCATTAATGATCTGACCTGTATTTCACCAGCTCGGAGTTCGAAGAGGTGACCATTGACCCCACATGTAGCTGGCGGCCGGTGGCTATCAAATCTGATATTCACATCAAGGAGGATCCAGATGGACCACTGCCCAAGAGGTTTAAGACAATGAGTCCCAGTCAGATGATCATGCCTAATGTGATGGAGATGATCGCGCAGCTCGGCCCTGGACCATCACCGTACCCATCACTACCCTCTCAGCAAGGAGGCAACAACAGCGAATATGGCAGCCAAGGTAGCATATAGATCCATCCTACAATCTCTCTATAGATTAGTTCACATTCACAGGTGTCATTCTACAAACGTAAAAGATCTATTAAAAGATTAAAATATTCATAAGAAATGTATGCCTGTCTTTCTACTTTGTTTATTAGGCAACAGTTACCAGGGACATGGGAACTTTGACTTCCCTCACGGCACTTCTGGTGGTACGTCGATGAATGATTTCATGCATGGTCCCCAACTGTCTCACCCACCTGACCTGCCTAACAGTCTGATGGACAAGCCACTCTCCCACAACATGCCCGACTCAGTGAGTTCGACTGCATTTCTTCTTTCTGTTGTTTTACTCAGTTTTACTTTATATCTGTTTAACAGTGTCTTACTGTAAAGGTGCTGTATACATCAGCTTCATTTTGACAGGTGAGAGCAGACATTATACACAAAATAAGTGCACCAAGGCACCCGAGAATATATGTTTTAAAGTGCTATGCTGACAGAGCACAAGAAACGGTATCAAAAATAGTATTTTATGGGTGTAAGGAGCCATCTGACAAGAAATGCTTACTCCTGAAAAAGGCTTAACCTGGCAAAATAAATCACACAGCTCTATCATTCAGCTCTATCTCTCTACATATGTTCACTATAACCAGCAGCAATGTAAAACTGAAAAATATTTTAATATTTTCTAGTAATTTACAGAATGCGTGATCAATTAGTTGATCATAATAACAAATGATTAATCTGTAAAAGTAATACAAGTAAAAATAATTAGGCTATTATTTGCAGCATTAATCTAAAGAATTCCTCCTCTCTCTGCAGATACCTCATTCTGCCAGCAATGACCAATCACATGGCCCATTGCAGCAGAGCTTACATGCGTCTCCACACCCTGGGAGCCAATCAGGGCAGCAGCTACACCACAGCGGGCCTCCTCAGCCCTCACGACAAGTTCCACCTCCTCAGCAGCAGCAGCAGCAGCAGCAGCAACAGCAGCAGCAGCAGCAGCAGCAGCAGCAGCAGCAGCAGCAGCAGCAGCAGCAGCCCGGCCCCAACAACCATCCCCACAGCGACCTAGCTTTCAACCCCTCCAGCAGTTTGGACAGCCAAGCAGGGTCGGACATGCCTGAGCCATCTTTAGATGTGAGTCCTGACAGAGAGCACAAAATCTAAAGTCCTATAATTACAAGAAATTTACCTGAAGTGTTGTTAACATCCCTTTTCCCTTACAGCTTCTTCCAGAGCTCGCTAACCCAGATGAGCTGTTGTCGTACCTGGATCCCCCAGACCTCCCCAGCAATAGCAACGATGACCTTCTGTCACTTTTTGAAAACAACTAAGGCAATTCAGACACATAAACTTTTCTGACTGCCTGCAGTTTTTCCCTGAGAGCCCACGGTGGTCGCTCAGTACTTGATAAACACAAAGATGCACTCCCTCTCTCTTCTTCCTCTTGTACAGGTTTCATTCGCCAGCGCAGATTGACTGAAAGAGGTTAAAACTCAACGCTCACGGTGGGATTGTCACCCCGTGGCCATACCTTTGAACTGTGCAGCTCTACTCAGTTGATTTTTTTACTCACACAAGTGTATGTGTGCACATTAGGAACATGTTGTAGCATTTTTTATTCATGTTTTTTTTCCTTTTGAGAAAAAAAAAAAAAGGAATTCATTGTATAAAACAGAAAAATAACTGAAAAACCTGCGCTATCTGGCCAGTGTTCATATTGTTATTCCAATTTAAGAGGCCACAACTTCTCTGTGTCACAGCTCCATTCCCCAAATGGTCTGGTTAGTCGCACTGTTTTGTCTACCACACATCATTTAAAAGCACAAGAGATTTTGGCGATGCAAAAAAAACAAAACAATTGTCTGTCTTAATAAGAAAGATCAATTGGATCCTTATATGTGTCTCCTTGACAAAATGTTTTTTAAATAATATTTTGTTCTTCTGACATTTTAAAAATGGATTTTTGGTAATGATTGGCTTCCACTTTGTCTACAATTGTGATACATACATATTTTTGTCAAAAAGAGATATCCCTGCTTTTCAGTCTCTGAGGGTTAGCAGATGGAATGGAAAAGACTTTAGCCCCACTGAAACAAAAAAGTGTTTATACTGCATACCAAGAATATCATACTTGTGCTTCTACATACTGTGTATTTTGTCCTCCTGTACAGAGGAGTGATTTTAATGGAAATGAATGGTACAATATGAGAGCTTGGGGTTCCTGTGGCAATCCTGCTGTGTTTATTGCTTCCTGCTACAACTCCTTCCATGCTGTCCATTCTGCATGAGCTCCTGGTGTCGCTCGTGTTAGCATTTTTGCAAAGTTGCATTTCTCTCACTGTTAAATGATGTGCTGTTTAAGTAGTCTACAAAGTGCATGTGTGCCAAGCCCTTGTGTAGTGCTGTTCCAAGTGGTTGAAAAAAGATAGTGTGGATTTTATCAGTTGCTGTTTCCACAGCTCTTTTGTTTGTATGATTTCTGTCAGATTTAGTAAGATTTATTTAACACTAATATTGAAGGGATAATGCTGATATCCGCAGTACATTTATCATGTATTTGCTGGATATGCTGTGTTATGTTTTTATGTTTGTTTTGCTTTTTTTTTTTGTTTTGTTTTTTTTTGTTTTGCTGCATAATTAAACTATCCATAAAACTTTTGGGAAATTGCTCAACATCACCAAAGTCCGAGAGATGAGGATGGAGATGTTTGTGTTTTCTTGGTCCTGTGTAAGACTGCAAGTGTGTGCAAGTGTGTGTGACAGTGTGTGTGTGTGTGTCTTTCTGTTAGTGTGATGGGAGGTAATAATTGATTTAAAAGATATAAAGGAGGACAATTACAGTTTATCCATCACTACTGTTCAAGAAGTGGTTTTTAAAGCAGTATTGGTGCAGACATTTTGCCACATTTGTTTTCAGTTTCATTTTTTGAGAAGAGTGCTGTTCAGTATGCAAATGTATTATTTTTTAAGAAATGCTATTGTACTGTAAATATAATTGTGAATATTTTTGTATCATCTTGATAATGTTTGTCCTTTGATCATTAGTCGTCCAATTCAACCACTTACGCTCCTAAACTCCCATCTGACCACTGACTTTGTTTGTAACCAGCATACGACAGCTGTCTCACCTCTTTGTTCTTGGGAAGTCAGTCCAAATGTCTCATAAGCTATTTCCTGCAGATCATCATGCTTTCTAGTCATTTTCCTTCTAGTACACCCTGTCGCACACCTGTCAGTTATAGACGGGTGTCTCATTTCTCTGTGGTCCCCTTCCCTGCATCAACTAAAGGTGACTGTGTAGCATCATTTAGATTTTCAGATGTCAAGCTCGGTTTCAAGCAATATTTTTATTTTATGCTCAAATGTGTTTGATTGAAAAGGATCAACATTGTCTATTCATGAAATTGTGTTAACATTTTATCATTCACATTTAAAAGTAATGGTTTTTAAAAAAGATGGTGGTATCAGCTGGCTTTCAGTGTAATTAGTGAACTATGTGAATATCATAATTGTTGCTGACTGTCAATACACAGTGGTATTTTAAAGATATATCACAACCACATTTTAAAGAAATTCATGATATTGTTTATATTTTTATTATAGAAAATGTGGCTTTTTTAAAAGCATGAGACCATATACATCTTTATCCCCTTTTCTTTTGGTAAATTATTTTGTACTGTTTTTCTTATTAATCTGTAAGGCTAGAAATCCAATTTCTTTCAAATGTAGCATTGTGCTGATTAACCCACCCTGGTTTTATGTAAACATTATTTTAAACATTCTTTATGAAATGTTATTTGTTCCAGTCCAGCACATTGACATGCTGTTTCACATTACGGTCACAAGAAAACATCTAATCCAAAAGCTTATCTTTTATTGATACACTGCCACATTTTCATTTTTTACTATCTGAATTGAATCCAGTGCAAGTAAATACAGAATTACAATTACAGAGATTACAATTAACAGTTCATATTTTGTTCTTACTTTCAAGTGAGCCAATTTGGTGTATTAGGCGGCACCCAAAATCTGTTGCACAATCTCAATATAGGGCCATTTTCCTGGGGGAAGTTTTAAAAAAGAAAAAAAAAAAAAGCAAAATAAAAATATAAACACAGAAAGGAAGGGCACGTTTATTATTCTAGCCTGGAAAAGATGTTGAGGGCAAGGCTAGGCCGAACGTCCCAAGGATGTCTGTATATATGTAAATGAATATAGAGACGTGAACAGAAATGTATTCATTTTCCCTGGGAATGTGCATTGTTTCTTCGGAATAATAAAAAAAAGCTTGCAACCCCTCTACTGGAAGTGGCTGAATATGGAAAATGAAACTCGTTAGTTAGTGTCTGTGGGTATCTCTCAGCATTTTGTTCCCCCTCTGTAATATACTTTCACCTCTTTTGTTAGGGGAACTGGGACAGCTATGTTTTACATGTAATATTTAGCCTGAGTGTTTTAGTCTGTCACCTGCATACTCTGAGGTGCTAAAGCTAAAAAAAGGAAAAAAACAAAGGTTACAAAGAAAATCGCTTGGAGGGGAGGGAGAAAGGCAGTGGAAGGGACAGGTGCAGAAGATTGTAACCAAATCCATGGTTTGTACATTTTTGATATCATGAACAGTTGGAAAAACGATACAATCTAAGGTGATTCATGCGATGTGGCCATTGTCTCTATGTTTGTACATTGTATGTACAATCATTTCATATTCTAAACTGCTCAGAAAATAAAGAAACTAATTGTGATTTTTAGTCTTGCAGAACTGTATGTAGTTAGATGATGTGACAACCTAATATTTATCTAATAAATATGTATTCAGATGATACCTGTATGTCACTGTGGTCTTGTCTTCTGTGTTACAATCAAGCCTGCATAACTTGAGCTGCTTATCCAATTAGAAGGTGGAATGGGTGTTAAATTTTATTCATATTTTGATAAACAAACTTTAGATCAGCTTGGCCTTAACAGGATAACAGAGATAGGGTTTTAGAGTGGAGGGATTGTTTTTCAGCTTAAAATATGTCTGAACTACACTACCCTAGATGGTGACACTAGCATCAGATGAAGACATTT
The DNA here is from genome assembly GCF_900324485.2 of Mastacembelus armatus. Classification (NCBI taxonomy): domain Eukaryota; kingdom Metazoa; phylum Chordata; class Actinopteri; order Synbranchiformes; family Mastacembelidae; genus Mastacembelus; species Mastacembelus armatus. The sequence goes on along the minus strand of NC_046651.1, from coordinate 13,379,070 downwards.
TTTTAAAGAGCTCTAATTCCTACATCTGCACCCACATACACTGCAGTGTACACTGTCTTTGAACAGATGGCTTTAAAACCAATAAGCAAAATCTGAAATTTCAAATACACAGATATCTAAATCTGAACTGTGTGTTCATATATTGTGACAGAGTGTTGATCTGTGCCTTCAGATCACCCACAGTGTACGAATCGATGCCCAGTGCAAACTTCCCAATACTAAATCTATAGTTTATGTTTATGTTTAAAATCTCGCGAGACTTGATTCGCAGTCGCTAAAAAATGCACATCCGGTTAGGTTAAAAAAAAAAACTTCCTTGTTTCCCGTATGTCCTCCTCGTTGCTGACCTTAGCGAATCGACAGGACCACATTCATTTTGAAGATGTTAATTTTATCCAACAGGATAAAGTTATGTTCCCTGGCGTTAACCGCCGCACGCATGTGCAGCAGCGGTGCTACAAGTGCTAACAACAACCCGATCGTTTACTTTGACATCGCAGCAGATAACGAGCCACTGGGCCGAGTAACTTTGGAGGTGAGAATATAAAAGTCTGCATTGCAATTGTTTACACTTTGATAATTATTGCTTTTGAATGTATGAGGGAAAAAGCTGTCCTGTGTTGTTTGTCTCGTTTACTGAGTTGAGCCAGTTGTTTGGGACTAAACTGTTTGACCACATTTGACCTCAGGTCATTGATTTTTCTTTTGCAGCTCAACGCAGAGGTTGTGCCAAAAACCGCAGGTAAGTCGTTACCTTTATTTCCTAGAAGCCTTTGCACCGAACACCACCAACCAAACGCTTTTTGGCAGATACTAAACTGCACAACTGTCTACAGTCAAGTTGTATATAGGCTCAAAGGTTTGGTTTTAGTTTGCAATTGTCAGACTGGACTGGTTGAGATTTTAACTTGACCTGAAATCCATTCACTACCCACGTGACTAATAAACTACAAAAGAGAAAGCCCTAAATCGTCATACTCATTGTTTGCTGGAGAACTTTCTCAAAGAGCGTCCAACGGTCTGTGTGGATTGTCGGAGAGAGAATCTGATACGAGTTTTTCCTGCAGAGAACTTCAGGGCACTCTGCACCGGGGAACATGGCTTTGGTTACAAGGGGTCAACCTTCCACAGGGTGATCCCTCAGTTCATGTGCCAGGTAGGTTTCTGCCTTTCTCTTTCTTGATCTTTTTTTTTTTATGGTGTTGCAGCGTAATTTCAGTGACATATGTTTTCAGGGTGGAGATTTTACTAACCACAATGGAACTGGAGGGAAGTCTATCTACGGATTTAAGTTTCCCGATGAGAACTTTAAACTGAAGCACACTGGACCTGGTAATCATCCCATATCCCACTATGCCTGTGAACACTAGCCATGAAAATGAAGGCGAAAGTAATTCTGTCTGGTTTGTTAATTAAAGGGTTTCTACAGCTCATGGGAGTTTAGGAAAAGGAGAATTTTTAGAGATACATGAAGTGCAGCCATAAGACATGCAACTGAATAGATTGCTACAGACTATACAGTGAAAACCTTAGAGGAGCTACAGTGTTTATGGTTAAAAAAAGGTTAGAATAGCAGTTTTCACTTGTTCCTCTTTGTCGTGAATTGTCTGAAACCAGGTTTATTGTCCTGAGCCAAAAATGAAAACAGACTAAGGATGCATGCATATTCAATCATATGGAAGTTCTTAAATGTTAAGAATTATTTAAAGGTTATGTTTTTTTTGTTTTTTTTTTACACCAGACATATTATAGGTACTGTTATGTTGTTATTATTTTTAAGTGGAAATGAATGTTTCTCATACTGTTCTTCAGTGACATAGTTTGTCTTACTCATTTTACCACCAGGTGGCAGCTTTGGGCAAGTGGGATTTAAGTCATGTTTTTGCATTTTAGGCATCCTGTCTATGGCCAATGCTGGACCCAACACCAACGGTTCCCAGTTCTTCATCTGTACGGCTAAAACAGAATGGTACGCACTGGCAAACACAACATCACATGTATTTATTCTTACACATTGCACCAGTGTTGGCCTGAATTAATATCTGTTACTGGCTGGCCTAAAAATCTAATTCGCTGCCCTGGAAAACTGAGTATAAACACACACATCGATACTCAAACTGAAGTATACAGACTTGTAAGGGTTTTTGCCATTTCAGTGTCTGTTTTGACAAAAACATTTAGCAAACATTTCTAGGTGTCCTAGAAATCCTCCAAGCTGTACACTAAAATGTGAAAACATCCCTTTTTAAACTAAAGGTGGTTACAATCCTATAATCTTATAGTTCTGTAAAAAACAATAACTAAATTCTAAATTCTGTGAGTGCTTGTGGTGGCACTGCAAACTTTGAAGAAATGAACACAGCACAGATCAGGACAGTTTGACATATTTTAGATATTGATGCATATTTGTGTATTTTAATCGTAATCTTGGGAATAAAATCTCAGATGAAGCAGTGAATTCTTGTAATTGTTTTGGCATGAAAACACAAACATGAAGATTTATGAAAGTTACAGGAAAATAGCACAATCGGTGCATAAATACTGGCATCACCTGACAAGTCAAACACAGGTGGGCGCATCATGAATCACCTTACTGTCCAACGCAGTGATGGTAAACCTCTTCTTTCTTCATTTAGGCTGGATGGCAGGCATGTTGTCTTTGGCAGTGTGAAAGAGGGAATGGACGTGGTCAAGAAAGTGGAGTCTTTTGGTTCACGGTCTGGGCGAACCTCCAAGAAGATCACTATCGCAGACTGTGGTGAGCTCAAGTAGACTTCTTGTGAGCAGGGGACACAGTCCTCAGCTCATCCCCTGCTGTTCTAATGAAAAATGTGAAAATCTGAGAAAAGGGAGGCTCGTTCTTCAGTCATGGGACAGAGTGCTACCTCTTTGTTGACAATGGATAATGTCAGTCAGGTTCCTTTAGTCATTTTGGTCCTTAAACTTAGTTCAAGTAACAACTACTGCACTTATGTCATATAAAATGTGATCTTGTATTATAGAAAAATTAAGAGTTTCTATTTTATTTGATAGAAAGGTGTTAATTCCTTACCATACATTTAAACCGGTTTGGAAAAGTGACATTTACAAAATAAAGTATTGTTTTTCACATATGTAAGGTTGTTCTTGCCATCTGTTTTTATACTATATGAACGTCAATGTCAGTTTTGATAAAAATCCCCAAAGTAGAAGTTTTGAACTTAAGCAACTGGCTTAAAGCTGTTTAAGTTAAGGGTGTGCCCGTTTATTGGCGGAATGCTACAGTTTTCTCACCAGCGGAGGAATGAGATCAGTGTTTTGCAATTCTTCCTGCTGCCTTCTGCTTTCCTCATCAGCTTCAGTTTACTCACGACTTTATTCCTCTAAGTATTTATTCTGCTGAAGTTTGCTCTGAAAAATTAGTCTACAATGTCAGATGTAATTGTTTCCACACAAGAACATTTTTGGTCTTCATTTTATATAACAGACATCCTGTGCAGGGAATATATGAGAGTGGTGCTGTATAAGAAGGTGATGAAGCTAAATCTGGTAAATACATTTTAATGATAGGTCCAGATTATGTTGTGGGGAAAATAAAAATGTGTAACATCTGGATTAGTTTATGTTGAAGGGAGAATGTGGTATTATCCATTGTGTTGCTAGCCCCCAGTTCCAAGCTGTCACACGAATTGTATAAAACCATGTGCTTACATTTGTGAGAAAGATTAAAACAGAAAAGGAAACAGGAACACACTCAATGGTATGAATAATAGGTTTTAATCCAAGATCCTTATAGAAGATCAACAGATCCATCTCATGGGTTATTCGAACTGAGGCACATTAAATGGCATTTCACACATTTTAAACAGTAAAAGTCATAGGGTGGTTCTGTTCCATGTTCCATCCATTATCTATACCTGCTTATTCCTAACCAGGGCCATGGGACTGTTCCATGTTCATTTTCATTAAAAATTTTATTGATATACAAAAACCCTCTAAAGCAACATGCACATGCAACCTTACATTTAATACTACATTCAAAATTATGTTCTTTTTTTGTCTCATGTTACAAATGAGACATTACAACCCATGACCCATAAAAAGCACTTTGGTGAGTCTTAGCACTGGGTGCCAAAATATAACTACTGCATTTATTCTGTTAAGAAATAAAAAAATGCCATATTTCATTGGTTTTGTCCGTCAGAACTTTGGCATAATAAACTACCAGAGAGGTGTTTTCACAATAAATTGTAAGCACATAATACATGAAGAATAAATGTTAGTTGGCTAAACAATATATTCCTTTCACAATGGGTAATAATCAACAGAAACATAATGACTTAAAAATATATTCCAAAAATTATGTACCCTCCAGTACTGATAATACATATGATAATGCAGATACACATTAATACTGCACATACTTCTTAGTAAAGACTTGTTGCATATTTTATACAGAAAACATTTAAGTTATTTCTGGAATATACAAACACATAGAAGAGAATCTTCATCTGGAAATTTAACTCATGACTTTTGTTCCAACATGCTGGACACAAGTAAAGATAGACGCAAACTAAAGTTTCTTAATTCACAGTTGGTAAGAGTCGGTTCATAGTTAAGACTTCAAATGAATATTCACATGATAACTGAGTAACTGAGGAAGAACCCAGCAAAAGCAAAATACTTGTCTCCACAGAAATAGTTTAGAAAATTTGCATCCTCTTATGCTGAGAGTCACAGTGTCAGAGTAAAGAGTTTTCATAAAGCGTTAAATGAATTACAGTACAATAAAGTTTATAATCATGTATTTTTAGTAATTAAAATATAACTGTCCCTTTTTGATATGAAGGCAAATAGTGTGTTATTGCACACGTCGGCAGTAGTAGCCGAGGACTTTGCATTTTTCGCACAGGTGTTGTGGATGCTCCTTGCTCTGGTCCGATACATCTAAACCATCTGGTTTCTCCAGAGGGCGCTGGAACAACAACAAAGAAAACACAAAACAAAGCATTAGACCACACTGTCACAGATGGAAGTCTTGAGTCATTGTTGACATGTTGATGTTGACTCAATATTTTTGAAATCCTGGCCACAACTTTGTCTCAGACTGTGCAACAAACAATCCTGAAAATTCTCATCTAAACTACATTCTACTTAAGATGTGGTTAATCATTTCACTGTGGTTAGAATGTATAGTATTGTTTAGCCGTTATTTTTCTGCTTTTGAATCCAGAGAAGCATCAAGACATGCCTCAACATGTTTTGATTCGACCAGTCTGACATTCATTTGAAACTGTTTGCTTTCAAATGAATAAGGCTTGATTTGATGGGGTGCTTTGGTATATAGGGGCCTCCAATACTCATCATAGTCTGCTAATGCTTTCTGCCTGTAGTTTCAATATACTGTTACCTGCTTATGAGGGTAAACATTGATGTGGCACTTGATACATTCTTGTCCCATGTTGGCCCAGGAGTTCCCGCTCATCCACTTCCTCTTGCATTTAGGGCATTTATATTCACCAAAACACCTCTTCTTTCCCTGATATGGGGTCAGCCCTTCACCTTTAGGTCGAGCCTGAACACATATTTAAAGCAGAAAACAGATTTTATATGACTGACCTAATGCATGACCTACTTTCTGCTACTACATACATAAAAACATAAAATGAGACATTATTCACTGTGTAAACCTCAACAGCTTTGCAAACATTTTGGATTTTGCCTTTCACCACCTTTAACTGGAGGAGACTGACCGACCTATTTGGTTTCTTTGGAAGGCAGCCAATTCAGAGCTCAGCGTGATTAGAATGGGAAATGATAGCAGACCTGCTGGTGGTCAATAAAGTTGAGTTATTAAAGTAGTTTTCTCTCAGGAATGAAATGATAATTTATGGTTTCTGTCGATACAGGTTAGAAAGCAGATCATATGCTTCGATGTTTGAGTGATTCTTACATCACTGGAAGAGAGACAAAGCATGCTTATCTATACTCCAGGTATAAAAAGACAGACATTTAGAAGACTGTAAGGAAAATACATATGTTTTATTGCTTTCATGGTTTATTCCTAGGAATTTAAAATATAATGTAATTGTTGTGTAATTTATTTGTTGGACAGAAAAGAAGGCGTCTCAACTTTCTCATTAGAAACAAACGCTCTCCCTCCAGCTGTGTTCTCAAGGGACCATAAAGGAGGCCCCTGGCCTGTGGGGGGACCAATAGGGGAGGTTTCCTTGCTATAGGACAAATACCTCAGGCTCTCAGTCATCCTCAAAGCTGGCCCCAGCCCACCAATCAAGACACAGAGATCTTAGGAGTGAGGAAATAAAACCCAGATGAACTCTGCACTTGTATGACATGACAAAATCCCAAACCCAAAGAAATCATCTCGACTGGTTTAAATTAAAAGCACCTCAGCTGAAAAGTAGGGCAAGTCAAAATTAAGACTGAATCTGCACCACCAGGGGAGTTCACATCAAACCTTGTTTTGATTTCACAACAGGAACATACTTTATGTCAGGTTAAAATTTTCCAGCTATTGATTTCCAGCTTTTAAACATATGTAGTGTATGTTCAACAGCTAAGTCTCTAACTGTCAAGGGCACTGAAGCACGGTGAGCCACCAAAGGGCACTGTGGGATGTCACTTTTGATGGCGGCCGTTCTTCTCATGTTCCTGCACAGAAAGTAAATAGAGCATCATCTTCCTGAGGGAGGAAACAGCTTTCATTCTGCAGAACAAGCAAAACAAACTTTTCCTAAAGTCTGGACCCAGAGGGCAGCAAAGGTCATGGAGCACTCTGGGGTTTCCACTGGTCCCATCAAAGATGTCACACTGAGAACCAGCAAATGAAAATCAGACTTTTGACCCAATAATGGATATGTTTATGAAAGGCAGTAAAGTTTGAGGGAAGGGAGAAAAAAGCACAAATCCCTCATCAATCCACTTGGATGCATCAGGCCACTAGCTTGTTTAACGTGCCCAAAAATATTAAATAATATTTAATGTTTTTTTTAATGGATATTATTTGAACTTAGACAGGAATTCAAGACAGGTGCACCACAGCTGGCTTATATGCTAAAGATGCAAAATGTAATGTCTCAATAACATCAGAATATGATTTCCAGTATAGTTAATGTGTGCAAAAGAACACATAAAGCACTATGCACCAGGCAAACATTGAGGATTTGCTACTTTTATAATGCAATTTGAAGAAATTTGTAAAACACAAAATTAAGATCTGATCAAGTTAGGGCAACACTATTTCACTGAAAAAGGTGCAACACACACAGCCTAAAATGGAGCCTTGTTAGCAACTATACTGAGCTATGCTAGTGCTTTGAGCTAAATGCTAATACCGGAATGCTAACATGCTCACAATAAAAAAAGATGTTTTGTAGGTATAATGTATATTCACCTCAGTTTGGTGAAATGGAACACTAACCTTTTCTAGATGCATGACTGACACAAAGTACATCCACAGCTGATGACAGCATTAGTCTTGCAAATGTTTGATTATTATTAAGTATGAGTGCCTAAGTATGAGAGAAATTTAATGTTGACAAGATGGTGGTGCTGGTTGAAAAAGTTAGGAATCACAAAAGTAAGGGAGACATGAAGGTCTATATCGAATATCAAGGCAGTCGAGCCGAAAGTTCTGATTTCATTCATTTATTCTGGACCAGAATGGTCCACCAACTGACTAAAATCATCGACTAACCTTCATCACAACACAATAACTAATGCACAAAGAGATGTAAAGCCAGATTTTAATGCTACAGCAGATGAGCTTGGCCCAAATCCTTGGAGCCTGGTGAGAGGGGCCCAGGAGGTTGGCTGCCTCCTCATGCCATCATCTGGAAATCATCAGGATAAACAATGGACTGCTCCAAATCCTCACCCCCTCCTGCTCCTACTCGTTTCTCTCTTCTTCATTCACTCTCTCCTCTCTTTCCATACCCCCACGAGACAAAAACACAGCAACAGCCTATTGGACACCATGTGCTCAATTACTTCACACTAACAAACCCACAGTACTCTCTTTGCCTTGCTGGATATAGTTTCAGTCAGACCCCCAGAGCATCAGAGAGAAGCCCAGCTGTCAGCAAAGCAAAACAACACCTTAATGTCTGGCCTTAAATCCAGTGCAATAAGTGTTCTTTGTTTTAAAGACCTGACTCTGTCGACTTAAGTGAAACTTTTTATTGTATCAAATCAGTCTCTTCTTAGTTTTAATGAAGCAAATAATCAAATAGCAGATGTAATTTAACAACAAACTAGAGAAAGTAAATAGCAGCAATAATATAGAAAATTAAACATTTTGGAATAAAATGTCTAATAAATAAATGAATATCCCAAAATTTAAGTAATCCCCCCCCTCCTTAAATGTATATTATCTTTTTTTTTGTTTGCCCTAGTTTTTTCTAGTCTGACTTCGACAGACACGTTCTGTAGATTATGACAATTTGCCAGATTGTTCTTGCACAGCTGCTCTCACTGTGTCATTGGTGCTGAACTCAGCATTCCTGGTTCAGATGCAGATAAAACTTTTCTATGGGCTTCACCACAATTATAAGTACAAACCGCCAGAGCGTTGATTCGAGGAAACAAGATGTGAGGCGCTCCCTGGCCAATGGAAGCAAACTTATGTCCTGTTTTACACAATGGCGTTTCCTCCTTTCCAGAATTTATCAGGACCAAATGGTCCACTTATAGAAACATCCAGATATCAAATTAATCATTTACCAGCACAAAGCTGTAATCCTTCCAGGCAGCCTCCCTGCACATCAGAAATACTGAGTGGATTAACTTTCTCTCTCGCCTAAATAAATATGATTAGATACAAACAACTGGTGGCCAAATAGCAAATGATTGGTTTTCTGTTTTCCTACACAGCCCTCCAGATTTTCACTCTTCTAACAGGCTGATTGTTCAGAGCGTGCAGAGCCTTTAAACCATCAGAGTGATTCCCACACACAAGTCTACTGGCCTTATACTTCTCAGCATCTATTTCCCCACAGTGCTGTTTTCATAGGAACATTATCTACTAATACACACTCTACTCCATCCCAGCTCTAACTGAGCTGCAGTCCTGGCTGTGGTCAAGTTGATGACATATGCAGTGCAGCTATAAACTGGTGTTATGTTTCACAATGAGTGAAAAACAGGAGCAGGTGGGCTGGCAAAGCGCAGCAGTAAAAATTTCCCAACTTCAGTTCAAAACACAACTGAATGAGATTCAAGAAGTGTAATGACCAGTGTGTGGGGACTAAACTATAGGATGATAGGTAGGAGTGATTTTGATCATGTGTTTCACATCTGTCACTGTTGTGATGATCTAATGGGAAAAACAAGACACTACAATTCTGCAGTCAAATTCTGATGTGGCATTCAAACGTGTCTCACTGATTACAGTACTTGATTGATCTACGTTTCTAACCTTTATGTCACATTAATATAGAAAGCACAGTGTGGAGAAGTCAAATGCAAACACTGTCAGCTCTGTGCAGTTCAGTGACTTTTAATGAAAGATTAAAGTGAAGGTTTACAATAGCTTATGATAGATTGGGCAAAAAAGTCCAAAGTGCAGGGTTAGTAGGCAAGCACAGATCAAAACAGGTACAGCAGATTTGGTCAGGTTACAGGCAGGATGGCAAAAGCAAAATGTATGATCTGGCAGGAAGCAGCTGTTCAGTACGTACTGAAGTGGCAAATGGGGAAAAAACTGAGGGTATCTAGCAGATATAGGGAGAATGCTAGGGGACAGTGCCATCAAATCCAGCATATGATATTTTATTGAAAATTTAAATTAGTTGTAGCATCTAACTGTCTGAAAATCTATGTATCATAATCCCAAAAATATAAAAATTGGCAAAGACTCTTTCATTCAAATGAAGTAAAATGCCTCCCAAAGGAAGCAGCACAATGATTTTACTGTGAACACAAAAGAATAGGTGCTCAGAAAATGTCTTGCACAGTTTGACGACAGTGGAATTCAGTCTGCTGATGAAGACCATGTAATATGATAGAAAACTCCGGAATGGCTAATTAATGGTCCTTGAGGTGAGATTACTGTGGAAGCTGCTGTTTCTAAGGTCAACTATTATTTTGCTAGACACTCAGGTAGATATGATACAAGAATGTTTCAAACCAAAGACATTTAAACTTGTCTGTCCTAGCGTGTTTCTGTTTTTCTGCCTCTCACCTCTTTGAAACTGCAAACTAAATCCTGCAAGATAAAGAAAGTGATTTTCTCTTGAAAACATGCCACCACACAAAACCTGAGCTCTGCAGCATTCTTCTATTTCTACATTAGCATTACTAGATCGCAGCAAGTGTTTATCAGAGGGAGTTTGATAAACAGTGAATCTGCCCCACATTCCAGGGTTTCCTCTGTCTTGCTCATCCTCCTCTGCAGATGATCTGGCCAAAGGCAACAGCCAGTTTACTGATAAGACTTTTATCAGCAGTGAAAACAAAAGGACCAAAACAACAGTAATCACACAGAGTTGTTTGAGATTCAGCAGTAACACTTTCAGCTGTGCACTGCGTGGCTCCACCTGCATAGCAGTGTAACAGCATTAAGCCCAAAGTAATTATCAAAGCAGACTTTTCCCCTATATTCAAGCATGACTAAACCACAACGCTAGACATTCACCCACTTCCTGTGCTACCCACTGTTTCCAAAAACACATTCTGAAAGCGGACATCTTTGAGTGTCCGATAGCCTCTCCCCTGCACCTACAGACAGACAGAGATGCAGATGACTGCAGTCAAGCAAAGCTGCGCGAACAATACAGCCTGACTTCCTGACCTTTGGTTCCACAGCCCCTCTGGAAAACAATGCTCTCCTTATTTAGCCCAGGTCCTTCCCACCATACAGCCAGTTACTGTCAGTACTTCTGCTAAGGCACTGTGTCTGTCACTTGTGTATTCACTTTACAGTAACCAATTTCAGTTACTTAATTGGCAATGGAGACTTAAAATGTTGCAACCCTGGGTTAAAGGGGACAGGCGTTAAATTGCTGTTTTTTGTTCATTTGCATGAAATTACAAGTAGTTGTACGGTCAACGTGATACAGAAGACATGAGCATTATCAGTTTAACATATTCACTGAAATAAAGTCGTGTTTCTGCAACCCAGCAGTAAGACATGTACCAAAAGCTTCTATTCCAGCTGTCTTGAGCTAAAAATGCTTTAGATTCCAGCCAACAAAAAGCAGTTTGTTCATTAGTTACAACGTCAGACGGGCATTCGGCTCAGTTTCCATTGAAGAGGGTTTTTGTCACAGCGACCACTCCATAATCATTGCTGTGGGACTAAAATATTAGCAACACATGATAAAATCTGACATCATCTCCATAAAGCAGAGCAATAGCAACAGAGAGCCAACCAGCAGAAATGGTTTCCAGATTTTTCACATTTTAAGCAGTGTGGCTACAAAGAAGAATCATAAATATCTAAAAGCTGTCCCTTGACATCTTAACCTCGAAGTGAATCAAGTAACCCAACTCTCCACTATGCTGTCAACAGGATGTTTACCTCTGACATGTTGAGCACAGCACATATGCTATATCTTATACCTTTAAGTAGGGCTGCAACTTAAATGTATGGATGTAAATGCTTCTGCTAAGGCACTGTGTCTGTCTTATTCAAAGATCAGACTTGTTTTAAGTTGCCATGGGTACCATTCCACCCAGGGAAAGATTGTTATAGGTTTTCCACATACTTTCTGTATGGTTCTCTCATTGAATGAACCATTGCCTTCTTCCTGTCCATATAAGTAATAAAATATCTTATATCACTCTTTTAAAAACTTCTTTTAGTCAAAAGCTTTGCAAGGCTTTGATTTATACCTCTGTTCATCATATGAAAGGAACCTGCTGTTCAAAACGGATGTTTCAAAGATGTACACAGTGTCGCTTCTGGTTTGGTTATGCATCAAAGAGGCTCAGTCTAAATACTGATGTGTCAGTGTTGTGGTTGAACAGTTAGCGCTTCAAACCTTCTTTCTTTTGAACCAGGAAGTACATTTCTAAAGATAGTCTCAGCCACTTCTTGCAATGATTTCCAGGTGTGCACAGATGTGAAAAGTTAAGAACTTTAAGCTCACTGCAAATTATTTTCTCTGCATTCCCCACATTCCTTTACTACTTTTGTTCACTGCTGGGCTGTACCAATCTCTGATAAAGGCGATGGGTTTTCAGAAAAAAATCCAAACCTTCCAGCACCTCTAAAGCTAACTAATTAAAATGTTACATCTCATTTGTTGGTTAATACAGTTTTAGGGTGCAAGCACTTTTGGACAGAGCATGTTTTCTTTATTTAATTTTTAATTTTTGAATACCTAAATGTTGTGGCTTTAATGTGTACTATGCACAACTTTTTTCCAACATAATTACTGGGACAGTGTCTCTAAAGACCTTCTGGACACTGACAAAAACATCTATTAAATTGCTGGATCAACTGTTATTACTTTCTGTGCATTTATCAGAGAATGTTACAGTTTTTACACTGGTGACTCCTTTGTCTTATTACACTGTATAAGTTTTTTTATATAATGACCAGTGTGAGCTTACAAGGTATTTAAACTTTTGCTTTTTGCTATTGCAGTAATGTGATTATTTTCATCACACCTAATAAATATCAGGCATTTCCCTCTGAGCATGATCAATGGAGAACTGCAGCTACACCGAAAGAAGTGGTAATATTTCTCTGATGTTTGGAGTAGAGGTCATGCCTGGTTCCACAGAGAAACCTATCATCTTTCATTTAGTCCAGCTCTGAGATCCAGTGTGGCATCTGCTGCTCATTAGCATACTGCTGTGGTACATCTAACTCAAATATGTGCTGAGAAGTCTATTTCACACTGGAAAAAGAATACAGACATAATATTCAAACTTTGTTTTAATAACGTTAAATAAAAATATGGAAGAATATACACCTACAACTGTGATGAAGCATGTGGATTTGATCTGAGATTTAGATCATGTCATTATATTAATAACTTTTTGAATTTTTCTTTCTCAGATAGCACTTCATACATTTTTCCAAACACACCGATGCAATTGATAGACAGCTCAAATGGCCTACACTGCACAGCTGTTTCATTTTAGGCCACTGCCTGTGTGTGGATCTACACCTGACTGATATATAGCATTAATGACTGGCTCACCTGAGGGCAGTCTTTGATGTAGTGTCCTTTGTTGAAGCAAAGGTGGCACAGGTAGTTGGGCGGTGGCCTTTTGCTGGGTTTGCGTGTCTCTGGGGACAGTGACAGGTCTGAAAAATGGTCTGCCAGAGAACTGAGACCATCCACGATATTATTGAGGGACCCATAGGGAGAAGAGCTCTTGTAGAAATTATTGTTCAGGGCCTGTCAGAGAAACACATAGACCAAGATGATAAATCACTTGCAACAGGACCATGCTGATTTAAGAGCAGCAATATACCTTCATAAATTAAAGTAAGGATGCCGCAAAACATTACTTTTAATTATTATCAGTTGATGTATCCCTTTGCTGCTTATGTGATTAATAAAATGTCAGAAACTATTAAAAATGTCCATCTCAGTTTCCCAAAGCTGGAGGTGACATCCTCAAATGGCTTGCTTTGTTCAACCAACAGTCCAAAACCCAAAGTTATTCAATATACAGTGATACAGGAAAAAATGTTTGCTATTTATTGCTTGATCTGATCTTATTACTGATTATCGGAGCTGTTGCTGATTCATTTCCTGTTCAATCTACTGTCCACTTGTTTAAGCACTACACAAAAGTATTGGTCATTTCACAAAAACACAGAACATTGTTATGTTTCTGAGAGGCCTTTCAGCTGGTATGTCAGTCCATCACCCTGATTGATTCTCTCTGACAGTAACAGACATTATTTCATTTCTGCAGATGTGCTGCCTTTTCTGCATTTATTCTGTGAGCCAGTAGTGTCCATTTCCTACTCAGAACAAAATGCCTTTGTCGTGCATTCTTCCTGCTGGTCCTATTGCTATGGCACAATTAGCATCATTGTGCTTGTGGAGGAGACGGGTGCTATGGCACCACAGGGCAAGCATAAAGAACATCCTGCAGACTGGCTGTTTACTCTGAAGGCATCACAGAAAGAGAATTGTGATCAGATGCACATGTACAGGATAATGCTCTGGATTAAACCTCTGCATATCTATGGTATGTGTGCTGTTACTCAACAGCGTGTTATTTGAATTACTTCATTTTTAGAATCTGCAAGAATAGCAGAGTCACTTTTTAATCACTCATGTCCATTTTTCTGCTTTTCCTAGATGGACCAGAATTTAATTAAGCAACAACAAGCCGCACTGGGTAAAAACTATATGCTGCTCTGACCAAGCAGAGGCCAGCCACAGTGAACTTTTAACACGTTTAAAACCTTGTGAGAGGCTTTTCTCAACCTGTCATTCCATTCCTTCCCCAGCTACACACTAACACCAGGACTGTCTGAACACACTCAGCCACTATACCAGGGTACAAAACACATATTCATGTGTTACCCACTCACCACGGTGGGGCCCAGTGAAGGTATGCAGGTAAGGTTTACGGTATGGGCAACAAAAATAAGCTAAAATCAAATATGTGAGAATAATCAAGCTAATATTCATAGGCTCCTTGGAGGATTTGTGACATACAGCAAAAACGTCATTGTGGATCAAAGTGTTACCAAAGGATGAATGTTGTAAACTGTCATGCAAAATGTTAATCATTAGTGTGACAGCGTAACATCACATGAATTCTACCTCACTCCTCAGATGGAGGAAGTTGTTGAGATAGTTGGAGCTCAGATCAGCTGCGCTGCGCTTGGAGGAGTTCTTGTCCTGAGGAGACGTGTCCAAATCGGCTTTGCACGCATCAAACGCGCTGCCCTGAGTGTCTTGTAAAGACATATAGAACCAGTTGAGCAGCTGTGCAGATTGGTACACGGGGGTACCGGTCTCTATAGCAGACATCATATTGTTTTTGGAGGACTGAGCCTCTTGAAAAAAAGCACTTTCAGAACCGCTGGATTTTCTGGACCAGCCAGCTTCTTTCAGTCATCCCTCCGCTCCGGCTGGATGGGTGCGATCCTTGCGTTCACCTGGGGAGCCCTGAAGGACCCAAGTAACGGGCCAGCGGTCAGTGCGGCAGCGCGCAGTGGAATCATGAAGCGCAAAAGCCTGAATGCCACTGGGAAGGTGGAAGCAGCCCTCAAACCAGCGCTCCGGTTGCGTCACAGCGAATAGGAGGCGGTGGATTTGCATTTTACTGCTTACCTGGTCTGCACACGCTTATCTGACAGATTACAGCTAATCTATTTGACATGGACCCTGGTTCTAGATTAGCTGGTTGTATTTTTGTTTAGTTGTGTGTGGTCATTCATGTGGTTACACTCGGTGTGCCAACTAAAATAGTTCTGCAGTAAGTTCAGCTGTAACTGTTGTTTACCAGTGTTTTTAGTGTTTTCTGTTTAAGGAGGTGTTGAGTAACGTTTTTTAATAATATTTTGTACCTTTATTGATAAAGATTGATTTTATTATAACGCGGTAATATTCAGCAAACACTTAGCTGCCAAAATTACAATTAAATTAAATCAGCACTTCTCCAAAACACTTTCAACAATAAACACATTTAATTCATCTTTTTGACCAAATGAATGTTCTGTTTTTTCGATTGTTTTACGGTTAAAACTCAATGCTTATGTGGATTTGCCAAAATATATGTCAAATATAGTGGGGTTTTTTTTTTGGAAATGAAAAGATTTGTTTCTTTGTTTTGAATGCAGTGATACTATTTAAGAAGATTTTTATGGCGAAATAAATCGACATAATAATATTGGACATATCTTAAGATTCATATCAAATAAAATTACAAAGGATAAAACGGTTTTGAAATCCCCTCATTTATGGTGCTCGGTTAAACTGACAACAAACCACTCAGAGGTGGCTAATGATGCCTTCACTGACAATCGGGTTTAAGGTTAAAATGATAGATTGTTAATGTCCTGCAGTGCACATCCTGATTACATGTAGACTGCTGCCATCTAGTGTTTTGTGTTGATACTTGGCAAAGTAACTCAGTAGATTTAAAGTTTAAAGACCATGAGAACTTATTACGCAAATTCCTTATTGTTTAGGTCCATTATGAACATATGCCTATACTATTCTGCAAAATTTGGAACAGTTTTGGTCATTTACAGACGAGAGATGTTCTGTATTATTGGTTTGGTCTGTGGCCTAAAACTTTGAATTGGTTTTAAAAAATCACAGTCAATCAAACCATAGCCTGGTGTTTTCTTTGTTTAAAATCCTAGATATATTTTCCAACAAGCTATACATGTGAATGTTGAATGTTGTTATTTAGGCATGATTAAAGTTACTGAGAAGTACCCACTTCCCTTCATTTATGTGATTTGCTTTTTGTTGCTCCATCTCACTTCTTAATTTCACTTTCCCTGCATAATGTAGGCTATTTCATCTCCTGAAGAGAGAGAGATTTTTTTGGTTGTTTTTGTTGTTTTCAGTAGGTATGTAGGCTCAGCCTGTGATGGACTGGTGACCTGTCCAGGGTGTACCCCTGCCTTCCACCCGAGAGAGAGCTGGGATAGGCTCCAGCAGATCCCTGTGACCCTGATTCAGCAAAAAGCGGGTACAGAAAATGGATGGATGGATGTAGGCTCAGCATGCTTTTGTGATCCCTGAGGACAAATTCACAAGTTTGCCAGAAAAAGTAGGTGATGTTTGCCACACCTCACCTTCACAAGGTGTAACATTTAAACTGTGTATGATTGAGCCATTGTGTCAGCCATCCAGTACCATTTGGATCATCCCAGGGCCAGATGTGAAATGAAATAAGACTCATTTGCTGCCATGGCCCAAATCTAAAAAAAAAAAAACTTCAACCATCCAACTCATTTAACATAAAAAATGTGTTGATTAGTGTTGAAAGTGGCCTATATTTATTTAGCCTATATCTTCCTACTTTTCTTAACTGATACTTCTGCATTTTGTATCATTTGGTTTGTCTGTTTTCATTCTAATATTAGACCATGTATATGTGATGGTGGCCCACATTAGTGCAAAACAGTTATAATTATTTGTATAGAGTGTGAACGACAGTTTGAGGTTGTGTGTTTGACTTTTCAGCTCATGCTCCTTTATCTATCTATCTATCTATTCATATATATGTACTCTTCTTCTTCTTCTTATATAGAAGAAGAGTACTTTATTAATACCTAAGGGGAAATTCAATTTTATTTATACACATATATAGGCTATATACAGTGGGTACGGAAAGTATTCAGACCCCTTTAAATTTTTCACTCTTTGTGTCATTGCAGCCATTTGCCAAAATCAAAAAAGTTCATTTTATTTCTCATTAATGTACACTCAGCACCCCATCTTGACAGAAAAAAACAGAAATGTAGAAATTTTTGCAAATTTATTAAAAAAGAAAAACTGAAATATCACATGGTCATAAATATTCAGACCCTTTGCAGTGACACTCATATTTAACTCACATGCTGTCCATTTCTTCTGATCCTCCTTGAGATGGTTCTGCTCCTTCATTGGAGTCCAGCTGTGTTTAATTAAACTGATTGGACTTGATTAGGAAAGGCACACACCTGTCTATATAAGACCTTATAGCTCACAGTGCATGTCAGAGCAAATGAGAATCATGAGGTCGAAGGAACTGCCCAAGGAGCTCAGAGACAGAATTGTGGCAAGGCTCAGATCTGGCCAAGGTTACAAAAGAATTTCTGCAGCACTCAAGGTTCCTAAGAGCACAGTGGCCTCCATAATCCTCAAATGGAAAAAGTTTGGGACAACCAGAACTCTTCCTAGACCTGGCCGTCCAGCCAAACTGAGCAATCGTTGGAGAAGAGCCTTGGTGAGAGAGGTAAAGAAGAACCCAAAGATCACTGTGGCTGAGCCCCAGAGATGCAGTAGGGAGATGGGAGAAATTTCCACAAAGTCAACTATCACTGCAGCCCTCCACCAGTCGGGGCTTTATGGCAGAGGGGCCCGACGGAAGCCTCTCCTCAGTGCAAGACACATGAAAGCCTGCATAGAGTTTGCCAAAAGACACATGAAGGACTCCCAGACCATGAGAAATAAGATTCTCTGGTCTGATGAGACCAAGATTGAACTTTTTGGCGTTAATTCTAAGCGGTATGTGTGGAGAAAACCAGGCACTGCTCATCACCTGTCCAATTCAATCCCTACAGTGAAACATGGTGGTGGGAGCATCATGTTGTGGGGGTGTTTTTCAGCTGCAGGGACAGGACGACTGGTTGCAATTGAAGGAAAGATGAATGCGGCCAAGTACAGAGATATCCTGGAAGAAAACCTCTTCCAGAGCGCTCAGGACCTCAGACTGGGCCGAAGGTTCACTTTTCAACAGGACAATGACCCTAAGCACACAGCTAAAATAACAAAGGAGTGGCTTCGGAACAACTCTGTGACCGTTCTTGACTGGCCCAGCCAGAGCCCTGACCTAAACCCAATTGAGCATCTCTGGAAAGACCTGAAAATGGCTGTCCACCAACATTCACCAGCCAACATGACAGAATTGGAGAGGATCTGCAAGGAAGAATGGCAGAGGATCCCCAAATCCAGATGTGAAAAACTTGTTGCATCATTCCCAAGAAGACTCATGGCTGCACTAGCTCAAAAGGGTGCTTTTACTCAATACTGAGCACAGGGTCTGAATACTTATGACCATGTGATATTTCAGTTTTTCTTTTTTAATAAATTTGCAAAAATTTCTACATTTCTGGTTTTTTCTGTCAAGATGGGGTGCTGAGTGTACATTAATGAGAAATAAAATGAACTTTTTTGATTTTGGCAAATGCCTGCAATGACACAAAGAGTGAAAAATTTAAAGGGGTCTGAATACTTTCCGTACCCACTGTATATATATATATATATATATAAATATATATATATAATCTCCCTTCTCACCCCTATGGGTGGTGTGTGTGTGTCTTCCTCAATCTCGGGTCCTCTACCAGAGGCCTGGGAGTTTGAGGGTTCTTCGCAGTATCTTAGCTGTTCCTAGCAATGCGCTCTTCTGGACTGAGATCTCTGATGTTGTTCCTGGGATCTGTTGGAGCCACTCTCCCAGTTCGGGGCTCACAGCCCCGAGGGTGCCGATTACCACGGGGACCACTGTTGCCTTCACCTTCCACATCTTTTCTAGCTCTTCTTTCAGCCCTTGGTATTTCTCCAGCTTCTCATGTTCCTTCTTTCTGATGTTGCTGTCACTTGGGATTGCTACATCTACCACTACGGCTTTCTTCTGCTGTTTGTCCACCACTACTATGTCCGGTTGGTCAGCCATCACCTGTTTGTCGGTCTGTATCTGGAAGTCCCACAGGATCTTAGCTCGGTCATTCTCCCTCACCTTTGGAGGTGTGTCCCATTTTGACCTTGGGACCTTCAGCCCATACTCGGCACAGATGTTCCTGTACACTATGCCGGCCACTTGGTTATGGCGTTCCATGTACGCTCTGCCTGCTAGCATCTTACAACCTGCTGTTATGTGCTGGATTGTCTCAGGGGCATCTTTGCACAGCCTGCACCTGGGGTCCTGCCTGGTGTGGTAGACCCCGGCCTCTATCGATCTTGTGCTCAGGGCCTGTTCTTGTGCTGCTACGATCAGTGCCTCTGTGCTGTCTTTCAGTCCAGCTTTTTCCACCCACCGGTAGGACTTTTCGATATCAGCCACTTCTTGTATCTGTCGGTGGTACAGGGGTGTGTCCTGCCATGATGGTTCTTGCTCTTCTTCCTCTGCATCGGGCTTTTGTTGCCTGAGATATTCACTAAGTATTCCATCGCTTGGGGCCATCTTCCCGATGTACTCATGGATCTTGGCCGTTTCATCTTGGATGGTGGCTCTGACGCTCACCAGTCCCCAGCTTCCTTCCTTCCTCTTAGTGTACAGTCTAGGCTACTGGATTTGGGGTGAAGTCCTCCATGCATTGTGAAGAGCTTCCTTGTCTTGACATCCGTGGCTTCTATGTCCTCTTTTGGCCAGCTTATTATGCCAGCGGGGTATCTGATGACCGGCAGGGCGTAGGTGTTGATGGCTTGGACCTTGTTCTTCCCATTTAGCTGACTTCTTAGGACTTGCCTTACTCTCTGTAGGTATTTGGCTGTGGCTGCTTTCCTTGCGGCTTCTTCTTGGTTCCCATTTGCCTGTGCGATTCCAAGGTACTTGTAGCTCCCCTCAACATCCCCTCAAAATTTTATTTATAAATAAATAAATAAATAAATAAATAAAATTTTATTTATTTATTTAGATATATCTAAACACACACAACACATGTATATCCTGTATATCCTATTTAAGTCAGTTCACTTTTTTTTTTTTCCACTGGGTCATTTTGTTCTGCTCTCATGGTATTGTCTTCTACCACACCTAAACAAATCATGTTCTGCCGCTTTATGCAGGCCCTCAACTGGGAAGTGTGAGGGGGCGGCGCGGTGTTGGCGTGGCAAACAGCCTTTGACATCCAGAGACAGACCCTAAAGGGAAATACTTTACACTTTGCATTTTACGTATTTCTTTGTTTTTCAAACATTAGTTGTTACATGTTATAAAATTGTAGCTTAACACCAACAATGTCGTGTCCTCCATGTGATCGTGGAAATAAATCTAATTACTTTTAGAGAATAGTTCAGTGTCCCCTGTAGAGAGAAAGACACGTCCCCGCCCTCTGAGTCAACATCAGCCGAGTGAAGGTTGTTGCTGCAGGACGGATCCACCCACGTTCCGCCACTTCGCTGCTCGTCTCTTCCTGGATCTGAAATCCGTCTCTGTCAGGTAAGTGGGTCGCTCTTTTCTTTCGGACTGTAAATATAACTTCATAAACACTGATCCCGCTCTGTGTGTCACATTCGGATACCAAGTTAATAAAGGTGTTTGAATAAAGTTTGCTGTGTGTGTCAGTTTGGACGTAGGAAAGCAGCCTCGCCTAGCTAACCTAACAGACAGCTGTTTACCGAGACTCCATCCGCCATAACTACGACACTTCTTCCATTTAAAAGCTTAAAATAACCATATGATACATTTGACTGTGTCCACTAAAGTTACTAACATGTTAATGTACTGTCCGGGTGTGTGGTTAGGCTGGATGCTATGTGCTAAACTTCTTCAGGATATTATGTAACGTTAAGGGACCGCAGGCTTTTGAGATTCAGTGATGTTGTTGCGGTGAAATGACACATCGGGCTCGATAATGTGTGGTTATTAAGGTTACACGGATTATTGTAGACAGATAACGATAAGACTACTGTAAAATCGGAGTTTATTAGCTGCCCAGCGAGTTGGGAAATGAGGCCTGTGATGCTGAGTGAGATTAGAGGATTTGGTGCTTTCCAGTGCTCTTCGTAAAATTGTAAAACTCTAAACTGGAGTTGTAAATGTGTACATACTCGCACTTTTAACATCTGAAAAACTACAAAAAAATCAAAACAAAACACGTGCAGTGTGTAACAACAGTAATACTTTGTTGGTTAGTGATTTAATGTAACGTTAGTTTAGTCTTTAACGTTAGTCTATAAATCAGGAAGTCAGGACGGACATCATTAAAAACCCATTGGACATTTTGGACATTTTAAACTGCTTAGATTAAAACTCGCACGTCTTCTAAGGGAACTGTAAACTGTTTGGTCGTGTCAAATACGGATTTACCGACTCATATTTATCTTTCCAGTGTGTCGTAAATATGTGGTGTGGTAAATATGTGGTGTGGCACACGTGTTTTTGTTTTTTTCGGTAGCGCTGGTGCTTTCAGGGGTCCAGGAAAAAAAACCTGAAAAACTGAGGGGCGAGTCAACGATATGAGTCCCCTCAAGAAAACTCACCTTTGACAGATTGGTGATAACACCGTCTAAACTAGTACTAAAATTAACTCAGCAGCTATAAATAAATCCGATTTTTACAGCTGTGTTGTCTTTGTTGGGCTGTCAATAACTGTGACTGTAACTAAATTGTGCTTTAGGCCAAACAGTGGACTACTTCTTAGGATTTAGGTGCATGTCAGGAAGAACTATGCTCTTACCCATTACAGAGCCTGTAGGTTACACTGCCCTTTCATTTCTGAGTATCTGGTTTCTAGTCTGCATACAAACAATGTGAATTCACAGTCAGCCAGTTTGGCATTATCATTGTAATTACAACGGACAGACCTGCAGCACCAGAGGCTGAGTCCCTTTAGTAAAGTCCCACCTGCAAATTCCTGTTGGTGTTACCACTTTTGGATCTTGAGAACCTTGGATGTTGGGCAAATTAGACAAATATCATTGCCAGTTTAAAGTCTGACTGAAAGTTGTATGCAAAAAGTTTTGATTGTGTTTGGCCATATGAGTACAGCAAACTTCAAATCTTGTATCCCTGGAATGGGACATTTAAGGGTAGGGAGGTTATATGATGGCTTATCATTATTATAACAAACCGCAACTTCATGTCACCTCCAGGTTCTGAACATGAGCTACCCAGGATACCCCCCACAATCCGGTGGATACCCACCACAGGGAGGAGGCTACCCACCACAACCAGGGGCATATCCACCCCAAGCAGGTGGCTACCCTCCTGCAGCAGGAGGCTATCCTCCACAGGGAGGTGGATACCCACCCCAGGCTGGTGGTTACCCTCCTGCAGCAGGCGGTTACCCTCCAGCTCCAGGGGGCTACCCTCAAGCTCCAGGGGGCTACCCTCCTCAGGCCGGTGGCTACCCTGCCCCAGGTGGAGGCTACCCTCCTCAGGCAGGCGGATATCCACCACAGCCTGGAGCAGGCGGCTATCCCTCCATGCCTCCACAAGGTAAAGTTGCAAAATTCACATGCACTATATTTTCCAACAATAAAAATATATTTCTGATTTGTCCTTTTAAAGCAATTGAATTTTAATTTTCATGTCAATATTTTCTTTGCAGCTGGAGGCTGGGGTGCAGCACCAGGTGGATATGGCGTGGTACATAATTTCTTATCTCTATTTCAACTCTGCAGGGCCACATCACTAATACTAATAACATGTAGAGTGACTTTAGCTGAATCTCTTGTTTGCTTGAATCACATTATCTTCATCAGCTGCACTTGAAACATTCTTGCTCTATATGAAGTTTTTCACAGTGCACTTGGCACTTACAGCTGTCCTCTGTTTGCAGCCTGGGGGAGCTCCCCAGGGATATCCAGGGGGCCCTGCCCCAGGCCAGCCCATGCCAAGTTACCCTGGAGCCCCTGCGACTAACCCCTCAATGCCTGGATATGGAGGTGGAGTTCCAGCCAACCCTCAGGCCCCTGCATTTAATGTAAGATGCATTTGTCTGTAAGATGCATTAGACTTTTCCAGTGCAACTGCAGATAAAACTCTGTAACTGTGTGCTTTTATTTCTTGTATGTTTTTAATTTATAGAAAGGGTTCAGGGGCACTATTAAAGATTTTCCAGGGGCTGATCCTCTGAGGGATGTTGAAGTTCTTCGAAAGGCTATGAAGGGTTTCGGTCAGTAAGTTGTTTAGTAAACCCCTTAAATATATTATCATTCAATATTAATTGGCACTTCATTTTCACGTTCCCATTTTTTACACATCAAAACTTGAATCTAAATAAAAACATTGAACAGGCACTGATGAAAACGCCATTATTGAACTCCTGGGTAATCGTTCAAACAAGCAGAGGGTTCCAATGGTAACTGCCTACAAAACGACTTACGGCAAGGTATGGTTTCTCATATTTCTTTTAACTTTTTTTGTGGTTGTTTGATTTTCATGGCTGAAATATCCTGGCCACCATATGAGCTTCCTCGCATGCTTTTTTTTTTTCTTAGGATTTAATCAATGATCTGAAGTCTGAGCTTACTGGAAACTTTGAGAATCTGGTGATTGCCATGATGAAGAAACCTGCGCACTATGATGCATATGAGCTCAGAGAGGCTATAAAGGTTGGAAGCTTGAGTTGTTGCCGTAGCAGATGCTTCTGTTGTGGTTTTGTAGTCCAGAACACATTATGTGACATTTATTAGGAAAAAAGTGTGAAATAAATCCTGTAAATGCATATGAATGCTTGCTATATTTGCTCTGCGTAACAGGTTAATGCCTCACTAAGTCTTTTTAACCTATTTTTCAGGGTGCAGGAACCGATGAAGCTTGTTTGATTGAGATTCTTTCTTCACGCTCAAATGCAGAAATTCTTGAAATCAATCAAATCTACAAAGCTGGTGAGTTCTGATTTATTCATGCATTTTCTACTATATTTAATTTTAAGTCAAGTATACATTTTTAACCCTATGGTGGCTTGGTGGTTAGAACTGTTTCCTCAGAGCAAGAAGGTTCCTGGTTTAAAACTTGGTAGGGACTTTTCTGTGTGGAGTGTGCATGTCCTTTCAGGGTACTACTGCTTCCTCCCATAATCCAAAAACATATTATGGTAGGTTGGTGATTCCAAATTGCCCCACAGGAGCGGGACGTGTGAGAAAGGGCATGTAGTGTAAAATTCTGCGAGACAAATCATGCAGATCAATTGATCCTCTGTGGCAACCCCTGAGTGGGAGCAGCCTAAATAAAAAAACAAAACAAAAACATTATTACCCCCATTACATCATATAAATGTTTGGATATCGACATGCAGCTGGTAACTCTAACATAGATATAAAAAATTAAATTTCATGTTTCACATTTGATCACAATTCATTGCATTGTGAACATCAGTGTTTTTAACATTAAAATTTTCAAATGAAGGCAGGTCAAAGCATGTCAAAATGTTTTGTTTTAGGGTTTAAAAGGGTTTTGGCCTTTCAGTAATGGATTGTGAAAAGTGTCGTTGAAACAAAATGCAAATGTATTGCAAATGAACCACTTTTCCTAAGAAGTCCCACCTTCTTTGCAGAGTATGGGAAGAAACTGGAGGACGCCATCAGCAGTGACACCTCCGGTCATTTCCGCAGACTCCTGATCTCTCTCTGTCAGGTAGCTGCTGCACGTTTTATATGTAATTCATAATGAGCGGTCACAAAACAGATTTCAGCTCGAGGAACTTTCAATTATTACCTCTGCCAATGTTCTCCGCCCACGTAATGTGTGTTCAGTTGGTTCAACATGTTGCAACTCTGTTTAGGGAAATCGTGACGAAAGAGAGACTGTTGACATCTCCCTGGCCAAACAGGATGCTCAGGTACTGGTTTAAAGTTTATTTAGTGTTGTAATACTCATGGAAAGTAATCAGCAAGCCTGATCACGCGCCTTTTCATGTCTGTTTTTGGGCAACAGAAACTGTATACTGCTGGAGAAAACAAAGTGGGCACTGATGAGTCTCAGTTTAATGCCATCCTATGTGCTCGCAGCAAGCCTCACCTTCGGGCAGGTCTGCTATTGCAGCGTTTTACTTTCACATTATTATCTCCATCTCGTAAAGTTCCCCATAAGATTTCTTTTTTGTTCTTTCACTGTCATAACTGCACCTGTCGACCTTTTGGTACACATGTTTTCAAATAATACTGTCTTCACTGTGATTTTAGTCTTCCAGGAGTATCAGCATATGAGTGGGCGAGAAATTGAGAAGAGCATCTGCAGGGAAATGTCTGGTAACCTAGAGGATGGCATGGTGGCTGTGGGTATGTTCTTTGGTTCTCGTCTCCAAACCGAAGTGGCTCTCCCAAAATGTTTAAATTTTTAAGTTTCTACAAATGTGTATGTGTCGAGATATTGTCAGCCATTTCAAATGGACAGTGGCCACAAGAACTTGGCAGCTAGTTACAGGAAATCAGTGTGGAATATCTGTTGTTAACTAAGTGCAGTGATGGAAATGGCAGAAAGTGCCAAAGTATTTAAAAAAAATTATTCTGCAATAAAAAACAAACTAACAAACCAGAAAATGTGGCTGGGAACATCTTTGAAAGGGACAAGAACATATAAATGATGAATTAACATAGCCACATCTCATTTGGAGCATTGTTTTATTTTGTGGACTCATACAAGACTTGTTCATTTGTTTAAAGAGAATGACATCAATATTTGCTTCTGTTTCCCAGTGAGATGCATCAAGAACACCCCTGCCTACTTTGCAGAAAGGCTCTACAACGCCATGACGGTACACCTGTTGTTTAGCATCACATTTTATTCTTATTAGCATACAAATTTTTGTTTCCTGCTCAAATATTATGCCATATTCTGATGTGTTGACAGGGTGCAGGGACCAAGGACAGAACCCTCATCCGAATCATGGTGTCCCGCTCTGAGGTAGATATGTTGGACATCAGACAGGAGTATCTGAAGAAATATGGAAAATCACTGTACACTCACATCTCAGTAAGTTCAACCAGTCATGCTGTTATGACAATCACAGTTTCAGTCATATTTTCCTTTCTTCATACAATGTATATCTTTTTGTGTTTCTCAGGGTGACACCTCTGGGGATTACAAGAAGCTGCTGTTGAAGCTGTGTGGAGGTAACGACTAGAAGGAAAGAAGAGAACCTCTCATAGGAAATATATATATGCTCACACATAACGGATGTTGTAGTACTTTATATCACCTGTGATGCATGCACTCGATAGTTTTCCTGTGGCAGTAAATCTATATTAATTATGCATTGCCTTTTTTGATAGAATTTATACTTCTGCTTAAAAATCTATGCAAATGAACATTTTCCACTTTTCTTTATATCAACTTTATAGAACTCTTCTGTTTTGCTCTTGAAATGTAAACCTTTGCAATCATTATTCAACATTTCCAAATGCTGTTGCCTTTTACTGAAAAATGAAAAGCCAAAGCCTAAAGACAGATCTTTTTTGCCTTTTGTTAGGGCTGCTGTGTTGTTCAGAGGAGTCAGTGGTTCACTGTGGTTTATGTGGCAAACAATCTATAATCTTAATTTTATGGCTTCACAAACATAAACTTTACTTTGGTTCTTAGTGTTTACTTTCATGGTGCCCTTGACTGGTTTGTTTCACTGCCAGTAGAGGGCTCTTGGTCCACATAAGTGCCATTTCTAGTGTGATACTTTTGCTTGCTAACTTAGAATTAGGCTTTAAGCTAAGTATATACCACTAACTGTACTTTGTAATTATCTGTGTAACATGAAATTCAATAGCTGCCTCATTATTTTTTTTTTTTTTTTAACATTTTGCCATTTATTACATCCAGTGTCTACTACAAACAGCCACTTCCCACTTTAATAAAAACATTTTAGCATATCTGTATTGTCTTTGTGTAAAGGATATGATTAACATTAAACAGTGATAATGGATTTTGTGCTTTGAGCCACCACACAATAATCAATTTGCATTTCAAAGCCAGGCTCATTTTTTAAAACCTTGGTGTGTATTACAGCAGTCCCCATCCTCAGAGCAGCACAAACTGCGCGGTCTGTTAAAAGGTTTAAGTAATGTGGCTTGCATGTGTGTGCTTTGCTTTATATTCTGAGAGGGGGAGAAATGTGCAGGTTACTTTGCAGCTGGAGTGATATTGTACAGAGAGCTTTTCTTAGGGCTATAAATAGTGACCATATTGGAGACACAGATGTCCTAAAGTTTGCTTTTTGCTGTGCTCACTGGCCTCTAAGTGCGCCTCAGTGGGACAGTGATGGGGAGACAAATGACTTCACCGAGCCTCACTTCTTATACACTTTCCTCACTTCACTGTTTCTTATATCCATACTGGAAGTGAAAAATTCCCATCAGCTGGAGGACAAAGAGGGATGAATATTTTATGTTGCTATTTGTGTGTTTTCTCTCTAGTGGAGACTGTTTGCTGTGATACCTCCTGCAATTTAAGGGCAAAAGGAAATTTTGCGAGGGCTAAGAGGGAGTCCCATTTGGTTCGCTTTTACTTTTATAGACAGAACACTTCACTGATCCTGATCTTGAGACAAAGTGCTTTAATTATTAACTTGTGCATGTGATAGCAGGATGCTGCAGCCTTTCTTGAACTTCATTCCATTTAAATACACACACACACACACACACACACAGTTAAACTGTCTTATTGGACATGTCAGTTATGTGCGCATGAGAGTCGTGTCAATCAATAGTATCGGTCTGTGTCATCAGTCCCAGTGACAGATGAGACCTGCAAAGGTCAGCCTTTGATTAGCTCTTGGCCCTCAGTTCCCATCACATCCCTGTAGCTTTCTCTTAAATGAGTTAAAGGATTTTGATTTTGATCATTTTTGACTCAAATCCCTTACTTGTAATCACAAAATTAAAACAAATATCTGTATTACTTGATACATATTACTTCATATATACTTGGTGTTTTTTTTAAGCCGTGGATGTTGGATTATTTGTTTTATATGTTACTTTAAAAGAAGGCTACCAAATGAAGCATTTTTGGAACCAATGAAAAAGTTTATTCATGAAAGCTCAAACATAATTTGAATAAACAAAATTATTAATTTATTGTCATGGTTCTTTGTTTCAGCTTAATTCACATCCCCATCACAGGCCTGTAATGTTAATACTGTCTTCCAGACAATCTGTAAAACTGATGGGAATTTTGTGTAGCTGTCCAATGAGGAATGTGCAGGCAAATGACATTTGGTTGCCAGGGATGTAATCCTGCTTTAAACTTCATGAGTGCATATATGCAAATTACAAATTCAAGGATTAGATCAACAACACAAACAGATATATCTGTATCAAAAGATATCACTATACTGCCTGCAGAGTTGCAGCCTGCATGGCTCAGATATTTGACAAAATAGGACAATAAAACCTGTCCACCCTGTTTCTTTTATTTATGTATGCAGTCTGCATACTCTAGCTAAAGCAGCTTTGAAGAAGAGCAGCATACTGTCTGCCAGAAGTCACTCTGTAAATGGCTTCCACTTAATGTTTTCATTGCAAAACAAATCTAGGTTTAAAGGTTTAAGGGGGTTGCAGCCAATTTATTGTGTATTTTAGGATTTTATATAATTCCTGAACATTACAACTAATTTTCTCAGTGAGTGTCAAATGGATTTTCCCTGCAAGGGGAAACAATAGTTGAGCTGTTATATAACTATTTACATTGTTAAAGCAGTTTTAAACTTAAATAAGGAAATGTATAGACACACTGTGTACTGTATTAAACCTTAAAGCCAGCTAGCTCCAGACGAGTCACTGTCCTTAAAAAGGCAATACTCTGAAGCCCCTTAACAGTGTAGTCAGTAATATGGCAAACAAGCTCAAAGTAGATTTAGCATCTAGTATTTAGCATCTCTCCAGCTGTGTTAGTACTGATGCTACAGATAAGCTTGTGCAGACAATTGTATAATTTATGATATCATTTCATTCTTTCCTGACATCTACTTCCTTTTAGAAGTGACAGGAGACAAGACAGATGAGAAGCCAACAACTATTCTGTCTGAGTGGATGTTGTGCCATGATTGCTCTAAAAAAGATGAAAACCTAAAATAAAAGTTATTGGTTTTGCATTAGAATGAAATTATGACCCATGCGCGCTATTGTGGTGACACGTAATCTTGTACATTTACTTAAGTACTGTAGTTAAGTACAAATTTCAGGTACTTTTACTTCAAGCCACTTTGTACTTCACAATAATTCAGGCTACGTTTGACTCCACAATTTTATGACAGCTTACTTACTTTACTTTACAGGTGAGTTTATTATCCTTATGAGTAATTTTAAGTAGACCTACACCTTCCTACTTTTCATGCAGTGCATGACGTTTACTTGTAATGGAGTATTTAGTAGTATTCAGTAAAATAATCCTCCATAATGTCCTGGAAGAATATTCTGCAGGTTTTACAGAAACTATCACACCATTTTCCTTGTTAATTAAAGCAGAGAGGAGCCAGGTGCGTCCCCAAAGAAAGCCACGCCCACAATTACCTTAAATGTCCATTGCTCGGAAATCTGATTGGCACAGGGCTGCAGCTGCTTGCACGGTGAGACATGGCGGAGTTTGTGGCGTCACGCAGAGGACTCCTGAGGAGTTCTTCTACTTTTCAGCATATCGAAAGAAGTTGATTTTGGGACGGCATTGGACTCGTAGTGTGTGCAGAGCTGAGCTTGGAGAGGCAGAAACGTCTTTTTTCAGGAAGGACTGAGCGGAGGTTGAGAAAATGTGTTGTCATCATTGTGCAGTCAACAGCCTTGGGCAACAAATATGGCTACTTCTTGTGTATCCTCCAGTTCGGGTTGAAAAACCGTCCTTTTTGGGCCGAGCCGGATAGTTTCGAGGAGTCACCGTAGTAGTCCGAAGTGAAGTTGACTGCCAGACAGATTAAAGAGCTGGGTTTGTCCTGGCGCTTGTTTGTTTGTTTGTTTATTTAAGGGGAGAGAAACAGTAGGAGAAGAGATGGACCCTAAGCACAAAGAGTTGTTGGAGAAATGTTACCAGAACTTGGTGGAGTCGATAACAGATGTGGACCGACTTGTGGATGTTTTGGCTCATTGCGGGACTCTCAGCCAGTCTGAACGCTACGAGCTGGGACACAGCTGCTCCTCCAACTCGGAAAAAGTGGACCTTCTCTTGAAGATACTGATAAGTAAGGACAGAGACCATTTTACGGAGTTCTGCACGGCTCTGGAGAAGACGCACCCTCACCTGCTGTCTGTGCTGCAGGATGGCATCGGACCGGTGGATCATTCAAGCGGTGAGAAACAATCACAATATCTCTTTTTTTTTTACTGCTCTTAAGTCCTTGCATTGCCCCGCAGGAAAGTAAGAACCAAAATCCATTAATATGGAACCATCTATATCTTTATTATAGTGATGCATATTGTGTGTTGAGGTCTAGGGACCTTTATTTTGGTTAGGATTGTTTTCGATCCAGCTGTAGGCAAGATCCAACTAATGTTAGGGGTATTGACCATATGACAACTTGATGCACGGTATGACTTTTCCTTTGGGCAAGTATAGGACTGCACAATCATGTGACCCAATGTTTTAGTCTGACACTACTGTGCTTGTTTTTTGTTTTTGTTTTTTTTTTTTGCTCTGTCACTAAAAGCACAGCCTGCTATCCTTTTGTGAAAGTATTTAATGGAGCTAAAAACTCAAACAATCAATGTAGTCATAGACAGGGCTGCCTGAAGGGGGGTGTGTGAGAGAGAATGAGGCAGTCAATAAGGCACTGTCGAGGTCAAATGAATGGGTGAAGAATTAAGTGGTGTAAATGAACACAGTGCAGTGACTTACTCAGCTGCAGCCCTACTATAAAATATATACATAATAAGAGTCACAATGTCAAGTTTTTGCTCAAAATGTTTGAGGTGATGATACAATTGGACGATCATTTCAATGATCATTTGATTATGGATTGTGCTGCTCTTGAACTGTACTCCATTATAGAGAGGCCTCATTGTAATACATAGGACAAAACAATAGAAATAATCTTCACTGTGTTGCAGTGCTATTCAATTCAGCAGCAAACTGGTAGCTTCCAGCTGAATCTACACTTTTTTTTTTTTTTTTCTGTTAAAGGGAGAATTTAATGCAGGACTTCAGAATTAGATTGCACTAGTTTCTTTTTTGTTTTTTTTTTAAGGTTGCTGTACTTAAAGTGCTCATTCAAGATATTCAGTTTATTATCACATAAGTCTGAGTAAAGTAGTAAATCGTTAATGATTGATATAGCTGGAACTAGGACATTTTTTTTTCTCACTAAATGTCTTAAATGATTAATCATCATATTTATTTTTATGCACATTGTCAGGTTTCTGCGGTTTAACTGATCAAGTTATCATTTACCTCTTCCAGCAGTCTACAGCCCACAGCTTTTGTAACAAAATATATTCAGGATGAGCCCTTTACATGATTTTAGAGAATATCTCATATATGCTGCTCTACAAAGTAGAACAATTTGAGAATATCCACTGACAATCTGCAGGCTTTATTCCACTGTAACATAAATTTACAGTGTGCACCACCATTGTTTTTAAAATGAGAATAGCTAGTACACATGCATGCTATGTTGCGTTTAATGTTATAACACACATTTCTTCCTCGTTCTCTTCCTTATCATTACAGCTTGATAACAGCAATTTTATATTAAAACATTGCATTGTTGATGATAGAGTGATAAGATGCTATGTAACTGATGCGTGTATCCTGTAGTTCCTTCAGTGTGAAGTTCATTTTGTGCAGTATGCTCACAAAAATACACCTTGTCCGACCCAGTTATAGGTAGCTCTACACGTTTTACTTCTTCACAGCTAAATCCTAAAGCTACAGAAATGCACTTGTGGTT
This sequence comes from Mastacembelus armatus, assembly GCF_900324485.2. NCBI lineage: Eukaryota > Metazoa > Chordata > Actinopteri > Synbranchiformes > Mastacembelidae > Mastacembelus > Mastacembelus armatus. The sequence goes on along the minus strand of NC_046651.1, from coordinate 13,346,897 downwards.
TTTATGATGATAATAAATTTGTCATCTCATTCAGCAGAACTGGTCGCGTTACTTGTTACTTTGTTCACTCTCAGCTATTGTGTCATATGTGCAGTGAGCTGAAAGGTGAGGTGTTAATTATATATTTGTCCTCATTACTTATGAGCGCTAAAGCTGTGGAGTCAGTCTTCTTTTCCCTAAGCCTTTTCGTTTTTGCGCTGCATTTCACAATTGTGCACCCAGTCTAAAACTGTACTGATAGGATTTCTGCTACTGAAGAGATACAAGTACATAAACATGTTCTGGGCTGGTCTAATTAGTTTGGTGTAGTCTGCAGCTCCCTCTTGATTGTCACATAGGACAGAAATGGGCTGAGCTGCTTTTTGCTACTGGGCAGACAGGTTCCTCCACTGCACAGCTAAAAGAAGGGCCTTTTCCCATGAAAGCTGTACCTTGTTACAGAGTAGACTCTTCAATAATATGAACCAATAGCAGCCTGATCTTGTTACTCCACACTCACCTAAAATCCCAAATGGTGAGAGTTAGCTCACCATTAAAGTCAATAAAGTGTTAACTAGTGAGAGGTTTGTTAGTTAACAGAAGTGTGGTCTATCTAAATGATCAATGAGCTGCAAGAATTCCACAAAAAAAAGTAATAAAATGTATACTTGTTCAGTATTTAAAAGGTGTATAGCCTAGTGGACTTATTTATAAAAAAAAAAACAAAGACATTCAGTAGTTTTATGTAACCATAGCTCCAGGGCTCAACAGTAGACACCTTTTGTTTACAGGTTGTTCTTACCTTTTCTTGAATAACAATAATGTTATGGCAGCATATAATATGGGTGTGTGTCGTGGCTGACGTGGACACTTGGCTGTACTTTACTGTGTCACTGCAAAGTAAGACAATCGAGTGCTTCCGCCGGTGTAAAATGATTAGTCTCACCATTATTTACAGTGCACTTATGTTATTATTACCATGGCAATTGGTAAATGCAACAAGCTTTTTTTTTTTTTTTTTTTTAAGCTGGTTCGTACTTTAAGCAGCATTAAATTTAGTATAGTGATATATTTATATTGGGCTAATTGAGAAGTTCAAAAAAAAAAAAAGCCAAAGTTCACTGACATGAGTGTATTGTACACCAGTACCAAAGTCCATGTAAGTTTACCGAAAGGGTGAGATGTTTCCCTTTGAACCACAGATGTGATCCTGCTGGTGGAACTTGGTTCATCCTCTGGATACTATGAATGTCTGTGGCACATTTCTTGGCAAGGCATGCAGTAGTTACTGAGATATTTAGAGGTTGCCTGTGGATTTTCACACTAGTTCAACAGGTGGCAGTAACTCACCAAGATATCCAGAAAGGGACCAGCAAAGCTAAGGAGTCTGAAGAGTGCTAGCAAAGTTCTCATGGATGCCAACAATGCTGGGCTTTTCTGTTGAGGAAACAAATGTACTCCTTGTCTGTTAGATTTCAAGGACATGCACAGTAGAGTCTGGTAACACGTGAATGTAAATATAACTTCTGATTGTTTATTAAAAAAAAAAAAAAAAAAACTCCACAGTTTTGTCTGGGCCACAACCAAGCCTTCCTTAATGGATTTCGTTGTATTATATGGTTATTAGAATCTGATGAAACACTAAAAATAATGCATTTCACAGGACTGGTATTTTTCATAGAAAGCATTTTTATCACAGCTGGTGTAGCACAGTTCGAAATAATAAAATGTGTAATGGCTTTAATCTGTGCAGTGTATGTGCACTGCTGCCTTTTAATGTTAGTAACATCTGAGTTTTTTTCCTTTAATGGCAGTTCAAAATGTCTGTTAAAATGACTTATTTTATCATCACAGCAAGTTAGAATTTCACTGCAAATAAGGTGAAGCAACTCATCAAATTCAACACAAAGGGTATATCCTAATTCCCTTAATTGCGTCCATGTTTTTGTGTCTTGTCTTTTCCTTGCATTGTACTCCCATCGATGTAAGATGCAAGAGATATATGAGATGGTGTTTCCTCTGATCCCAACTGATTTCTGATTTTAAAAAGGGGGTGTTGTTCCATAACAGACGCAAAGGATGGTCTCATTTATCCTCTCACATCACCTTGACCCTTGCTGTAGGATAGTTTTCCAGATATGAAACGACTCTGAGATTGACCAAGGTAGATGTCTGTTTATTTGACCTAGGTTTGTCTGCTCAGTCCCCCCTGTGCTGAAAGAGTATATTTTATGTTTTGTCAGATTGAAGAAAAACATGTGCCCATGTTTACAGAAAGGGCACAGTATTAAGTGTTTCTCTCTCAGTATCGGTGGAGCAGAATACCACATGTGATTTTTAAATCATCAGAACTAGGTGTTGATGTTCCTGTTTTCAGCTCGTGGAGAAACGGTGTTAACTAAACTTTCCAACAGATAAGTTGCCACCCTTTCTATCTTGTTCACAGGCATGTTTTAGGTAGTTCAGGAAAAGTCCAGAGAGCACTGCATGACTTTCACTATGGCAAAGAAATCAACCTAGAGATACTTTGAGTGGTGAGGGCCAGACCACAGCAAGGTCCAGACATGACTTACCAACCAGAAAAGTGAGTGAGCTATGACACAGTGAACCTTGCCCATTGAGACACTCTGTGCTCAAACACAGTCATGGGAAACTTAAGCTAGAGTGAGAACAAAGAGAGCTTGATACATGGGATGCCACGGTTCCTGAGACACATCACTTTTCTCCCCCCTTTCAGTCCTTTGCTGGGAAAAAGAGGGGTGAGCTATGTTAGCTGGGTGCCTTCCAATCTTAATCAAACTCATAGTCTCCTTTCGCTAGTGGGAACTGAGCCAGCCAGGGATTGATGTAGAGTACTGGGACATGGGTAAATAGAATCGTTTGTCATGCTTCTGCTCTGACTTGAGCAGTAGACTTTGTATCTGGAGCAGAAGTTGCAGACTTAAATGAACTATAAGCTGCTCATCACACAGCCAAGTAAACCTTGATGAATACAATAAATAATTTCAGTTAATCACATTGTGATCACAGAGAAAATGATTATCCACTGTGTTGAAAACTTCAAGCGTTAGTTCAGTCAGCACTGGAATTTAGTGGCTAATCTATATTTGACATTTACATAAATCTGATAACCATACTTGAGTCAGTAGTCATCTTTACATGAACAGTTACAAACCAATATTATTGAAAATATATTTTTAAAGGAGGAATTTTGACACTTATGTCCTGAGTGGGACATTTTGTGGTTGCTTATTGATGCCTGTGCCTATGTAATATAGGCACCAATCTATGGAATTTATGAAATGCAATATATTGTTGAACTACTGTACACACTAACATAGTGTTTCAGCTAAATTGGTTTATCAGTCTGTTTCTGTCTGATGTCTGCTAGTGTAGTTAAAATACACTGGCAGAGAAAAATGCACATCACACTCCTTATGATGGCAGTTTATTCCAAACATAACTGCTTATAACCGTCAAATATCTTTGGAAACCCCCTCACCACACCTTCCCAATATCAAAACAGACATGTCCACGCTCAACAATTTCTATCTAACTTTCTCAAACCAACAATTTAATAATACACACATAAATACCTGTCAATCAATTATTTCATAGTTGTGACTTATGCCAGTTTTTCACCTTGAGAATCTTTTTTTTACCAAATGAAGTACTTGCCATTAGAATAATGAGAACACATAAAAATGTTACACATAGTGGCTTTAATAGATAATTGGAAAAATGCAGAATTTCTTTTGCATTGTTTTTAAATAGCCTGATCTCATAATACTTACAGTGTTACATTGAGGCTTCCTTTCTGTCCAGTTAATTATGAATCACTGTAGGCTATAAAAGAAGGGGCTTTCACAGGGGGCTGTGTGATGTTGTCACAGAGGATAAAAGGGAAAGCTCTGATGCTGCAGCCTCTTTGGGGCCTTGGTTAGTCAGTATTCAAGCTTTCTGGCCAACTGATAATTAGCCACACTCTACTGTCAGCCCATAGGCCCATCATCTCAAGTTGGGGGAAAGTCCCACCTTATTATGCCTCCAGCTGGACTTTTTTCAGCAAAGGCCCCTGAATGTAACCTAAGCTGCTGAGCCTTGATGTACCATACAATGCTGGAGGTAATTATGGGACTATAATGCAGACGTGGTTGAGCACAATCAGAGCTGACTTTGTCTGTCTCACAGGGTCCACTTACAGCGTCTTGTCCACCATGCCCTCTGACTCGGAAAGCAGCAGCTCTCTCAGCAGTTTAGGTGAGTGTTGATGCATTCATGCAAGTCTGGTGGTGTTGGAGTGACACGTGTAGAAATGTCAGAGACAAACATTGTCTTCCTGGAAAAAAATCCAGTGTGTTCTAAGGAATCCGCCACAGTTGTATGTTGTCATTGGTTGGTGCCTGTTTAGACTCTTGGCACACGCAAGTGATTATACAGATGTGAGAAGGATTTAGAAACTCTCCAACCCCCTCACACATACAAATTTGTACACAACTTGTTCAATTAAGTCATTCACTGCGAGAGGATTAGACTGCTCCACCCCACTGAAAGAGGGGCAAGATTTCTGTGTGATATATTCATAAGCACTGTTGGTATATAAAGAGAAGTTGAATGTTAGACTGATTTTAGTTTTAAAAATGCAAGCAAAGATAAAAATATGTTAAGTAATGTATTTATTCTTGATCTAGTAGCTATAACAGAGTTCTTGCTTATGATTTTGTGATATTTAGACCAAAGAAGTTCTGTGTAGTATACTAAGGACATACTGCACGTAGAACTAGTGCAAGTACACTAGTTGTACATGCAAAAAGTTGAAATCAAAAAATGATCAACAGTTTTGTGAACTCACACATCACTTACACATTTTATTTTATTTTAATTCCATTGCGTGATTGTGCATTACGTAGGAAATTGGTAGAGCTGGACTAACACCGCCATCATTTGAGCTTTGTGAATGGCACTTGCCACCAGTGACATGCTGACTCACACAGGTACGCCTGCTCAAGCATCCTCCCCTCCACCTGCCCATATGGACAGCCATCAGCTGAATGAGAAGATGGAGACAGTTCTGTTCCAGCTCAGACATGTGACCCGTGAGAGGGATGAACTACGTAAACGCCTAGCACTCTCATCACCCGGAACCACCTTTGATGACTGCAGGTACTGTTCTGATCTCATTCTCTGTTTTCTGAAACTAGCATTTACAGAAAGATGCAGTGAAACACCTGCACCTGAATAGAGGAATTGGGCATGGTTTACCTTTCTTAAATAAAAATACATTTGAACTAAGATCTGATGTAAAATGTGCTCATTTTATTAAACAAGGGATGAGCATACAGTTTTAATGATGCCTCTTTTCCCTCCTGTTCCAGTAAGTTTGTATTAATGTTTATTTTGCTCATTCTAGTTAACTTTTCATGTGGCATCTTAAATTTCAATTTTGATGCAACACAATTTTTACTTCCTTACTCTGTAAAATAGACCAAACACAAAAACAGGTCATGATTATGAACGTCTGAAGCTGCAGTGCATGAAGGCAATGGCAGACCTGCAGTCCCTGCAGAACCAACATAGCACCACCCTGAAGAGGTGTGAGGAGGCTGTGAAGAAAGCCGACTACTACCAGTGAGTGGAAAGCCTACTACAGGGCCTTTGTAAATTTTTTAACAGCTGGAGCATTTGTGCTGTATGCATTCATGTCCAGCCTGCAGGCTTTTAGCTGGTATTCAGTTTTTTTCTGACATATTCACAGCAGATTGCATAGAACAGATTTGATTTTTGTCAGAGTAATAGGGATATAGCCTTTATACCAGTCCAAACACTGATGAGTTAAGCCATGAAAAAAATCCTCACAGGCCTTCATCAATTTAATTTGATCTTTGTGATTGTTTTTTTTTTTTTTTTAAGTTTTTTTTTTTGTCTGCTTTGCAGCATAAATCCAGTCATCTTTTCAGACCAGAGGTTGAGAGTAGACTGAGTTACTTCTCTATAAGCAATGCTTGTCTTGAAGAGTTCATGGCAAAGCATCCTCTGTAATCATCATCTGAGCCCTGTGCATTGCGCGACATCTGTGCCATGAGGATAATTGTACAAACCGAGCATTTGTTGTCCTGTGAAATAGGCTCTGCCGAGTTGACGTGAAGGGAAGGCTGGTCCATTTGTGTGATTTAATGATGCCATACTGTCTCTAAAGTGTAGGGAAACAACATCTGGCCCCAATGCAAACAGACAGATGAAGGATTATTGCCATGTTTAAGCCTCTCCTTCTGGACCCTGTTTGCACATCACAGAAAATCTTTATTACTGTCCTGTCTGCCTTTGCACTTGTTCATTCATACTGAGCACCATGCTCTGTGACTTAACAAATCACATATAAATGAATTGTACTTTAAATAGTACACAGGCAAGTGTTAGCACTTAATAATACAGAACTGTCTTGGTTCTTTCAGTGAGAGTCATGTTTGAACTCATACGAGTAAATCAGTATTACATAAGAGTTTGTTTTTAACATTGGTGTAAAACAAATTAGTCTCAATTTTAAACTAACTCTAACGAGTGTGAAATCCATTAAGAAATTCTGGTGTTATTGCTGAGCAGTGCTGAAATTATTAGTTGAAAGAAATATAATAATCAAGGACAATGTTAATCATTTCAGTAGTTGAACAAGGAAACATTGTAGAAATTCTCTGATTTTAGATTTTTTTTTTTTTTTTTTTTTTTTTCGTATTTGAATATCTTTTGGTTTTGGATTGTTTGGACAATCTAAATGTATAGCCCTGACATTAGGTTCTGGGATTTTTTAAGCAGTTGAGCATTTGTTGTCCTGTGACACATAAGACATAGTTATGTTTTATTGGCTTTAAATACTGTTATGCTGATTAAATATAACTGGGAGCACTCGTGGTTTGATGGTACTTGTGGTATGTCCTTAGTACACTACACAGCCGTCTGGTGAGTGAGCATGCCCAGCTGAAAGACGAGCTTCAGGCGGTGAGACAGGACAACATCCAGCTGGTCAGGGAGCACAACCATGTGAAACAAGCCTGTGAGGAGCTGAGAAGGTTGCATGATGACAACCAGAGGGAGGTGGCTGACATGAGGATGCTGCATCAGCAGGTACCTGATGATTTCATTAACATCAAATTATTTTATATACTTACATAGATTGCTTCCAGTTTCTTGAGATATTTTCTTTGTGTTGTGCCTTTAGTAGAGAGTATAGCGGCAGAGATGAAACACTGGGAGAAAGAGAGCAACAAAATCAAATTAAAACCAGAATAGAACAGTGCTGACTAGTACAAGTAGATGGATCTGTAAATGCAGTCGTGTTCTGTACCAACATCATGTTTCATACAATCCTACAGTTGGTCTTGTTTTTTTTTTTTTTTTTTTACACTACGACTGCACCAGTCTGGTTTAAAACAGAACCGAGATGCTCCTTTTCAAGTGGGCTAGGTGTAGTTGTCTGAGGCATTTATCTGATTAGTTCATTTTAAATTGAACTAACTTTGTGTAACAGAGTTGCACATTCTAACTTTTGAACACACAGGTTCTGATAAAGGACTGCCATTTCTGTATGTATTTGTCTTTTCAAGTAAAGCTTTACACCATACAGGAAGTAAGCTCAGCTCACAGTGGTCTTGTTCTTAATTTGATCACTTGAGCAATAAATTAACTTATCTGTGCCAAGACACTGTACATTTGGAACTGGATTACTTCCATTACCATACGATTTGTGAGAAACAAGCTGTGTCATTAGGGCACTCTGATTCAGTAAAGAAACTAAATTGTGTCACTTCCAGGTGATGAGAGAGGGGTCATCTGATATCCTCAACAAACTGTATGACACAGCTATGGACAAATTAGAAGCCATGAAGAGTGATTATGAGGCTCTGAGGAAGTGCTATAATGAGAAGATGGCTAGTCACAATGCAGACCTGAGTCGTTTGGACCAGGCTGAGGAGGAGAACCACCGGCTACAGAAACAGCTGGACATGCTCTTGAAGCAGAGAGATGCTGCCATCCACTATCAGCAGCAGTATTCTTCTTCTATAAGAAGGTAAAGCTGGAAATATTACACACAAAATGAGCTGCACTCTGCAAGAAATCTGATGATTATCAGCAGTTGCAACAAACTTTGTTACAAATCGAGTGCTTGAGCTTAATGCCGAGGTCAAATCTGTACAGTGCATAAAACATTCTTAATCCAAGGCAGATGACGCTTTGCAGTTGGGCAGATGCTTTTTGTTTTCATCCAGTTTTTTTTCTTTGCGAGTCTGAAATTTCATGCTGTAAAAAGCATTAAAACCTACTACATTCCTTATCTGGGACAGGTTTGACAACACGCAGCAAGAACTGTCCAAGGCTACAACCCAGAACAAGGAGCTGCACCGAGAGATGGAGCGGCTGCAGTCAGAAGCCACAAGGCTCAAGACACAGCAGCTCAAGGCAGTAAAGGACTGTGAGAAATACAAGGATGAGCGGGACTCTGTGATCAGTGAGTACCGTCTGATCATGAGTGAACGGGACCAGGTGATCAAAGAAGTGGACAGGCTCCAGACTGGGCTGGAGATGGCAGAGGCCAAGCTGAAGAACACTTCTTCAGAGAGGCGGGTGGCCAGTGAGGAGCTGGAGGCTCTCCGACAGGTGACAGTCGAAACAGGGACTCCTTAGTCATATAATAAAAATTAAATTTTGTAAAGTTGTACAAGAAGCACATCAAATACTGTCAGTAAAGGTAAGTAGAAGCAAGTATAGATAAGTAGAAGAAACAATACAAAATAAAGCCATATTAATGATATGAACTAAAACTACTTGCTTTAAAGTAAGTTAGTAAGTACAAATATTACTTTGAATTGAATTTATAATCACCATCATCTTTTTATAGGAGTTGGCCTCAGCACTCATTGACAGGGACAGAGCCATCTGTGAAAAGAATGAGCTGCTGGAGAAATATTGCCATGAGGTGAAGGACAAGGCCGAGGCACAGAAGGAGCTAAGCCAGGCCTGCAAGGATATTGAGATGGTGCGTGAGGAGAGGGACGTAGCCCGCAAGGAGAGGACAGAGGCCATCATACAGAGGGACCAGCTGCTGCGAGAGTATTACCAGGCCAGACAGGTAGCCAGACAGACGGGAGATTTGACTTTACAAATGGTGGATTGATTTATTACAATGACAATAATCCTGTCATCCCGTCTCATAATATTAATAAATGTTTTTTTCCAGCAGCTCGTGCGCCTGCACCCATTGATTTAGTTTATGCTAAGATTATGCTATGTTTCAGTGTGATTGTAAGCTTAATTGTGATGTAAGTGCTGACTTTTCTGCATTAGTAAATTACCAGTAATTACTGTGGAAAGACTGACGAAGTTCACATGAATACATCACTGCGTCTGACATGGATAAATCTATTGTAGTCTAATGGAATTAATTTCGCAATGGACTTAATTAATGCTCTCACTACACTTGGCAGTCTCTGGACCTTTATTTAAAAAGAGAAGAAGAAAGCATGTGTGTTGATAAGGCAGAAGACTCTCAATGATATGTACATTTATTATATCTCACTGTGAAATGATGAAACAAATGTATTTATCATTCTGTCTGACAGTGTATTAGCTTAAAAGCCCTGATCTCTCATCACTCCTTGTCCACTCCAGCATCAAAATTTATCACCTACCTTTTCCTTGCACTCTTTTAGAAACAAGACTCTGCCACTGTGGACATGGAACGAGCCAACAAAGAGATTGAGATGCTGAGGAAGCAGTACGAGGCCATCACTCAGGAGCTAAAGGAGGCCTTGCAGGAGGCTGAGGTAGCTAAGTGTCGACGGGACTGGGCCTTTCAGGAGAGGGACAAGATAGTTGCAGAGAGAGAAAGCATTCGGTAAGAGTAGATAAAAAAATTATGTGGTTCTTACACGGAAACTTAAACTTCAGCTACTTAAATGTTTTTGCTGCTTCATGAAAATGTGTGCATCTGTCAGCACGCTATGTGACAACCTGAGGCGAGAGAGGGACAGGGCTGTGAGTGATCTAGCAGATGCTCTGAGAAATCTGGATGACATGAGGAAGCAGAAGAATGACTCTGCACGGGAGCTGAAAGAATTGAAGTTAGTCACTTCTCCACACAATTTTCTACTACTTCTTGCCATATTTATGTGCTCTTTTGCACTATTTTTAGGTATAAAATTTGAATACTCTTGGAGTATGTGAGAATCTGTGCTCCTCTGCTTTGGTGATCCAGAAAGTGAATTTCATAGTAGACCTTTGGTGCCACCCAGTGGAAATATTATGTCAATTACTCTTAAAAGCCATTGTGCACATTTAAACAAATTTTATATTTCCTGCAGAGAAAAGATGGAGGACCAGTTGGAAAAGGAGGCAAGGTTTCGTCAGCTAATGGCTCACAGTTCACATGATTCAGCCATCGACACAGACTCAATGGAGTGGGAAACGGAAGTTGTTGAATTTGAGAAGGACAGAGTAAGAACCACTTTGTCTTTTCCACAGATGTAAATTAACTCAATGATTTCTGATTTGAAATCAGAAAGTCAAGATTTTAGGAAAAACAGTTACTTCTATGTTTTGTCTTATTTCAGGACATGGATTTGAAAGCACTTGGGTTTGATATTGCTGAAGGGGTAAATGATCCTTATTTACCAGGAGATTGTGGGATATTTGTGAGTAAGGTAGACAAAGGAAGTATTGCTGAAGGAAGATTAAGGTAAAGGTCTCACTGCTTAACCACCTCTGGCACATATTATTATCACTGGGTATCCTTTGCAAATGCTAATAATAACCTGAATTTTTTTTTCTTGAGATACGATAACAATATGTTTTAACTTCTTTTAAACAAAATGTGCCAAATTGCTCAAACAACAAACCTCTCATTAAAAAATAAAAAATAGACCTAATATTGAGTGCTGCTTTTGATACTAAATGCTATGGACACATATGTCACTGCTCATGAGGTGTTAAGGTTGAATATCCAGCCTTATGTTTTGTTTATGTCCTTCGTTTCATTTGGATAATTTGATTAATCAAATCATCCCTCTGTTTTGTCTGTTCAGGGTGAACGACTGGTTGTTGAAAATTAATGATGTGGACCTGACCAATAAGGATAGGAAGCAGGTGATCAAGGCTGTGCTAAGTAGACAAGGGGTGATTAATATGGTGGTTCGCAGAAGGAAATCACTAGGAGGACGGATCATCACTCCAATCCAGATAAACCTAGCTGGAAACAAAGGTCAGCTTCAAGCTCCAACTAAGAAATACACTTTACAGCGTAGACGACTACTATTAAAAGGAAACGAACATTTTAGCCCAAAAAGTAGTTATGTGTACATTTATTGCAAGGCTACAAGTCTGACAGATTTTTAACTGTATATTTGACAGCCCTTTATAGTAATTAACAAATAATTTCTCATTGTCTCTCAGATAGTGGCATAAGCCTAGAAAGTGGAGTGTTTGTTGCTGCTTTAGCACCAGGCAGTCCAGCTGCCAGAGAATGTGGCCTTACTGTTGGGGACAGACTAATAGCTGTGAGTATGCTGCTCAAAATCTTAAGTTACATGGAAAGTGATGATTCTCATTTAAAGCCCTGGGGCTGCTCCTGAGCATGAACACTGCTGCTACTGTAGTAACTTAGTCATGAGTGAGATTTGGATTTGTGTGTAAATGTACAATTATGTAAAAATGTTTTTTTTTTTTTTTTTTTTGGACTACAGATCAATGGAATTGCACTTGATAATAAGTCACTCTCTGAATGTGAGTCTCTGCTGAGAAACTGCTGTGATTCTCTCAGCATCTCCCTCATGAAGGTGAATTCCTCACTTACTACACTCTCAAAAATTGTCCCAGGCACTATGATGTGAACTCAATGAAAAAAGGCCCTTTAGTACTACATGTAGTAGATTAATTTACAGTGGCCCTTTGCAAGTATCCCTGATTAATAAAGTAGTGCTTTTCTTGGAATGCAGTAGACCAACAGTGATTATAAATCAACTCTGACCTCACACTGTTCTGCTTTGAATATTAACTAAAAATCTTTTTTTGTATAAAACGTACACAAGACAGTTTTCAGATTAAGACTACAAATTGTGTTTAGAGACTGGTATATTTTAGAGATGGAATGTCTGATAACTTTTTAGTATGAGGATTATGTCCAGCTTTTTTACGGTCTACATTCATCAGCTTCACATCCCACTGTAACTTGCAAAGATGGTCCTTGTATTCCTTAATTTCTTGTCACTTAGAAATCAGTGTAGCAACATAACCATTTATTCACCTCCCCTCTTCACCCCCACAGTATCTTCCACAAAGCTGTTCTGGACAAAGTTTATTAGAAAATTTGAAAGACTCAGAAAAGCTCTCTCGGCTCCATTCCTGTGAGGTCCACACCAGGAGCTGCAGAGGCTCTAAGCACAGCTGCTCCAAGCAGAACTGCTCCACACAAACGGACATTTGCAGCTGTGACTTGGGTGGCAGAGGTGACGAAGGGTTTAAAGATACAGGTGACTCTCTAGACAACAGCATTCACTCCCACCACAAGCCCTTTTCCAACAGCCCACTACACTGTCGCTCCCTTTCCACCTCCCACACCCCATCAGAGCCCCACCCAGACTTTTGCTACAGGAGGCAGGAACTCCAACACCACTTCACGTTCAGTCCAGTTCTGTCTGATTGCAACTCACCTCAGACTGCTGTGGACTGGGTACATAGCTCTCCAGCCAAGCCCAGCGGAGGCACATGGCCTAAAGTTATAGCCGGAGCTTCTGTTCCTGAGTGCGCCCAGTTGTCCATCTACAAAAAACCCAGACAGAGGAAGTCCATCTTTGATGTGACTGCTTTTAGGAGACCTGAGGCCACACCAAACCTGGACTACATGTCTTTGTCTCAGTTGCCCAAAAACCTGCCACAGAGCTCAATATCTGATCAAACCCCTCCCACACCACCAGCCAGGAGCGACTCATTCAGGTTCAAACACCGGCAGCAGAACAGCTCAGCATCGGACTCTACCATCACCACCGACACTCCCCCGGCCTCCCCAGTCCAAGCTACAAGCCCACAGGATGAGGTAGAGGCAGGTAACCAGCTGTATTACACAGACACTCTTGCAACAGAGACAAAGAGTGGTTCTAAGAAATTTGCTGAGGTGGAGGGGAGTCAACACAGAACCGAGGAGCAGGAAAAGAGGAGGTACCGACCAAAATCGGCACCGGCTCTGCGCCGAAATGTGACTCCATTACACATCCCTGTTCCTATGCAGGTAACCTGGTGTCCTTATCTGAATCAGGAACACTTGCATGTTGCTAGAATGTCTTATTTTAGTGGTGAAATAACTCGATGATTATACTGTATAGGATTTACTTGATCAACTTTTGATCAGACAAAAAACATCATTCAATGAAACCTTGGGCTGTTGAATCCTTGGAAACTTTACTATATTAAAATGGAAATGATTTAATTAAAATATAAAGAAATGTCAATTGCAGCTCTAGTATAATTAGCCGTTTGTTTGCACTTTGCAGGTACAGAGTTTTTCTAATGATGAGCACTCCCCAGAGCCAGTTGGCTTGTTACGGTTCTCTCCTATGCGAAATAATCGGTACAGCATGCCCTTTGCACCGCCCACCTACAGCAGCATTGCAGGTCGTAAGTTATCCGAACAAGAATCTTCTCTTCAGTTTTCCTTTCATGTTCGTGATGCCCTGATGTGTTCTCAGTTTTTTGTAACCTGGTCTGTTCTTGACATTTGATGTAGTTTGACATTTAATTAGGTTAGAGATGAGAACTGGAAGATGCACTTGCCATAATAATACATAGAATGGTTTTATACATTTGCAAAGTATGTTTTTGTCTTCACTGTCTGAGTTTGAACAGGTCTTTATTTTCATCCTTTGTGTTCCTCTAGACCCAGGTTTAGCTCCATGTCCTGCTGTGACTGCAGTGATGAGGAACCCAGTTTACACTGCCTGGAGCCATGAGATTCAGAACAACAACTGTCCTCCAGCTCCCAGCTCAGGAGTCCCCTCACATTCACACACAAGGTACTAACATCTGCCAGTCTATTACTTTTCCACACTGCATTATTCTTTAATTACACTGAAAGGCATTTTTCACAGCAGACATTTTGACTTGTCATAGGAGGCAAGGCACCAGTTACCAATAACATTTGATAATACTCTGTTCTATTAAAGCCTTCTAGTAAGCTGTGGCGTGATGTCAGCATGCACAGTACCAGGTCTCTGGAAGTTAAACAGCTAATGAAAGTCACTGCTCAACTTTATCATTATTTGTTTTATTAAGGTAAAGTCTATTTAGTCAGCATGATGTGATTTAAAAATCTTGTGATAGTGTACTTCTTACACAAATGTGTTTACACTGCTCTAGAACTCATTAACAGATGCCATGCAGCAAATCACATCTTTCTGAGTTGAATAATTAACTGCTGGGGACTTCTTCTTCCCTTTTAGCCCCCAGCATCAAGGTTGCCTCAGTCTGGACTTCAGCCACAAGCGCACTGGAGAGTCGACTGAGATGAGCTGTAGCCAAGCTCCACAGAGCCCCAGCACCCTGCCGTCTGGCACCAGGCAGGGTATGTACAAAGGCCTAGTTTCTAGGCACATGACTTTCATGTGACTTTCATATGTTCTGTAAATCATCTGTATTCAAAGGTCAGTTGCTCAAATAACAAAAGCTGCTTAGACATTTATCAAATATTACATTGGGCAGTAAAAATGATGACAGTAATCAGGGCAGTCTGTCAAAAAAAAAAAAAAAAACACCTTCACTAGATAATTTCCTAGAGGAAAACCTGTAACTGCAATATTTTAACTATGTCTTCTATTTCTTTCTAATTTTGCTGAACTCACTACTTCAAAAGTTTTCTGTTTGGTTTTTAGGCTCTTTCACCGCTTTACAGTTTAGGGCAGAACGCATTAAGTTCCCCCCGACTCGTTATCCTCGCTCCACTGGCTCTGACAGAGGTACGGTTCACTTTGGCAGCTACATTGTCTGATGTACCGTTACAGTCATAAACAACAACTCTTGATTCACACCTCTCTTTTGTCATTCCAGGCTCCCTATCACATTCAGAGTGCAGCAGCCCAACACCTCCAGTGTCTCCTGTCAACCTGGAGACATCATCGTTCACTAGCAGCCAATCACAGAGCTCAGTTTCCACCCAGCACAGAATATCAGTCAGCCCTGCACCAGTTGGTGACAGGCGAAAGGATGGGTAGGCCAGCCTCTTGTCCGGGTTATTCTACTGTCATCATTTAGCAGAGCAGGATGTGTTTTCCACCATTTGTCACTGCTTCTGTCTGCTTCATTGTGATAAGTGCTTGTGAGGCAGTAAACACTGTGAGCCTCCATCTCATATTGTCAGAACACTGACTCAACATCTATATTTATTCTCTTTCCTTTTTGCTGCAATCCATTATTACCTGAAAACTTTCTCTCTTGTTTTGGGTGATCACTCTCTTTCCTCTATCCATCTCTGCTCATCAGATCTCATCAAACCTGCAGAATTTCCCCTTGAGGATTAATAAAGTTCTTCTTCTTCTTCTTCTCTTTCTCAGACTTGTTACTTATAACACTTCTTCTGTCAGACTTCCAAGGGCAGTTAAGCCCAGATTCTTCTCTTTAAGAAGCTTGAGGTTGGTCCTGTGCTGCTTATAGCACATACAGTATCTGCAAGGCTCTGTGTACAGACTGCAGATATCTATGATGCAGAGGTCCCAGATTTGTTTGAATGGTTAATAGTCCAAATAATGAATGCTAACATGTATATGTGTTTGTATGATTGCATGACTTCATTTTCCAAATTCTTATAGCCGAGACCTTTCACAGCCTTGTTATACATCTTTGTTTTGATGAAAGCATCAAAAGCAGATCACAGTACATTACAGTAAAATATCATATAGCAGGTTCTGCTTTGAATGTTACTTGGTATTAAGTGTGTATCATTCATTGCCAGACATTGTACGTCAGAGGTACAAAAGTGTTCCTCTTTCTTCCCTGAAGGCCATACTTGGAAGAGCCACGCAATGTGACAGTACAGAAAGGAGCAGAACCGCTGGGGATCTCCATTGTCAGTGGAGAAAACGGTGGAGTATTTGTGTCCAAAGTGACAGCAGGCAGCATTGCACACCAGGCTCATTTAGCATACGGAGACCAACTCCTTGAGGTATAGCAGTTACCAACTGAGCTTCTACCTGTGCGTTTTCATTTCTTTGTGTTTCTAATAAATCACTGTGGTTTCCAGTTTAATGGAATCAACCTTCGCAATGCTAATGAGCAGCAGGCACGGCTGGTGATTGGACAACCATGTGACACTGTCACCATTTTGGCCCAGTATAATCCTCACATGTTTCAGCTGGGCAACCACTCTCGTTCAGGGTAAGAATGAGAAGAGCAAACACCACTTAAGTAACTTAAGCAAATGGGTTTCATAAACTTATAAGTAAGTTTTATAAGTAATTATATTAATTAAATGAACCTGTGTTTTCAGTATATAAGAAAAAGAACTAAACTGTGTAAAATAGATTCCCCTTTTGTTCTCCTCAGTTCTCGTATGGAGTCCATCAGCAGCCAGCTAACACCCCAAGACAGTGGAGCCATGGCCCTGGACAATAACCCCACCACCCCATTAAGTGAGCAGAATGATGACACCATGACACCATTGTCTAAACAGATGACTCCTGGCACCATCCCTGACACCTTGTTCAGGTAGGCCTGGAAAGTGTATCCGTTACATGTTGTGGTGGTCTTTTGGTGGAAGGACATAGAAACTGAAATTACGGTTTTTCTTCAGGCTTCCTGGGTCAAGTTCCCACAGGTCGGCAGAGCCTCGAATAGTGAGACTGAAGAGGGTCCAGGCAGAGCTGGGAGTTCAAATCTGTGGAGGAAATGTATATGGCATCTTTGTAGAGAGTCTGGATGATGACAGCCCTGCTAAGGGTCCTGATGGCTTACAGCCTGGAGACTTGATATTGGAGGTATCTGTAGTGTTTAGTGTTCAATTAGAATATAACTTGAAAAATTACATCTGCCCTAGATAAGACTCCCTGTGACTGAATGAGATCACCTTGCATTTACACACTCAAAGTTCAAGAACTGCTGAATTTCAGCAGATTTAATAGAAACTTAGCAGTTTAGACACAAACATTTAGGCCTCGAATGTAATGTTTTGTGCATTGTTTGACTTGCTTTTACTGAAAATGTGTTATTCTTTGCTGGAAGCCGAGCTCAGCGTCCTTTTGTCAACTGTGTAGTTGATGTTTTCGAACAGTACAATGGTGTCAGCATGAAGAACAGAACTAAAGAGGAGGCGTACCTGGAAATGTTGAAACTAGCAGAAACGGTCACATTCAAGGTGCAGAACTGTGTGGATGACCTACCTATGGTTAAAGACTCCCCTGGAGATGGGTTTTTCATAAGGTATTCTAATCATTTCCTCTAGTAAACAATCCAAACAAAGTCGTGCACATTTGAGTTTACTGCCATGCAATTAAGTCAACAGCTACAGCAGTACACAAGTCATCCTGAGCTCATTTTTGAGGCAAAACAAAGAACCTTAAGGATATTCTTTTACCAGATTTTACTATTTTGGTTTTAGTCAAGGCTGAACCTGTAAAAAGATTAAGTTGAAACACACCTTAATATTCATCTTTTTTTTTCTCTCATTTATGTCAAAGGATGTGTTAATCATGCAGCTGTAATATTTGTGTTTTCAGAGCACTTTATGAGAAGGTGGCTGAAGTAGAGCAGGAGCTGAGCTTTAAGAAAGATGACATCCTCTACATTGAAGACACGCTACCAAATGGCAGCTTTGGCTACTGGATGGCCTGGCAACTCGAAGAGAATGGGCTGAAGCTGAAGGCAGGGCAGATTCCAAGTAAATACATGTATGTCCAGCCGGTCATTGCTTCCATATTAATCAAGCTTAGATAAGTACCATGGGGATGATCACAGTTGAGTCGATGTAAAATCACTGATCTGTATTCACAAGGGTGGATCAGGAGTTCTACAAGAAACACTACATGGCTGAAATGAAAGATGATAACGGCACCAGCAAGACACTCTCAGCTGCTTCAAGGAGGTCCTTCTTCCGTCGGAGACTAAAGCACAAACGCAGTGGATCCAAGGACGGGAAGGACCTGATGGTTCTGGATGCCATAAGCACAGACTCATTACCCATCACAGAGGGTGAGAAAACACCATCTAGGTTTCATGGTGCAATTATACAGCAGGATGGTGTTGCTAAAAGAATGCTAGTTCAACAGAACCCTAGCCATGATAGAGTATCTATGCTGTCTTGTGTAACTTGGAATATTTTTCTTTTTCTGCTCAGATGGCCTGAGTCTGATGTACCAGCGGGTTCAGAAAGTGGAATGCCCGTCCCCCAGACCAGTTCTGATCTTGGGTCCTTTAGTGGAGGCCACTAAGGACATGCTAGTGAAGGAGGCACCTGCCAAGTTCTGTCGTTGTCTCCCTGGTGAGCGCACGCACATTACACATCAGTGTGTCAATGAAGTTTTTTTTTTTTTTTTTTTTTTTTTTTTTTTTTTTTTTAAACCGGATTTATCTTACTTAGAGATTATGAAGGCATCTCAGCAGGCAATAGAGCGAGGAGTAAAGGATTGTGTTTTCATCGACTACAAACGGAGGAGCGGTCACTTTGATGTGACAACTGTTGCATCAATAAAAGAAATCGCAGAGAAGGTAATTCTTTATTGCTGTATAGATAACACCACATAATACATCTGTGAATAAAACCCAGATAACAATTCTGGCTTTGAGTATAACTGTCAAATTTCTTCATCCCTTTGTTTTTAACCTTAGCCTGTGAGTCTGTGATTACAAATAACATGTTATGGCTGAACTGCTAATTTGATCAAAATATAACTAAAAATAATTTTGAGCACCAACCCAACTGATTAACAGATTTGTCCACATTTGGAAACAGTTGTGTAAACTACTACATAACTCACAATGTGCTTTAAAAATATATGCACTTAGCCTGTGTGAGAAAAGCAAGGCAAGTTAATTGGCTTTTTTTTTTTTTAAACATTCTGATTTGAACCATCCCCCATTTCTCATGCAATGTTTTGCTGTCATTTTCTTTCATAGGACTGTCACTGTTTACTTGACATTGCCCCTCACGCCATTGAACGTCTTCACAGCGTTCACATTTACCCAATCGTCATATTCATTCGCTACAAAAATGCCAAGCAGATAAAGTGAGTAATCCAATCCCTTTAAAGATGTTATTTTCTAATTTTCTGCCTGAAGATGACATTTATATTAAGCATGTTTTTTTTTTTTTTTTTTTTTTTTTTTTTTTTTTTTGAAGCCACTGCTTTTTATTCAATTTAACTTGGGATTTTCTCATTCGTATGGGATATTTCAACATCATACTTAGAAAATTAATCATTCAGTATTTTGGTTCTGGTGAATGTTCAAGTATCAACATACACAATACTATTTGTAACATCTAATGTAATCACCTGTTCTTATTTGGCAGTTAAGGGAATGGAAATTGAGTTTATATATAATCATAAATGGAACAGTTATGCAAAAATGTGGGATTTTTTTTTTTTTTAAAGACATATTTACATGCTCTTTCCATTCAGGACAATGCTTTGGTCAAGATGATGGATATTAGAATGACTGGGCTGCATAGTCCTCCAAAAATCATTTACATCTCTCCTTCCAGGAAATATTGTTGATTACTCAGTTTTTTTTGTCTGTCAAGACAGATGCTCAGGAAATTGACATCTGTAAAGTCTTGCTGCTTTCATAATCATGTTCATGCTGCAGACAACAAAAACTAATTGATCAACCTGATTTGATCAGTGTCATTAGTTCAGAAACACACAGCCTGCTCTCATCCACCACCTGCTCTGGTTTTGATAGGATGATTGTGATATCTCAGAAATCCCTCGGCTTTTTCATTTGAAATCACATGGGAAGATTAAATTTTCAGCACTGTTCTTCATGCGCATGTATACACACACTAATAAAGATGCATTGAGATCTGGTAGAAACAAGCTCTTTTGACCACATATGTGCACACCCACATCTGCAAATCCATGAAGTGTTGCAGAATACAAACATGGTGGAGATTGATTCCTACTAAACCTTCACTGTCATCAGCTGAGTGCCAGCTGTCCAGGGAGTGCTCACAGGGCCTGTGGCTCCACTTGTGTTGTGGGTGGCTGACACGATCGCTGCCCTCATCCTTCACAGCCACCACATACACATAAATACACCTCCCACTGCCTGCTTGCTGCAGCGATTGACAGATCTCAAGCTTTTTATGGGTTTTTATCCTCTGGAAAAGGCATCAGCAGAGCAATATGTTGGATGCATACTCTGTGCCAGGGAGTGTGATTCTAGGTTGGGTCAGAGGCTCCCAGTGGGTGAAGACGGTTTAGATAGAGTGAACCAGTGGGCTGGAAGAGTATTAAGACGGAACGATTTCACTAAAGCTCTACCGTGGTTTGTTTGACCTGCTGTAGGTAGCACCTGAAAGGGTTGTATGGTTTGATGAAAATCTCAAATCTGGTTTATTTGGCTTATTGTGGATAATGTTACAGTAGCAGAATATACAGTCAAACCCTACAGATACTTTAATATTGTTGCACTGCACATTTTGTTTTACATATGTTGTTTTTGTTGTGAATTTCAGGTGAGCTTCTTGAAATCCTGCTTCCAAACATACAAGCACAATGTACATAAAATAGTGTAATTGTAAAGTCTGATCTGAAGAATTAAATCATAAAAACTATATAGAGCTGTCAAACTGACTTTTTCCACACTAGTCTATTGTGCCGTGTTATGGAACTGTGTGAAGAAGTGTTCTCGGATGCTGACTGATGCCACTGATGTTGTCTCTTCAGAGACCAGAAGGACCCGTTGTACCTGCGGGATAAACTCTCACAGAAACATTCCAAGGAGCAGTTTGATGTGGCACAGAAAATCGAGCAGGAGTACAGCTGCTTCTTCACAGGTTGGAGGGAATGGTTTATTTTCATTTTAGCATACTAACAATAGTATGGATACAGGAATGACTAATAATCACACTGATTGTTTTTCCACTTTGTTAGCTGCTGATACTTCTTAATCCACAGTACAAACTAGATGAATTGTGAATGGTCTTTTTTTTATTTTTTTAAACTAAGTTTCTTAAAGCACTGAAGGTTATCTGAGGATTTGGAGCATGCTACCTCTGTGGTCTTTGAGAGCTCAAGCTTTCATATTTGGAGCAGCAGGCAGTCTGAGACACCAAACTGTCTGCTGATTAATAACTTTATTAAAGGAGGTAATTTATGATGATGCTTTGTAAATGAACACATACCATGCTGAGCCCATCTAACAGGGTGTCTAACCATCTTCTGCACACAAATCACAATGAGAACTATGATTACCAGCAGTTATAAACCTGGCCATTGGGTGGTCAGTGACAGTGAAGCGGGTATATCCCTGTAGATTTGTATGCATTCGAAAAAGAAGTTTCAGACAGATGTTTAACACTCCCCATGTAAATATTCCTCCCCACCCTTGCTGTGTTGCAGGCGTTGTCCAAGGAGGCAGCGTTTCTTACATTTGCACTCAGATCATGATCATCGTGGAGCAGGAACAGTGTAAAGTACTGTGGATTCCAGATGGAGCACCATAGAAATTTCACCTCATGTCACACAAAAACCTTAGAGGATGTTAATTATTATTATTATTATTATTATTATTATTGGACATGCAGTGAATTGGTACTTCTAACAGATATCAAGGTTAATGCCAATGCTTTTCATATATAGCAATATCAGCACTGATGACGATCACATGCTATTCTCACTTCAGTAGTGATGTACTGTATTACAGCTAGATTTGTTTACACTAGTCTTTAATACTTGAATGTTTGCTTTCCCTCTTATATTCAGTAGCACTCTTTTTAATCCCATGTCGATCCAAACTGAAGAGGAAGTGAACACAAAATGGACCACTGTGTTCCCTTTTATTTATACTTTTTCCTTCCATTTAATTTATCTAATCAAAACACAAATGTTGGTTATGAACCTTTTTCTTATAAAAAAATATATAGTTGTCTAGCTAATAGGTGATATTTTTCAGTTAATCTTATTTATAGTGGAGAGAGAAATTGAGGAAAGTTTGCCCCCTTCACATTATGCTGTACTCTGCTCTGTCTCATGGCATTTCCCCCCCCCTGCTGACATAATATTGTGTCCATGTTAAATGGATTTATCATTATACATTCTTGGATTTATCAACTTCATGATGAGTCATACTGCAGGTTATTTTTGTTTCATCACACTTTGTCCCAGTTGGTACGTTCTTATTGGTATTGCCAATACTGCTCCTCTTTATCAACTGGGTTTTTAAGAAGGGATTTTTTTTTTTTTTTTTTAAATTGCCAGTTCAAGAACTGTCAACTAAACACATTTACCTCTTGGATTTTCAGTAGATCACATCATTATTTCATCAACACTTCAAGTCAGGTTTTCTCTTAATCATGGTTAATAATTCTGTAAGAAAATATTAAAGCTAGAGTATACTTAAGGAGAAGTAAGTTGTCTGTGTTCTCTAAAGAAATGTGAGTTGTGTTTTCTTGAACAATTTCCTCAGCTTTTGAACCTTTTCTCCAAAAATAATGAGCCAAATGTAGGTGGATGTTAGTGGAGTCAATGCCACAAATTGGAGTTCCGCACTTTGTCCGTTAGGGGGAGTAAACAACCACTGTAGGTGAGAACTGGTAAGATGTCCTGTTTTCCCTTCCATGCATCACTATCATAGCTGCATCTTCTGTAAAAATACGCCTGTGCAGAGACTCGTTTAAACTGTTTTATGCGTGAGGAATATGCTGAAATTCTTTCTCCGCTGCAAGATCTGAGAAAAAACATACATGCATGTTTTGTTTTTTTTGACAAAAATGTGTTATCTGTAATGCAGAACAGATGGGGAACGAACAGTTTACCATGTGTTTTTCACAAAACTCAAAGCAACGTTATCACACCAGTATGAGGTGAAAAAATGACTTTTAAAGTCATTGACGTGCAAAACGCTGTTTGGAAATTGGTTTTTAGTTTCACAACATAAATGTTACTAAGAGTTTCAAAGTAAAATGGCTGTAACCCCAAAGTTACAATCATCAAAAATTGATTAAGCGGTCACTATAAATAACCAGACAGCCGGATAAGCATCGACGTCTGCTATTGATGGCTCCTCCCCCGCTACCTGTAAATCTGCGGTGCCATCTTCCAACGCATGTTACAGGCGGTCGCTGGAGCCTGGAGAGCGAAAATGATGTAAAGAGCTTTTCAGCACAAGAACCAGTCGTTTTATTAAAAGACGTTATATCCTCGATAAACGACGACCTTTAACGCGACGGCTGCATTCAACAGTGCGCGGTGCGGATCTCAAGTAGCGGACCTGCTGAACGCTGCGCTGTTAAGGTGGAATGAGTGAATCCGTCGACGGGCTGGGGCAGCACGCCTCTTCAGTATAACACTTACCCATCTTTATCCATGTTACCGGGGAGATCTTGAGCTTTTGAGGAGTTAACAAGAATATGTGATTTTTTTCTTATTTATTTTTTATTTTTTTACGCACAGAGATGAAACGGATGACGCGCAGTCCCAGCCTTGTACGCGCATCTTGAGGCGCACGACTGATAACTCGATTTCAAAGGAAGTTTTTTTTTTTTTTTTTTTTTTTTTTTTAATTTTATGGTGCTTGTGCCTACTGTCGACTCAACTTTCACATCTCTGTACAGTAAGGCCAGATGAGAAGACTGAGGAGCGGAAGGTGGTTGAGTCAACATGGCTGAGCCGCTGTGGTATCAGGGGGCGCTGGCTGGAGCTCCCCAAAGCGCCTGAATTTCGCTTGAGTTGTTTATTAGGGGGTGGCAGGTGACCAGAGGCCGACAATGCCGAAAAACAGGGAGAAATTCAGTCCGGATCCGTCCATCCACATATCCAAGATGAATGTGATCATCCCGTTTTCACTAGATGTGCCCTGTGATAGCAACGGCCAGCGGATGTGGTGGGCTTTCCTCGCCTCCTCCATGGTCACTTTTTTTGGGGGTCTCTTCATAATCCTGCTGTGGAGAACTCTCAAATACCTGTGGACTGTGTGCTGCCACTGTAACGCCAAAAAGAAGGTAACTCACCACCATCTATCAGTGACTTTATTATAGGCTGGATAGTAGTGTTTCCACCCAGTTTGAGTTGGAAATGGGCTCCTCAATAAATCTCTAAGGCCCCATTGACACAGTGTATGACAAACTACTGCGCTTGGCTTTATGTTCAGTGATGGCTAAACAGAGTTATAACAAAACAATTTCACTTTTGGACTGGATTTAGGTGGCAGATAATGCAGGTGTCTTGGGGAGTGTAGAAGTGCAGCTGACACTTGGTGGTGGTCCACCTGTTGGTTCTGTTAGGTTGATTATAACGATCACAAGCAGGGTACATGGAATTAAGGCTGCTTTTCTTCCTTCCTTTATATTTTAACATTCATAAAAAGTCAATGGTTTGCAATGAATTGTCTTTACAGGAACAATGTCTTGGTTTCTCGGAATAATCCACAGACCTTGTTTATGTTTTGCAAGGAAGGACTTTCTCCTAGTCGGTATGAAAGCTGTTCTGTCTGCAGATTAGTGGAGTAATGGGCCACTGGGGATAGAGATGCTGCTGTTGAACCTTTTGGTTTTTTTTTAATGCTCTGAGCTCCACAAATAAAATGACGTTTTCTTCTATTTTATGTGAGAGGGAGAATATGATTTTTTTTTTTTTTTTTTTTTTTTTTTGATTTGGACAAACTCACTCTTTTTTTTAAGACAGACAAAAAATATAAATGTTTGATTTACATTGTAGCAATGATAGAAAAAAGTAGTTTAACACAGTTTCTTTTAATGTGTATATTCCCATCTGCCTTTGTTATGAGCTACTTAAACCCTCCAGTGAAATGCACAGCACTAATTGTTTATTCCTGACTTTTTGAAATGAGTGAGCTTTTGTCATTCAGTGCACGCAGAGCCGCCAGCTGCAGCTACCTGTGTCAGGCATTGCTGGATGCCTAATTCTCTCACCAGTGGCGTGATATGAGAAGCTGCATGGAGGTTAACACTCATGCCACTGTGTAATTCTGAGAAACAATTTTCATAACGTTTGAGGCAGACTGACACTAGATTTTCTGTTTCATACCTGCTATGACTCTTATCTTCCTGAAGCTGGCTGCAGTCCTGTTTTATTAAACAAAGTTGAGTTTTTCTGATCCACTTAACATTCATCAGGCTCTAATTAGGATATGTTTAATAAAATGTGAAGTTTATATCACTCATTGTGCTGAAGGACAAAGATGGACTAGCTGGTAAAGGTGCTAAAGATGGAGCAGTTTATCTTTTCATTTTTTGTTTGTTTGTGGATTTATCTCTTAGGCAGGCTGGAGGGTGAGCAATGGCAAAAGGCTGCTCCATGATGGTGCTGACCTGTGGAAGATGTCTGTCATTTCCAGGCCTTGGTTTTAGCTTTTAACAATTTGGGCTGCAACTAACAAATTTTTCCACCAGTGTTTCATCTGCCAATCAATTTTGAGTTATTTAATTCATTGCTTAGTCTCTTAAATGTCATAAAAATATTCAAAAATGCCTGTCATAAGTTTCCAGGGCCCAGGGCGATGTCCTCAGATATTTATTTTTATAACCATAAGTTCAAAACTCAAATATATTAAAGTTATGCTATAAAACAGAGAAAAGGAACAAATCTACACATTTGAGAAGCCGAAGCTAGCAAATGTTTTTTGTTTAATAAAGTATTAACTGAAGATTTCAGCTTTTACTTGCAGCGTTTAGAAGAACTGGGTCAGCTTGCATCTAAATTTTAGTTACAAATATACAGAAATAGAACCAAAATGTGTTGGTGAAAATAAGATGAGGATGAGGGTGTTCCTTTCAGTGTCCACAGTCCAACTGTGTTGATCACTGTGAATACAAAGGAGCAGTCAGTTTGTGTTTTTGTTCAGATATTGTCAAGTGAAGCTGGTGAGCTCCACCAACCTGTTGTGCTACTCTGTGGGAGGCAGCCAGGCCGTTCGCTTCCGATCTTCCCCTCTCTGCCTTTCACTTTCCTGGCATTCGTTTCATAACTCATGCCCCGTCTTCTTCTCTGGCCTCTTTTGTCCAGTCCAAGGATAAACCTTCCTCCAAAGTGTCAGAAATGCAGTGTTGGGTGCATGCGGTATGTGCCATATAAATCACTATTTTTGTTGCTAAGCAACTAGAAAGCCAAGGATTTCATCATAAGAGTAAATCTCTGTTATTCAGTTGTCTAGGTTGTGAGATGTAGCAGGTTGTGTTGGAGGATCACTTCCCCTCTCTCCTAGTTTGTGCATGTTATTAGCATCCCAAACATGGAGCTTTTCAGTGCATTGTTCATGGATGTGTGATTGTTGATAATCTGTGTCCTCCTGATTTCCAGTTTTTTCTTCTCCATGGGTCACTCTCAGCCTCGTTTCATGTCTGTGAGCCTGAGCATCCATCTCTGTGGCTTTGCCTTCCCAGTCTGATGTAATCAATGAAACTTATTGTTTGTGAGGTTTGTGATGAATGATGGGTATTATCTGTCTGGGAGGAAGAAGGAAACCATGTTCGTTGTAAATAGAAGTTCATTCATAATAGGAGAATGAGGAGCTGCCACAAGTCCTCAGTCATGTTTCAGAATCAGTGCTCAGGTTTTCTTAAAATGTGTTTTTATTTTTTATTGCATATATGTTCAGAAAAGCTGAGGGATGTCTGACAGGCCACAAATCCAACAGTGGCCTCGCATTCAAACATGCATGTGTCACTGGCCAATATGCTGCTTATTCACAGTAGTGAAAAAAGCCTGCCACCTCCCAATGGCAATAGATGGCAGTGTTGGTTGATTCAGACTGAACAGCTGTGGATTTATAATTACAATTTGGCACACACAATCATGTTCCCCAGAGGATGAATTGCAGTCATTTTCATGGTCCCCAGTCTTTCCCTTTGAAGTCATAATGAAATTCGTAGTTTTGGTTCGTGTGAAATGTCTTGACAATTAGTGACTGATTTGCTGCACAAAGAGATAAAGGTAATATTACTTACTAAATACATACAAGACCAAGGATAAATTCCCATCAGCCTCAGCTGTACCTTGTGCTTTTTAGCACTGATGATAACAAGGAGCCTAGAGTACAAGTTTGAAGTTCTTTTGTTTTATACTGCTTACTTCCCCTCTTCATTCAGTCTGAAAAATCAATCAAATTTGTGTCAGTTATGTTTTAGTAATGTCTTAGTATTCTCAATATTCTGGAAAACATGTACTTATATAAAGGATCTGAGTACTTCCTCCACTACTGCAGAACAGCAGATGTTAGCGTATTAAAATGCTTAACTAAGACGGTGAGCATTCTGCCTGATAAATGTTGGCATTATCGTCAACTGGTGATCATATTGATGTAGCATTTTGTTTAATGCACTGTTTAAGTGTGCCCACAGGAGGAGTTCAGCTTAGTACATTGTAGTTTTCTAAACCTTTTTTTAAATGCTTATGAGTAGGCTATGCGTGCTAAATTGGGAGAGTTGAGGAAAAAAATCTGGGCTTGATCATCTTTGGCTGAATTTGTTAAAGGGTGTCTAAAAAGGCAGGTATGCACAGCCCGAGTGCCTTGTGCATCTTCAGGCAGTGACTCAGAGTCCTTATATGTGTCAGGTGCACAGGGTGGGTGTGGGTTTCAGGGTGATTGGAGAATTCAGATGGAGAGTCACTCTCATGGTGTTTTTAAGAGCTGCCTGAAATATTGTAATTATGAGACAAGTGCTCATGATCGAACAGTGGTAATTACAAGTCAGAAAGTTGGAATAGCTGAGTGGCACTTTGCAGTTGTTTCTCTCTCACACACAGCCATGCATGCAAAATGCCAACAAGTCAAGCAGAGTGAATATTAATGCAGGGCAACATCAGCTACATCAACGATCATAAACTATTTAGAAAATCTGCTGTTTTTGTTCAGTGTTTCTGAAATACGAATGTGCTCTCTGCTGCTTGAGGAGAGTAACAAAAAATACGTCTGATTTGATCTACTTAATTTATTCTGTACGTACCAGAGTTTATTTAATGTCTAGACCATCAAGCCTTTTGCCATGTTTTCTGCAATTTACTTCATTATTTGTAAAGAAAAAAAATCATTGGAAAGTCTGTGCAGTTGACTGTGAAAGCAGTCCTCAGTCATTTTCACTGATTTTAGCACACACTTTTCAACTGTTGCTTCATGATCATCTACATCAAAAGCAAAGTCAAATATTAGCTGCTGATATCAAATACAGTAACATTTATGTCCTTGAACCTAAACTGAATTTAGCTTAATACCAAATATTAACCAACAGATACATAGATTTACCAAAACAGTGATAATTCACTGAATTACTTGACATTGCTGAGGGCCCATAGATCCATTGTGAAACTTGATATTTTAGGAAGTTTTTCCTCTTCTGAGAAAGTCTTGATTCATTTTTTATGTGATTTATATTAATATATTTTAAATAAATTATTCCCTTTTGAAGAAAGTGTGTCACAAGCTACATGTTCTATTTTAGTCTAATGTACCCGCCATTTGAAAAATGATCATGGTGGCTTATGAGAATAGGCTAACGTTGTTGATCAATGACCCATGGTGTCAGGAAGACTAGATTTAGGTGAGATGGTGTTGCCTAAATTTAGCCTCAGTCTATTAATCAAAGCGACAACGCAGAGATGTGCTGTAATGACTTTTTGTACTTTTCTTGTGTCTGTCCATATTAAAAATGCATAATATCAAGTTTAATGAAATTAAAATCAAATCTAGGGAAGGATTGTCTGACCATGTTATGTTCTAGCTAACTAAAATGAACAACTTCTGCAAACATACCCTTCAAATCAACAATACACTTTAAATGTCACAAATACAACTCTGCATCTTCCCATTGGAAGTACCTTCCTGCATGTGACCTTAAGATGAAATCAGTCATCTGACCCTTTTGAAAAATAATTGGACAGAGGAATGTCACGAAGCACAAACCATTAATCTTTGAACTCTGACTTCACTGGTATTAAACTATCATGGCCAATGTGTTTTCAGCATGCATTTTTAGATGTGGTCATTAAAGTGCAAAGTCATAACAGCAGGGTGCCAATTAAGCCTGCTTAAGGGCTAACCCACCTTGCATCACTTCATTCATTAAAACATGGAAGTGCACAGTCAGATAAGCACATCAAGCCAGAGAGCTGTGTAACAACACATTCATGTGACTAGTGACATTGTCCCAAAAGGTTTTGAGGAAAGACAGGCTGCAGTCTAACATCTGACCAATAGCTCTAAACATGATTGAATTTCTGTGTGGCAAACTATTTAGTGATAATAATGGAGGTTGAATAGCTGAAATCTGTTGTGTGTGTGGACAAAAGGCGTATTATTTTAAAAAGTGTCAAATAA
The DNA here is from genome assembly GCF_900324485.2 of Mastacembelus armatus. Taxonomy (NCBI): domain Eukaryota; kingdom Metazoa; phylum Chordata; class Actinopteri; order Synbranchiformes; family Mastacembelidae; genus Mastacembelus; species Mastacembelus armatus. The sequence continues at coordinate 13,317,404 of NC_046651.1, read as the reverse complement.
GCAAGTACTCTTATACAAGCAAACTGCTGGTTTTTAATTTTCTGGGCCTTGATCATTTTCCTCTACTCCAAATTGACATATTTAACTCAACTAACTTTATCTGACATTTAGGCATATTCCCCCCTCATGATGAACATGGATACTGGGATTTATATTGAATCAGTTGCACATTCACTGACTTAATGCTTTAAATACCTACTAGCATTCTGAGTCTCATAATAAAAATGGTGTTTATGCCCATTTAAGTAGTGTTACATATTAAAACTACAGTACCTAGCTGGTGTTCAAAATGATTTGCCCTTTTTAAAAAGATGATGCCATGTATACGGTATGTTGCATTTTCAGTAGGAACCAATCGACTTTGGATTGAGAGCTAGGAAGTCAGTATATATTCAGACTGTAAAAGGTCATTTGCCCACGTCTTTGCTTCCTAAATCAAACTGCTAGCAAACCAATTTCCTTCTTGTGCTCTATAGACAATATTCATTAATTCATTCTCTTATTTCAGGAGTGCTATCCCTGATACAACCCCCACCCCAGCTTTACAAAGATTTATAGTGGAATAGAAACACAACACATGTTGCATAGTTACATGCCAGGAGTTCTTTGAAGCTGGCAGTCCTATGTTGGGGACACACGATAGTCCTCTACAATGGCAGAATGTGGCATGCTGCAATTTTGGGCGCAGACACGTCAAAATGAGCTGCTGTAAGAGTCTACACATGACACATGTATGAACTGGCTTTCCTCACTAACTATGTAGACTAAAAATCAACTGGCCCCGTGATGATGAGCAGAGCTTGAGGAGAAAGGCCTTCAGAATTTGTGTGACACCATTAAGGTAGAGGGGGAGTGGGATGTCATGGAGTAAAGGGTCCAAGTCGTGTTGGCCTCAAGGCTGTGGGGTGCGTCATCAGGGAGCATGGCTAACCTCTGCATCCTGTCTTGATTTCTTGCTCTGTGAATCATGCCAGTCCCAGCAGACAGACAGACAAGAGGAGAGACAGACAGGCAGGCAGGCAGCCAGCCAGCCCACTCAGTGGAGCAGAAACACCAGGAGCTCACCGGCTGCCATGGATACACTCTTGGAGTCTCTCTGCTGCTCTGTATATGTTTACTGTATGCATGTGTGCGTGCATGTGCGTGGGCTTATCTTGGAAGTCTTGAGCTTGGTCACTATATTGAGAATAATGTGTTTGTCTTTTAAAGTGGCAACTTGTATAGAGCAGTTATTCATAATGTGTTTTCACACACGCGTACTTTCTATTAACATCGTTAAGTTTCTCTAGGTGGAACTCCTTCATAATAAGTTAAAGCTGATCTAATCAATATTTTTAATTAGCATTGAATGAAATTCTAATATAATGTGGAGAGCACAGGGACAAACCCACACAGATTATCAGTGACTCTACAGTTTCTCTCGCTTTTCTTGTTTTATGGCTTGAAGTTTTGCTGGCCCTGGTTGCTTTCACCAACTTTGCTTCAAATGCTGCAGGCAGTTAACTTAAAATAAAAAGCTTTTGTAATTTGTTTTTTTTTTAAAACCTATTTTTCTTGAATGCTATCAGGTAGCCAGTTAACACACTGGAGAATGAGCCAGGGTTGATGGGGTTTTCTGGGGTTGATGGAAAACAAAATAGGACTTAAAGAACAGTGAATATTGGACTGTTTACAAAAACAGGAGCAATAATACTTCCATTGGACATTTTAAATGCCATTTGTGTCATTGTATTGGTTTCAGTTCTGTGGCTGACTGCATGGTAACTGAACATAGATACAGAGCCAAACAAAGACAGGACAAATCATGCTGGAATTACATTTTTTTTAAATTTGTTTTATTTTATTTTTAATAATTTTTCAGTAAAGATGAAAAACTTAATTCTAAGTGTTTATTGGACTGGAAATGGATCATTTAGTGATTAACTATGGTCAAGTTTTTAATAATGTTACTTTGTACATCCTATTTTTCTTCAGGAGGTCCATCGGATCACAACTGGCGATGGTGTGAAACGTGCTGACAAGGATGAAGGCGTGGCCAGCGAGGTGGGCTGGATGACCTCGGTCAAAGACTGGGCTGGAGTCATGATATCTGCTCAGACACTGACAGGAAGAGTCCTGGTGAGTTGAACCTTTGATTGACACCGTAAACTGCTTTAGTCTACATGTAGCAAGGTTAAAGCATCAGTGATATGAAGCATAACGACATGATCACCCCCAAACCTCTTTATAACAGCTAGGCACTCAGGTTGAATTTTCTTTAGAGTTTATTTGTGTCTGAGGGGGCTTTGTGAAAAATATTTGTTATTATAGAGCAAGCCAGAAATCGTCCTCAGGATGAGCTTGTATCTGACAAGCCACAAATCAGACATGCTTGAATGTTCCTTGAATTTATTTCTGCTTGTCTGATGTATAACTATATACTGTTTTGAAGCGTAGGTCTTGCTAGCTTATCTGTCAGGCATGGGGTAGAAACATCAAAATAAAGCCAGGGCAACAAAGTGGAAAGATTTAAAGTGTATTAAACTCATACTTCCCATAATGCCCTCAGTCAGCAGCAAGAAACAATTCCAGGAAGGAAGGACATACAGTTTATCAATTACAAATGGACAAATGAAGTGGTTCCTGTGGCACCTGGGGTGGCTGTGGACATTATCATGTGGAGAAAACATCTTCATAGTGTGCAGCAGGATTAAAAGAAGGCATGGGATCTTTATCAGGCCCTTATTTTGCTGTAACCTATTCCATGTTGAGAGACTCAGTCTTTATGGAGGTCTTTCTGCTTTATTTTTGCAGATTTTAATTCATGGTTGTATTTGATTGCTTAGCAATGAAAGTAGAAGGACTGATGAGAGATGAAATGAGATTGTATGAGTGGGAGCACCATGCCAAGGTTTGCCGCAGTGCTCGGGGCTTGATCCCACTTTCACCCACCCCCCTAAATGTGGTGCAGTGTCTCCAGTTGGCTCAATGTGGAGGTTGTTAATCATGAATGCTGGGTGGGCAGCCACACTCGAGCATTATCGTTGATGAGGAATATTAATGTGCTTAGTTCATGTTTGTGAAACCAAACTTGAGAAAAGAGCTACTGACCCATGTTGGAAGGCTAAGACAGAACATCTTACTTGGAATGGAATAAATGGAATCCTTTTTTTTAAGTTGTCAAGTTATCCTAAAAACAGCACAGCATTTTGCTCCTCTTCCTCCAAATGTCATTTGAAACTGATGACTCAGGCTGAATGAACTCAGGTTGTCCCGATGGCATCTTCTGTACGTTCATCCTGAACACAGATGCTAGTGACGATTAATGATGACAGCAACATTTTGAGCAACAGAAGAGTGACATCAGTTCCCCGGCCTCTTGTTTCCTTCCTTCACTTTAAACCACCAACGCTTCCCTCAACTCATTTGTATGTGTGTGTGTGCGCGTATAGCTCAAGTGCTCTGTCTCAATGATGGCTTGACACGGAACTGCTAAGCAAGTGCTCGTCTGTAACCATGGTAACTGCAGCTTACCTAAATATGGCAGATGTGTGTTTTTAATGTCAGCCTGTTCAGGGGGCACATTAAGACCTATTTCCAGGCCATGTGAAAGGGAATGTACTATTGAGTAAAACCATGGTATGGCTTAAATGAAAGACTGAGTGTAGTGTGTGTGTTTTAGTTTATTTGTGTGTTTATGTTTGTTGAGTAGGGCTGAGCTGCTATTCCCCCCCATCTTCCCCCACATTGATTTTCTCTTTGAAAATGTAGTTTGCTATTAAACTATTCTGAAACAGGATTGGAAATGACAGATCTGTTCTGCATTTGAATCTGAATGAAAATGCATGTCCTCGAATCAATTTTAAATTCTACATTACTAAACATGGATGTGTAAGTCAAAGACAATACATCTTAACCCTTAAAAGACTCCAAGATGGGATCAATAACAGGATGCCTGCAGTATTTTGCAATTTTGATGCAAGTTTATGGATTTGGTCAGACAATTACTTACATAGCTGTTTAATGTTCAAAGCATTTGTTGCTGTACAAAAGGGAGAAAGGATAGAGGAACTAAATTATTAACCGTACAAACACAGAATAAAAAGTTATAAAATCAAGAAAACAAGTGTGTGAAGTGCTCGGCACAAACCTGGGGTTTTTTACTTCCCTGAGCTTCTCTGATTCGGTTATTACATGAAAGTTTCTCTTATTATCTGATATGTCAAAGTAAAATTACTTGCATCGACCTGAACAATTTCATTATACAAATGTGGCATGTTGCACAGCAGTCCTTGCTGCACACTCAGATAATTGATGGTGGATGTTGAGTGATTAACAGGTGCAGGCTGCGCTGCGGAAGACGCAGAGGCCTGATATTCGTTTGCCTGACTGGCCTTGTATCTCAGCAGATTGTAAAAGATCAAACCTTTCCTTCAGGATTATTTGATTAGTAGGGAGGACGCTTCCTGATGACCTTTCAATCTGTAAAGCCTTGTCTGCTAGAGATCAGCACTCTACTCTTCATGCTCTCAAGTAAAACAGAAAAGGAGAGGCATTCTCTATACTAATTTCTGTCTGAGCATGTGATATGGTAGGACATGGTTTCCCCAGAGAAAGGGGACAGAAGGATCCCATCTGTCAGTTTATGCATTATTGCATTTCCCCTCCCCCTCGTTTGCATCATACAAGACCAACCTCCCTATTCATCAAAAATGTCATCACGTTACTGTTTGCTCACGTTAAAACAAACAGCGCTCACTGTGGGGGCTGAACAGGTGGCTGCAGCGTGTGCCTCTGCCAAAAACCAGCAGGTCTCCTGTAATGTCATTCATGGTCAATGGTCAGTCACACTTTTCATGAGAAAGCAATCAATGAATTGTGAGATGAAGAGTGAATGATAGTGAGTCTGAGTTTAGTGTGGAAAATGTGATTTCTCTTAAATGATGGGACCCTGCTGAGTGACATTTATCCCACACATGCTCAGTTCTAGAGGTCTGCAGGGGAGATGGGATGTCGTAAAGCTAATAGTCTGAGTAGAGAGAGGTTTTCTATTAGTGGAACACAGGGTTGTCCTCGGGCACTATTTATTTTCAGTTTTTGGTCTATAACCCCAGTCACAGGTTGAACAGAATCAGTGGTATTAATGTCAGACTAGGATGAATTGTCTCTGATTGTTTAGCATTGTAGATTGACTCTAGGCTGTTTTCTGTGTTAACTACCTTTATTTGAGCTTCTGAAATGTGGATGACGTAAATATGAAGTATAATAATGTCAGTGAGTCATTTGTTGAGCTGCGGGCTACACCTGAGCCCTGTTGCTTATAATATTATTTACAATAAATGACAATTCATATTATTGCCAACCTGAACCAGGGAAGGTTATTCTACATTAGCTACTAATAGAAAAGTAGGCAGCGTTTGATTTTATGACTGTTTATTTTTATTTTTTTTAATACCCCACACAACTACTTCATGAACGTATTGCTGAACAGGTGCAACAGCATGAATGTCTTTGAAGAGAGGCTGCCTGAAAGTGTATGTCCAGCTCCAGTTGTATGACTTTCTGCATGCAGACCACATAGAGACAGAGTTCTTGATCAGACCAGGTATACAGCAAAGAGGCTATGATGGATATGGCTGTGTTGTTTGGGGCCATTACAGGTATCATCATGTGGAGGACATCTTCTTGGATGACTGGGTGGAGTCGTCATCTTCTGGCTTGACTGTTTGTCCAGAATTAATGTTGCCTAAGTGTAATCACAGGTAGAGAAAAGGAACCCTGAACAAAATTATAGGCTGGGTATTAGGGCATTTTTCGTCATGTGAATAAACTCACCTCTTCCTCCTCTAAAATGCTCAGTATGCAGCAGCAATTGTTCCACTACATGGAAAAGCTTTATGCCTAATGAGAGTGACAAAAGGAAAAAAACAGTGAAAGAGGAATCGCTTGGTGGGGACTTTCTTTTCTCTCTAGACGATAATGGTGCTGCAGCAGCAGAAATGTCCAAAGTGCCATTGGGAAGTGATGGAAACACTTATCCTTTACATGACTGAGACTCCAGCTTAGCTCAGTTTTCTTTCCCTGGCTTTGAGCTCAGCATGAAAGGATTCAAAACATTTTCTGCACGTCTTTTTCTTGACATTCCCAGTTGACTCTTGGCTTCACATTAGGGAGCCTGTGTTGTTATATATTACTGTAATAGATATTCTGCCAACATGCCCGTGGCCTTTTGTCAAACACAGGAAGCTGATTGCCACCTGTGGACTCTGGTGCCAATGGGATCATGTGTGACTCTCAGGCACACCCAGTGAACAACGTGGCAGCATCACTCGGCTCTCTGCCCGCCTCGAAGTCTGCCGCTATTTTTGGGTGACAGCAGCTGCCAGGCCTGTTTTGTCAGGGCCTGCCAGAAGGAAACAATGCCATGTGAGACTAAAGTTATATTGTTGCTTTTGTCAACAACTGAGGGCCTTTTATTAACTTGTTTGGAGGATAATGTCATTTTAAAAACATAATTTTTTTTAGCATATGAAAATCTGCCAGTATAATCTAATAATCTGTATCATGACACAAAAATGAATAAGCAGGGCAGTACACTAAAATCAAGAAACAAGACAAATGCTAGATGAATGCTGGTTCGAAATCAGCAGCTCATTTGGATTATAGTGATTTTTTTCTTTCCACATTTTAGGAAGGAAATCCTTTTTTTGAGTTATACTGTACATGTTACAAAACTGACCCTGTGTGCTTAAAAGTGTCGTTGCCAGTGTCTTCGTGCTGTAGGACACATATGCTTCAGTATGTCAACCTTCCCAGTAACTCAGTCTACTTTAAAAACAGTGTATCATTTCTTTATTAGAAAAATGTCATTACTGAAAGCCAAACCAAAAGACTGTCATGTACATTGTGCATTTAATACCTGTTAATAGCAGATTCAATTATTTTAATTATAATTTCAGTGCAAAGGCTGAGGCTGTCTTGTTTACTGGCTTGATTTGTCTGGTGTCTTGAATATCTGGAGTCTGACTAGATTTATAATATTAACATTTGCCCTCAGTGCAGCACACAAACAAATCAGTGTTGGCTTGATATTAATTTGAGATTGTCGTGACCTGTGGCCATCTGTGCCTGCAGAGCGTACAGATCGAGAGTTGCTTGATCCTTAGCTCTCTGTGCCTGTGGATCTGAATACCTGCAGCAATCACACCAATAGTTCTGGACACCAGCAAGCATCAGGTGTGATGATTACCATCTTTCTAGAGGCAGCGTTTCTAATTTGGAACTGGTGGCCAGCCACGTATTCAGAAGGATTTTATTTGGCACTGACAATTGGTACAGTATAATGGTGGAGTAGCAGTATAATGATCAGACATTCCCATCAGTCACGAATTAGACTCTCCAGTCATCAGCTACACAACGACCTGGCAACTGCTGCTGTATTAGAGCACATGTACTCTTCAAAACTTCACATTTTCCCATTTCCTCTTGCAGGAATTGCAAACACAAAGGAAGCATGAATGAAGTAGTGCTTGGTTTTTGCAGCTAGGAAGTTCACTTTAATTTCGATGAAGTTAATGGTTGGAGTTTATGTTGCAACCTGGTTACACAACAGGTTGAAAGTTCAAATGTTCACTAAGGTTCAGCCTTCATTCAGTGTGCTTAATTGCAATAAAATTATCTCCAACTGTGGGATTTGAATAAAATATTATACATTTATATATGTTTGTGCTATTGAAGTATCCTGCATGTCTTCAACACTTAAATATGCATGTAGCTGCTGCAGTATTTCCAAATTCCCAGATAGAGAACAGGATTTACATTTTAACACATGATAGGAATTCCCATTTTGATTGTTTGTGCAGGCAGAGTGAGAACCACTCCTCTCTGAAGAGCTGCCAGAGAGGTGAGTCATCAGTTTGCTCCAATCAAACCCTTTCAACAAGATTTTTTTTTTTTTTTCCCTCTGACATCAATAAGGCAAAAAAAAAAAAATCCCCCAAAATATATATTGTCAATTTTCCTTAGTTGTCAGCCACTTTCTCTTATTTTCCAAAAGTGTAATACAGCCTCATATTTCAGTTTAGACAGACAGTGAGAGGCAGGGGGCAGACACAGTCATCCCCTCCATCCTAAGCTCTTTATGCCTCACTGTGAGAGTGGTTGGGTTGCTGCCAGGATGGCTTAAATCAGGGCTAAGCCACTGCAGGATTTAGATTTCTACACTGCATGTTTTGTTTGTGGGTGTTTTTAATAGCTGAATAATGGCACAAACTGTAGTAGAAAACATTAAAATCTCCTTATTTATACCAGAGCAGAACATGCTATTCTGGTCTAATGAGAGTATATCTTTATATCAGTCCTGTCACATCAAATATGTAATACAATCCAAAGAGAATCCCAAATAGAGCTTGAAGATGAGATACGTTCCAATAGGCTTGACCTAAAATGTTAAGGATAGCTGCATTGTTTTTACAGCTCAGACAGGTCTTCATCAGAGCTCATAGATCAGATTGCCCACTATTTCCAGTGATGGGGGTCAAACCAACAGGGGATCTGATTTCAGACTATGGCTAGTTACAGGCAAACTATACAGCATGATATACAAACTAAATACCTGCGTGTAGCTACCAGAGGTTTAAGGTGGCGATCCAGTTTATGATGGCTTTAACACCTAAACTTTTTACATATCTCTGCAATGTGGCCATTATCCGCATTGTTGTTATGAGGGAGAAGAAGTAAAAAAGAAAGTATATCTTCTTAAACATATGGTTATTGTTTTAACTTTAAATGCTGCTTCTACTGTTACTGTTACCACCACAGGATATTGCCTCTTCCTTTTTTTGGTTAGATTAGTGACCGTGTTCTTAAAAGCCATGTTCCTTTTTGTTTTTTTAACCTTGTTTGATGTTGAGTTGGATATTTTTGCCAGTTGGAGGAGGAAGAAATTTTCAACACAAGGATCATAAGTTCAGACTCCAGATGTGCAGTACTTGGTGAACATGCCCTTATTTGTGCAGTAATTGGGCTGGTTCATCCAAACAGGAAACGATTGCTCACCATCGATTTTACATGGTGTATAAACAGTTTAAAGGTGAATCTGAGTGTCTTGTTAAATTGTCTATTTATACTTCAATTTTCTACCTGCAATTGAGTGCATAAAAATGTAGTTTTTAGGAAATAGCCAATATGTTGAGCCGCACAGTAGACACGCTCCTGAATATATTCCTATACTTCCATCCAAAATGTTCAGAGTGGATTTTCCTTACATTTTTTCATTAGAATTGTTGGATTCCCAATAGAAACTTGGCGAAGTGCCATGCTATATGTTCCAGCAGAAACAGCAGAGATTAGACCTCAGTGTGTTGATGATGGATTACAGAGAGAATCAGGAAACGTTAGGGGCTATAGAGACTAGGCAAACTTCACTTCACAGGAATATGCTGCTTATTGCTAAAGCAACAATTTTCTATTAGGTTGTCCCTTGGAAAACATTTGCCAAATTTATTAATTTTGTGTCTCTTTTTTACTTGTTCAAAAAAAAAATATGACCAATTTGATTTTTGACACATGATATATTCAGCAATGGTATTATGTTATATAGTACAAAATCATAAATAGCAGCTGTTGGGAAAGTTCACCAGTTATTTTTGACCTGCCATTTTTAACACCAGACAGTGTTTGCTAAAATGGTGTTAATGATTATAATGTCATCAACAATACAGTCTCTCTGACAATGTGTGTTACAGAATATGGTAGTAGTAACGAGTAACATGATATATAAAAATTATATTTTATAATATATTTTTTAACTTTCCATTGCTCATTTAATTTTGTAACATTTGTTTAGCTTCAATCCTCTTAAAAATTCTATGAGATAAATTTGCAAAACCTTGAACAAGGCCTGGAGAGTATTTTAATGTCAGTACATTCTCTGTAGTTGTCATTGACACTATATAACGTACGGGCTGGCTTTACTGGCTAATTGTAGAGCTTCTTTGAGTCATAACTCAGATCTGGTCATATCTGCACACTCAGACATGATACACATATTTATAGTATATTTATAATACTGTAGCTAATTCTGCATTAATTTAATGGTGCCAGTTTGCCAAAAGTAAACAAATATAGCCAGGAATTTTGGTTTGTCTTCAAGGACTAAATCAGCACTTATATAAGTTGTTTTTGACTGAACTGATGGCTCATTTAATCTTGCAGGTGTAAAGTCTTTTGAGGGTGGCTGTAACACCAGGGAGAAAGTGTGTAAATAATGCAGCTACTTGCACTGCAGAGACTTTTTTTTTTTTTTTATTATTATTTTAATACTAGTGCACTACTGCAAAACAGCCTTCTGTGAAATACAAAGTTGACCTAAGAGGACCTAATGGGTGTCTGGGGTGCAAGGTGGCACGTTCCTTGAGGATTATGTTCAGGTGGAGCGGGAGTTTTGGTGGCAGCTTATGGATCATGCAATTGTTGCAGAGCTAGGTTTCATAAAATTGTCGCAGTACATGTTCCTACATTTTGTGATTTTGTGCTGTCTGGTTTCTTTATTGCCTCAAAGCAAACCCACAATTAAACCCTACCCTCTATCCCACTAAAAAGAACAAACTTGAGCACAAAATGTCAGTGTGACTGAGCCACTAGTTGATATTTTTTGTCTTGGTTTCATTGTTTTTTTGTTTGTTTTGGACCATTTTATAAAACAAGGGCTTGGGCTTTTACTTTGGATTTAGTTATTCAATGTTTTATGGAGCCATAAGTAAATCGGATCAGAAGATTGCTATGGTATGTGTGTAGGTTTCAGGACTTTAATTAATTTTGAATTTTAGTTAACAATAGGAGAACCTCATATATTCCACTAGATTTTCTTTGCTTTAGCTGACCTGTAGCTGTGTTAGATTACATGCAAATTCTCTTGTTGGTTTCTTGAAGAGTCTTATGAGTTCACATTTGGGAATTATGATGTCATTACTGAATACAAGCTTGGTTCCTCTGGAAACGCTGCAATGCTGATAGTGATCCCCAGTGATACGAAAGCAGTTACATGCATCGCCTACAAGACGATGCATTCATGTGCTTTTGTTGAAAGATGAAAGATCAAAATCCTAATGATCTTACTCGTGTGAAAGTCTAAGGCACAAAAGAAAAACCACTGAACAACACTTAAGATACTGTATGTTCTGTGCAGTGTCTGTAGTCATGTTGAATGATGTAGTATGGGGCCGAACATTAAGCCTCTCTAGACACCTCAGATGATATGGTTCCATTATGAATAACCATTATGAAAATATCCATTATGAAAAACCTCAATTCCTCAACTCACTAGGGAATTACTGAAAAACGAACATGACCTGAGAATTGGCACGTTTTCTTCACTGCCAAAGTGATGTTTTCTGTACGTCCTTGTATAAACTGCATAGCTTTAATCGTCTGTTTGCTAAAATGTAATTGAATATGGAATAAAAACCCATGGGAATAATATCCATAGTTGAAAACTTTGAGCGTTATCCCTCAACAGTATTAAGAAATAATATGCATTTAAAATGTTTTTATGTTGGACTTTTAATATTTACTGAATGTCAGAATGTTTTTATGTCAGGAGGCCCATAGTGTCTGACCTTGAAAAGCCCTGAAGAAACAAATCCCTCAGTTTGAAGGTTTATCAAACACTGCACAGACATTTTATAATACTAACCTGCAAGTTATCAAAGTAATAATGATTTTAACTCTCCTTGCCACAGTTGCAAATACTGCTGAAATATTGCTTTCTTATAAAGTAGCTCTCTAAGGCAAATTGCCTTGTCTTTTTCTTCAATCTCTTGTTTATAATTTTTTACTGATGGCTCTAGTTGGAGGAAAAAGACCCAGAGTCCAATTCATTGTTGAAGAAAATTTTCAAGGGGAGTGGTGTCTAAATATTATTTGGACTAGTTGGGCTTAATCCAAGAGAGAACCATCCACTCGGGTGCATGGTTTCTTTGTGGTCTGTTGCTGAAAGCTGACATAATGTGCAGTACATTCTCTAGTGTAATTTAGTCATTCTTATTTATTTTTCTGTGGAAACACTGTGCCCTTTATTGTGCTGCTAAACATGATCCTCTGTGATTTTTGTTTTATGAATGCTGCAGATTGAAAATTGCTAACAACAATCAGCCAATAAGGTCATGAATGAAACCTGAAAAAAAAGATATTATGGAGTTTTGGAACTAAACTAAAACACTTAAATTAATGGTAATGTCTTTTTTACACTTATTGGCAACTTGGAGGTTTTATGTACCTTATTGTCCTCTTAGCACATTTTTACTCCACTTAAGACCCAACAAGCCTATGGTTTAACATTGTCCTTATGTTACTGACCTGCTACCGATCAGCTTGCTGTCCTTAAGTCAGTCCAGAGGAGAACTCTGGCATGGTCATCTATCCTGCAGCTTACAGATAGACTGAACCCGTCCATCTCTGTATCCTTCGGTTTCACCTCCATCATCAATCATTAGATTGTCGAAGCAGCTCAGGCATGATCAGAATGCCACAGTGAGCTCATTACTTACCACACTCTGCACACTGTTTAATCTTCACCATCCTGCTGCTGCTGCTGTGACTGCATCCCATTGTGCAGTCTGATTGTTATCTCGCCTGGTTATGGGCAGTCACACTTTCCGCCAAGCTGATATTTAAGTTATCATTTAGATCTGATGCAGTCTTATCAATACAGTCCTGTGAATGAAGCATCCGACAATGAAGGCAGCCCACTCATTTTCCTGTCATTCTTTTCTCTGTGTAAATGAACTGAAGTGATATTAGCTGCATGTTCCCCATAATACAGTAATCATAACTCACCCAAAATCATAGTAAATTTTTCATTTGTGTTACAAAGCACTGTGTACTGTAAATGTTTATTGGTTTTCACACAATTAAAGCAAATTAAAAGGGGATTGTTAAATTGATGTACTGTATGATGATGTATTTTTTTTTTTTTTTTTTTTTTTTTGAATTGTGCTGGTTTTCATCCTTACAGTGTGACTTTCAGTGTGACTTTCTTGTCTGTGACCTTGTCCAGTACTTCTGATGCTTCTGACCACTGATGCTGGGATTTGGACCGTTTAATCATAATTTCTCATTCGGGCAGATGAGGTTGAAGACTGTAAATAAAACACATGCTGGGCAGGTTATATTAAGATCATGCTTGTGGAGGATGCCAGCCTTTGGGAACACCATCCATGACCCTGTTAGTATGCATGCTGTGTTTTTGCCTGTTGCCACAAGACATGCAGACACAGCCAGTGAATACAGGACTGCAGTGAACGGGGATACACCTGTCTCCTAAAGACCTAATCTGTCAATTTGAACCGTATCATTTACAGGTAGTGCCTATATGTACTTGTGTTATTGAACAATCTGACAGATCTTTTTATATCTGATGTCTCTTGTGTTTCCACTTTATGAAAGTGGCTGACTTTGTTTACATTTGGCGCATTGATTTTACCTTTAAGATATTACCTTTTTCATATCTTTTAACAAGCATGTCAGTCTGCTGAACAGTCCTCTGTGGGTGTAGATTGTGATCATGTTGTAAATATATTAAATATACAATACACGTCTGTAATGCTTTTGCTCTACCGACATGTTAACACATTGTCTCCTTAAATGCCCAGCAGACATAGAGCAACCTTAGCATTTATTTGATTCTGGTTTATATTTCAGTACAACAGTGCCTGTAGCTCTTTTTTTGCCTCTGCCAACTCCAGAGGCAAATATCAGATTTTTTAGAAACTAAATGCTCCAAAACAGTTGAGCTGTAGCCTGTAAGAACAGAGCTAATGTGATACTCAAGTGCTCTGTAGAACAGAGGGTAATGAAGACCTGGCAATAATAATTTGCGGGGTTTATCACTTGAAGTGGCACCTTACATGAAAACACAGAAGTTGGTATGGAAAACAACGACAATAGCTTGAGGTTATAGAGCTGATGTTGGCTCATATGTCAGATACCCTGCCAGCTATAACAGAGGAGGAGTTCAACAGTAATGGCGGTGTAAATGTCTTAAATGTTCATTTACTGTCTGTGTTTGTCAGAGCTGCAGTCTGTCAATTTTATGGCTGTTGTTGTAAACATGCTAATTCGCTGTTATCACCCTGGGCGAAGGCTAAACTGCAGAAGTGCTGTAAACAAAGTCTAGTTAGTGAGGACAGTCATGATGACCCATGTCTCCTTCAATTCAAGGCCCACCACATAAACATTTACAGCAGCTCTAAATCACACAGATGTCAAAACAAAATATGAATGCTGAAGAAATGGATAGCCACTTTCCTTACAATTCATATCACAGCACTGTTGAGCTTAAGGTTGACTAATAATTTTTTTTTTTCCTTTTCTATTGTGCAGTTGTATATTTTTGTATGTTTTCCATTGTATCTAAGATGGCTGTTTAATTGATGTGGTATGTCAGGAAAGACAGATGGGCTGTCTAGAATTCACCAGGATCATCCTTAGGTCATTTTATTTTGGAAAGCAGCCCTGTGTTTCTGGTGAACCTGCTGGGGGTCAGACAGTCACCCGTGAGGAACAGCAGGTCGGGGACTCACGCTGCTGTGAACACTGAAGTTGCACACAGTTAAAAGTGAGGGGATGTCTCAAGCATTCAGATCTCTGGCATCCAACCAGTGACAGCTTTGATCCCACAGTGACCTCAGGCTTTAGGGAAATATGGAATAATCTGACCCCTGGTTCTTTTCTGTCCTGTTTTTAGCAGCTCACAGAGTAACACAACCTCCCACTGCAGAATTTGTCAAATGTGTTTCTACCTTACTAGAACTCAATGAGCCATTATCAGGTTTTCTTTTAATAGGAGCACTGCAGTAGGGTTATATTAACTGCTCTTAACACACTGATGATGTTAACTGCATGCTACTACATTCAAATACAATTCTACTATTGATTCTTTGTTTTTGCTTTGGTTCTGTGATGCTTTCAGGTTGACTTGTGAATATGTGAGACCTGCTGGTGCACTGTGCTGGGCACAGAAAGGCTGTCCCCTACTAATATACTGTCTTGCAGATCGTTGCTGATATTATGATCTGTGAAGTAATTGTAAACAGTTAAAGTGGACAAACAGGATTCTTTTTTTTTTTTTTTTCTGTTCACAGCTGAATTGTGGGATTTCTGTGAAAAGAATTATTCTTTCAGCCAGCCTCATGTTTCCCACTTTTTGTGCTCATGTCAGTTATGTCCAGATTTTAGTTTTTCATGTTTTTTGCTTAAAACCTGTCAGACTTTTGTTTGGATTCCTCAGTTCAGCCAATCTCTGACAAGTCCTGCATCAATAGAAAAGTCAAACATGGTCACAGCTGTGAAAAGTCACAATTAATCAGTCAGATAACAATTAGTCATCTTTATGCCTTTAGCTCATCAAGACTTACTCTAAAACACCTTATAAAATCTCATGCAGAAAGAAACTCATCATTGGTGTTGTTCTAAATTAAGTGCACATTGGAAAAAGAGCTGCCTTGCAGCATTTGGTCATTGTGTAGAGGTCTGTTGTCTCTGAGTCTGAGCTCACTGTGCCCCCTTGTGGGGGAACCATCTGCCAACAGTAGCTGAGGGTGACTGATGGTACAGATGTGATGCATCATTATAAAGTGACCGAGACGAATGATGAACACTGGCACTGTCTGCTATCATCTCATTGACAAACTCAGCCAGTGTAATTTATTTCCTGCCATTGCTGACTCTTCCTCTGCAGATGGCATTAGCATTTCTAGGGTTGCACCACCTTTGTTTCAAGCTGAATGAAATGGTCACAGACATAAAGAGATTTTCCTCTCTTTCAAAGAGGAGAGAGGTTGATTAAAAATGCATGCAGGTGTTTTTTGTCATTACAGGTCCATCAGGGGTTGCAGGTTGACAATACATTTTCACTTCATGGAAATGAATTAGGCCAAGCTCATTCATTATGGATACACACTGCTTTCTTGTTCAGATGGCTGTTGTGTCATTTTCAAAAAGATGAAAGTCAGCTAACCTGATAGTGTATTTCAGGTTGTAAAACATTAGTTCTTCTGTCTGGCAGAAGCCCCTCTCTTCTTATCTTCATCTTCCTGCATGGGTCAAGGCCTCCTCTATGTTAGCTCTGGCTTTTTTGTGAGAAAATGGGGACACACTTTTTTTTTTTTTTTTTTTTTCAAGAGAATTAATGAACCGCTGAGCTTTTTGACTTTTAAATGTCAACTGATGGATCCTGTTCAATTAACTTTGTTTAAATGATGAAACATCTAGGTCTTTTGTAATCCAAATGGTAGAAACTATGCTTTGTAACAGCTATGACGCAAAATGTGAAATATATAAGTTCATGAACTTTATGGTTTAGTTGCTTTTTAACCTGATTTGAAAGATGTATTTTCTACTTAGGTAACAGATATTTTGTACTTTGTCTTCTATTCCTGGTTCCCACTGACATTAGCATTGTCAGGTGAGAGCACAACTTGTAGGTAACACTAAGTGAAATGAAAGAGCGGTCATCACAAGCACAGAATATCTAGATAAGCCGATGTTCCTGTTTCTCATTTAGCTATTCGTATTTACATCAGAGTTTGATTTCCTGCGGCATTCGCAACAGTGATTAAGTTTCTCGCAAGATCTATCAGTGTCAGAGCTGTCACCTGACAACACTTGCTTTGTTCCCTAACACCTCTAGATCTCATGTTTATTACCCTGCAAGCTGCCTCCCAGTCCGCTCTGAGAGTCTGATGGCTCTCTGCAGGCTTCGGTTTATTTAGCAGCGTCTTCCCCCTGCAGAAAGGCAGAGTGAGCCGAGTGACAGAATAAAAGAGATGCCCTGGTTTTTATTATCAAGCTGCTCTGCTGTGGCCACCGAAGCTTTGTGCTCAGCTGAATCTTTCCTTGTTTGTGTTTGTGAAAGCTGAAACCATGTTCTGTCAGCTCGCCCACTCTCTCACTGCCTATTTACATGAACAAAGCACTTGTGTATTTATTTACACTGTCAGATATACAATAAGTGATGAATGTGATGGTGACACTGCTGTTCTAAATTCCGACTCTTTTGCTTTATGTAACACAATAAAGACAACCCGATGAGAAGTAATATGGTCTATAGTAGGTGTTCAACCTTAAGTCTTATTTCATTACATCTGTGCACATGATGTTTGAAGTTCTTACCTAAAAATAAGGAATACTCAATTATCCAAACCCTTGTAGATTCCTCGGGTAATTAATCAACTAATCCCTGTTTTTTTTTTAAATTTTTTTTTTTTAAAAACACCATGTAGTTATGTAGTAATAGGATTTTAAACTTTTAGAATTAGACTCTCTAGTCTCGCTGTACAACCTCTTTGTTTTTCATTTGTTTAACCTTTAAACATGCTTTTCTGTAGTTCTGTTTTACTCTACAGAAAAGGCATTATCATCCTCAAAAGTTAAATTAATGTAAGCTCCTGCTTATCCCCAAAATCCTCTTAAATTAGTGTTGTCTGCCACCTCAGTCAGAAGCATAAAGTCGGTGCCCTCCTTCCCTCATTTCCCATCCCAGAGCGTGAAAAGATTACACATCTGTTGTCTAGTACTTCTAAAGTAGTTTTCTGTGTGTTTTGAATAATTTAGTAGTGTCGTATTAACTTAAATGATCTTTTTCCCCCTTTTTTTCAGGTGGTGCTTGTATTTGCTCTCAGCATTGGAGCCCTTGTAATATACTTCATAGATTCCTCTGAGTAAGTATTTTTTAACTTATAAGTTAAATCATCATGCCTCATCATTTAAGCTGCACTGTCCTGTACTGTATGCCACACTTGAGCTCTGTTTTATGCTGTTCCAATGCAGAATAGTTCAACTTTTATAATACATCTCTTACACACTGAGCAATCTATGTACATAGTGTCCCTGTAGGTTAATGACCTTTCTTCAGTTATATAGGCTGTAGTAGTTTCTTGTGTGTTTCAAACATGTATGATTTAGATTAATTCCCACAGACTTCAGGCATTAACTGGATCCTGAATCCTTCTATAATGCCTGTACTAAAGTGCAGCCTAATGGCACAGAGTACTTCATGCTCTGTCCAGTACAGTATATTTTTGAACATTATGATTTGTTTTTATCCAGTCCCAGTAGAGGTAAACTGCTCTGGGCCTGTTGACCATCAGCCTGTGCCCACAGATAAAAAGTGCTCAATCCCTGTAATGAAAGGAGCAGAGTCTCAGACAGGCAGGAAAAACTAAAGTTCCTGTTCAAAACAATCACCATCACTCATCAAGCCAGGGGAAGTGGAAAAGCCTTTTAGTTCCATGTGTGACAGTACAGTGTTACTGCAGCCTGTGGTGTTTGGACAGGATGTGCCATTAAAACACAGGGGCAGAATGGACCAGGATAAAAGCTTTTATTAAGCCCAGAGGGAGTCCCTGCTGCCGCTAAGGCAGAAAAGAGAAAATGGCCTGTAAACTCACGTAATCTGACTCATGGTCCTGGAGGCAGGCATGCAGGTTGTTTGTTACTTCATAGGACCACATACAGCTGAGGGCTTGGTTTGCTCTGATGTGCTTTGCGAGCATGATCTCATTTCATTATGTGGACAAGCTCAGCTAGAGTTACATCCTCACCAGTGCCATCTGTGGCCTCCTGTTCTCAGAACTTGCTTGTACCAGCGCCTGATACTTTTTCACCTGATGAAGAATGACCTTCGGCCTCTATCTTTAAACAGCATTGTTAAGTGCACAATGAGGGATGCTGCTACAGCACCTGTTTGATAACTTATATTCATATCTGTCCCACGAGGCTCTTTGTCCCAGTTTTCTTTCAGTCTTATCCAGGTCTTATCCATTTCACACTGCTTTTTCACTACCTGTCAAACCAACAAGCCTGGTACTTTAAACCAAAGAACAGCCAGTTAGCTGCTTTCTTGTGTGTTTCTAAGTGGCAGCAGACTGTAACAGATACAGCCCTTCCTGTAATTAGTCCTGTGGGGCTGGCGAGGCTGACCTGGCTGGAAGTGAAACAGAGAGAGGCATCAACACAGCAGGCCCACTTAGATTCACTGAGAAGAGCTGCACAGTTGGGTCCCGAGAGAGTTTTACTTCATTAAACTTTAGTTGTCTCTTACTTTGGACACTGTGCTTCGATTTAGTGCCATATCATTTATAAATCCAGATGAAGAGAGAGAGAATGTGCCACATTGTTCTTTGTTTCATCAGTATTAAAGTAGAGCAGGGCATCAATCTCAGTAGTGAGAACTGAACTAACAGGTGTCCATGGTGCAGAGTAGGAAAAGCTGATGCTATGTGGACACCTGGCAACTACAAATATAATAACAACCCTCATTAAGCTAAAATTTTGTCTTCATCACTTTAAATTGTGAAATTTCCTGGTAAGTTTGAATTTAAACCCTCATTATTTTGGTCACTTTGAGTGCAGCAAGCTGTAAAAGTATTAACCTGTTATCCCCTAACACAGCTGATATGACTAACATGGATTCATACATCCACATGAAACAGAGGAACATTATCCATTATTTAGACTTATGTTTTAGTGACACTTTAAATCTGGATCTTTATCATATAGAAAAATTGTCTTTAGCAAAACTTTCTTATATTTTTCAAAAAGAATAAAAGAATTATGTTGTTGTGAGTTAGAATGGAACATTTGAATTGTGTGATTAAAGCTTCTGTGCATCATTTGTTTACGGTTGTAAACTCTCAAATGAGTTACTGTCATCAGAGAACAGGTCCTGTCTGGTCTGATCCTGAACTGAATGAGGAAAAGAGAGACCAGGACTCCTGTGGACAGGGATGGTTTGGGATCTATAACAGGCTTAGTCCTCTTCCAGACCAGATCTGCGGGAACTTAATTATTTAGCACTCCAGGTCTACCTACACTATATGGTCTGTCACCCTACTATGGCAGGGATTTGCTGGGCTGACGTGTCTTTAGTGTGACTGAGGGAAGCACTAACATGTTAAGACCAGTCTTAGTGGTGCCAGGAAGAAAAAGTTAGTTTTTTTTAACCTTTGTTGTAATTTGTAGGTAAAACTAAACTGTGCAGATGCAAATCCATCCGTCCATCCAAATGCAACAGTGCAACAAATCCAGTTCGTTTTTGAGAGTCACAGTAATGCAGTAGGTGCACTAATGTACTGTCTGCTAGTGAGGATTTCTATAAATACTGCTTCAATTAGAAACTTGGAGGAGAGGGGATGGTTTTATGAAGCTGTCTGCTTCATCACATCAGCAGCCTCTTCATTATGAGTATGACTGCCCTGACTTGATCATCAAGCAGGTTGGTGATATCAGATCGTTTCAGTTTAATCTCCGAGGTATTTTAATGTCACCCTATGAACTCTGTGAGGACAGTATTTTGTCAAAGGGAGATTTTTTTTTTTTTTTTTACATAACAAAAGCACTTTGCTTTAATCTGAGTGGTATTAAACAGCACGGGGGTGATTGTAGCTGTTGAGGGATGTGGTGTGTGTTAGTGAAGCTTGTGAATGTGAGTATAGAGATCCTGCAGGGGGAGGGCTAACGAAGAAGCATGAAAAACACACTAACCAAATATATATAAATGTGTGTGCGTGCGTGCGTGCGTGCGTGCGTGCGTGCGTGCGTGTGTGTGTGTTTTGCAGTATACTATATAAAACCTAGGAAAAGAGTAAAACTCACATTGGAATCAGCAATGAACTAATGGCTAACAGAATTAAACTGTTTCCACCATAAGAAGTTTTTGTTGCCTTTGTATTAATTTTAGTAATTTATTCATTTAGCTGATATATTAATAAAACTTCTGTCACCACATTGTCAAGCTTTGAATGTGCAGTAAACCTGTGTTTTCAGTGTAGGAGTAAATATTTTGAGAGGATTGTTTTTTTTTTTTTTTTTTTTTTTTTTTTTTTTAATATTTCAAGTCATGAATATTATTACAGCATCATACTAACCTAATACATTTACTTGGTGAATTATTTCTCTTTATTTGAATTCTTAGTGCCAGATACGAGCTTTTTGAGGGTGAGACTTCACTACATTGCTAGCATTTGCTATGGCTGCCTGATTTCATAAAAGAAGACATGTACCCTGCATGCATTTAACCCTTAAACTACTGCTTTTGTTTTGCATTTCCATCATGTTTGACTGAATATGTATCTGAAATGTTGTCCATGAGATGGGAAATGCAAGCCTGGAAGAAAAACAGCACAATTTGTATTATGAATCAGTGCACTTGGAATATGATATATTCCTTAGACATATTGCTTTGCAGTTATTTAAGGGTTAATCAGGTATATCAACAAGTTATTGCTTGTCTGACAATAAATGCATGTAATTTCTCAACAGAAAAAAAACATCATTGGAAAATATCAGTTATTGCACTTTTTTTGAACAGTTGTGTTCAGCTTCTTATGAAAATTTTAAAAAGCATTTTCAGGAAAAGAAGAATGCATCTTTTCTGCTTTTTTCATGAAATGTTATTGTTGTATATCCAGTTTTCTCAGTTGTCAGTTGACCTTGAACATTAACTTGCTTCGTTTCTGTCCCTGTTTAATAGTCCTATTGAGACCTGTAAGAACTTCTACAAAGACTTCACGTTGCAGATTGACATGGCATTCAACGTGTTCTTCCTTCTGTACTTCGGGCTCCGTGTAAGTATAACTTAGGTTGTTGATTTTCGCTCTGATCCGTGCACCTCAATGCTGTGACTCATATTTAACCCTTCATGTCCACAGTTTATTGCTGCCAATGACAAGCTGTGGTTCTGGCTGGAGGTGAACTCTGTGGTGGACTTCTTCACGGTTCCTCCGGTGTTTGTGTCAGTGTACCTGAACAGGAGCTGGCTCGGTAAGGATGTTTACTTCACTCACACAGGCAGATTAACTGACCAAGTGTACAGTGGCTCTTTTGAGCTTTCCGATCAGCCTGTGGTGCCACCCAGTGGGTTTACTGTGTGTAACCAAATGCACCAAATAATCTCTAAAGCTGCAAAAAGATGTTTTTTCGTTATCTACATATTTACGTAGGCACAACTACAATATTAGTGGGTTTTGTCATGAAATTAACTTTTATAATGGGACATTGTATGTCCTGCATGAAAAGTCTGGATGGTCATCCTCACTGTTGCTGTAGAAACAGTAGCTGCAGTATAGCACAGCATGACAACTGAATAGCATGATGACTCAAAAGCTTTACGAGCTTTAGTCATCAAACTAATATTTGTGTGTATAACAGCACTAGCAAGAGTTGTGTTGCAGCTGTTAGTGTGCCATTTAAAAGGCATCTCTGAAAGTAATTTTCCATGTCTTTGACCATTGGTTGTGAGATACATTGTTGGTGCTGCAGTTGTTTTTCACACAGCCTTCCCTCCTCCTACAGAGCTCTGCAGCACACCTTCACTAACACTAACATTTGAGTGAAATCACACTCTGATTGAAAAGTACATGAATAGATGAATAAGTTAATAGGCTTTGTTGGGGGCTTGAGCTCTAGAATAGAAGTCAATCTGCTAAATGTGTGAAGCTCATCACTTGGAGAGTTCTGTGAGGAATTACAGGATTAAGGGGGATCTTTTTTTTTTTTTTTTTTTATTAGAAGTTTCATTAGCTGCTTTTTCTTCTTCTGTCGGCGGAAGAACAAACCTTGGCGTGTAGCTAACACCAGCACCTCTTACAGCAATGAACACTCTCTCTTTAGAATCAATATGACAGCTTAATACGTACAGTTGCATAATGTGCATGTGTGTTTTCTCTGAGCTGATATGCTTTGACTTGTAGTATGAAAATAACAAAAGGAGAAGGTAGAGTTGGTTGCTGGTGCCATCTAGAGGACATAACCTGAGTATGGCTGTCATTTGAGTTAGTAGAATTTCCTTTACGCAGATTTACCATCATCATACATGTTGTAGATTTATGCAGCACTATAGAGTATCCGTGTAATTGTTGTATGTGTTGTGTTGCCTTAATTATTATTCTGATAGTAACTGGGGCAAGAAACAGTGTTTGCTGAATGGCTCTTCATCTCTGCTGTTGTCTGTGGCAACAATGGCTATCTTAGAAGTAAAATGAGCTTGGAGTTTATTCAAAACAAAGTACCAACCCACATCAGTTATTTTAGACGGATATTCACATAATTGCATTCAGGCAACATCTTATTTTCCGGAGATGTACTTCTAAATTCTTTAGTTATTGTTTGTTGTGCTGATTGTTTTGATTGAAATCCTGTTGTTGCTGCAACCATCCTGTTGTAATTGTTTGTGTAGGTGTTGCTCATTTTGCTCTCTGCGCAGCCATGCATGACTCTCACTGCTCTCATTTACTGTGCAGTCCTCCTCCTATTTACTGTGCTTCACAATTTCAAACAAACCATTTCCTCTCATATCCCAGAGGCTGAGACAAGATGTTTTCCTGCAGATAGTTTGTATACTGAAAACAAGTTTACATTCTGTAATGCCCCAGTAGGAAAAGCACAGGAGCTAAATTAATTTGGCTTTGTATCCAAATTGAAACATTTTTCAGTAAAATTGGGGGGAAAAAAATTCTCAGACATAATTCAGGTAAATATGGTCAGTGAGCAATTAGTGGTGAAGGATTAGTGCCTGATTTAGTGTTTAGTTAAACTGAGGTTAAACAGGTGAAGAGGGTCAAAACCAGCTCAGCAGCATCTGCTTGCAGCTGTCGAACTCCTACTTCTGATCAACGCTGCATTTTCCACAGGGCACTCAGCCAAACTGCCAATCCTCCTATCTGAACAGTTTGGCACAAATACACAAAATATGCTCTAATACTAAGACGCTAGCTGATGCATGAACAGCTCGTGGGTGTGAGCATGGCACAAGCAGCGGTAAATAAACACGGGAGTAGTTACTCCCACAACACCCGAACAAAACTTCTTAAATTTACTATGGTCACTAAATGTTGTCCATTTTTTTCAGACTATTCTCCAGTCATTGCTTTTGCCTGTAGAAATACTTAATAGGTTTAAAAATGTTGAAACTCTCTAAGAAGGAAGTCTTATCCTTTCTGAACTTGTCAGTTGACAGCACTTCATTTTAAATAGACGGCATTTGAAACCTCTACACACTAACACAACATTTAGACTATTCATTGTTTGTGTCAAACTGGGAGCATGTTTTATTTTGCTAACAGGAGTGACACATATTCCAAGTTTTAAATTACATGTTAGATTGAATGGACTGCAAAGCTCCTGTGTTTTTCATGCTCTGCAGTTTTTTGTTTTGTTTTTTTAACATCAGCTACAATAGCAGTTATTACTTCTGCTGTGATTAATTTAAGGATTATTGCAGAATCACTAAATCCATAGAAAAACACAATGGTTGCCAAAGCTTCCCTTTTACACAGTTTGACTGGCTGTTCACGTGACTTGTTTTCTGGTGTATAAATGGGAGAAAAAGATACACACTGTTCTTGTGTAAGATTAAGAGAATGAAATTTGGTTTATCAGGAGTGAGGTTATAGGCATGTAGGTTACATTGTGAAGCCAGCTGATGGACAGACTGAGTGTCTGGCCTCTTCCTTTCCCTGGATGAATCCTAAAGGAGCTTACACTCTAATATCCTGATGGGAAAAGGGTTTGCTTTAAGCTCGCCGCACCACCCGATTGCCACAAGGATGCTATGAAAGTCTGATGAGTCATATTGAAGCCAACCTGCTGGGTGTGAATATCATGAAAGCATTTAATTGTTTTTGTTGTTTTTTGGACATGGATCATATTTTTTTTTTATTTATTTTTTGCATATCTTCAATGGTGGATGCTGAGTAGTTAAATCGTGGAGGTGAAGAATATTTTGGATTTTACATTTGAAACATTCACCAGTAATTTTCAGACATGATTCCCACTAAAATGTTAGTGTACAGGGGACCTGATGGATACACACACACTCAGACAATTTCTGACACACGAAGACGCAAGAAATCGACTGGGGAGCTCTTCCAGAATGGTTACAGGGTCAGGATGGGCCACGGGCAGGTCAGCGACAAAGAGGACCGGGACAGTGTCTGCTACAGTTTTGGTGCATGCCTCCATGTAATCTCCTACTGGGGTAAGACCTGCAGGATGTGGCTATGAGGGGGAATCTCAGCCCGGAACTCTTTGGTGTCTGTGTGTCAGCTGGAGCAGATTCAGGTTCAGGATTTGCTTTGTATTATGCTGCCCATCTGGCAAACGCTTGCTTAAAATCAAAAACAAGCTTTGGCGAGGCACACCACAGTTCACGTCATTAACCACAGTGCATGGTAGAAAATATTATTTATTTATATTTTTCTTTGTGGAATGATTGCCTGTGGTATCTTTGATTCATGTTGTTTAGCATTTGCACAAATCTATTGCAGCAGGGAAATTTGTCTTGCTGATAAATGCATGTAGAGATGGATTTTACTGACTGCTCACTCTGGCCGAGGAGGTTTCTAATTGTTTATGCAGCAGTGACACTGTGGTGGGTACAGCTTTTTTTCAGACTTGAGCTGGATTTATGAATCATTTGGGGTGGGGTGTTCCTTTTAACAGGTAGTTTACAGCAGTGTACCTAAAGGACGAAACACAAGAAAACAGGTTGTTTTGCTTTTGTGGGAAATGTAGTGATTTATGTTTAGCATATAAGCTGTTTGAAAAGCGATGGCTGAAAGCTGGGGCTGTGATGTAACATACGGTAACCATGGCCAGGGGCTCATACTAGAGCTGACACTGCTGATTATCAGTATTATGATGTCCTTGAATCCTTGGCAACAGGCACAGGCTCCATTTTTTTTCTTCCCATAAATACTCTCAAATTTAGGATTTGACGTCACACCTGGTTACTTATTCGGTCCTGCGTGACAACGTCCACCTGCTTTTACCCTAATCCAGGTTTTCAACTCTTCTATATTCCAGGGTGTTATGAGTTGATGACGAGATATTGAGATGGTAGCGCTTATCTTTCTAGCATATTCCAAAATGCTTCCTACTTCCTTTAACTAGTGTTTTCTTTTATAATAAGTCTTTATTTTGTATTGCTTGATTTTTTTTTTTTTAAACGTTTTTTTAATCAATATAAATCCAAAGAAGCTGATAAACATGGAGGAAAGTATGAAAGGTATGCTGTTCTTGTTAAACAACTGTTAAGAGTAGTTGATGCTGTCTGAATTGTTCATATATGGTAATTTCTTTATGGTCTTTTTTTCCCCACAGGCTTGAGGTTTTTAAGGGCCCTAAGATTGATACAGTTCTCAGAAATTTTACAGTTTTTGAATATACTAAAGACAAGGTAAGTGTACGGATATTTTATCTCACTTTGTCGGTGTGGCACACTGTAACGTTTGTGGCAACATGAAAGAGGGCAGTGACTCATTTTGTGGCTCTAGACATACGCATGGTTCAAGTTTAATTTGAAGGGGAGATTTATCTCTATTTGCTTGTGGAAAATTCAATCACAGTATGAAAACTTTAATTTGACGAGGATTCAGTGATTTGTAAATCAGTAATGTGCTGTAGCTGTCGTGCACACATACATGCCACCTTGAATGCAATAGCTTTCTGTTTCTTTCCATGCTGCTCAGAATTAAAGCTTTTGCACAGATGTCATGAAGAGCTTAGTGTGACAAAATGCTTTAGAATAATCTCCTCACTCATTCATTTAAATGAAGGTAAAGACAGAACACACAAGGTTATACAGGGACTTCTCCCATAATGAGACACATGTACTGCGTTTCATAAAGGAATCCTAAATACATAGTGCACGGGTGAATGGGATTATATTCATACTACTTCATATTTTATTGGCATGTGATAATGTAATTTTTGTAGAAATTAAATATAAATTGTGAAATGCATATTTAGAAACAAATAGATTTATGTGTTTCTTTGTCCTTTTATAACTAGTCACAGTACAAACATGCATTGCACTGTAATTCGTTGATGCTGCATTATGTTATAACACATGATGATGCATTTTAGAGCATGTGTTTTATAATCTAATAACTTGTTTTGATGTCTTGGACTATATATTTTTCTGGGACCGGTGCAACAACCCAAACATTGCTTTCTGGCTCTTCTTTATCTAAATAGCAACTCAATAAAGCTGGTGAACTTGTGTTCAATCTTCATAAGCACATGGCTAACTGCAGCAGGCTTCATTCATCTGGTAAGTTAGAGACCTAATTACATTAAGGTTTGCTAGAGCCATTTGGCACTTTAAAAAAAAAAAAAAAAAATACACTCAGCGTATTCTGCTCTATATATACTGTATTTATAGAACAAACCAAAAAACTTAATACACATTTTTGTTCATTGTTGTTTAAATCTCAACCTTTGTTCCAGGTGGAAAACTCAGGGGATCCTTGGGAAAACTTCCAAAATTCCCAGGCACTTTCATATTGGGAATGTGTCTACTTACTCATGGTTACTATGTCCACTGTTGGCTATGGAGACGTTTATGCAAAAACCACGCTGGGCCGCCTGTTTATGGTCTTCTTCATCCTTGGTGGCTTGGTAAAAATCCCTCTCAATCCTTATTCCTGCTTTAAATCCTCCATGCAACCAATCCTCATGTCCTACCAGGTGTTAAGAAAGGACAGTCTCCACTCAGGATACCCTTCACCTGTTGTTTACAGTGAGGTGTATTTGTGGCACACCACTTCACCACAGTATGTTGCATGTAATGTATGAGTTGTCTACAGTATTGCAGCTTTTATTTATTCACATATACTGGTGAAGATCTGTTTTGTTATTCATTTGTAAGTGATGGAGAATGAGCATTTTTGCATCTGTTATTAATTGTAATAGGACTGCGGTTTCAGGTGGCTCCACCCTGCTGGCTTCCCTCTCTCTTTCCAACAAACACAATGATACAAGGATGATTTATTTTAGCCCGGTTTTATGGATGTACAGACATTATCTCCAGCATAAGCAATTTAGACTTGTTTTGCAGAATAAAACGGATAAAGATTTTCTAGAACAAAAAGGTGAAAATGAGGAAAAAAAAACATTTAAGAGAAAACATCCTTTCTGGGATTTAGCCAAAGATGGACAGTGAGGACAGTGATCCAGATCATAAAGTGGATTAAACATACACTAATCCAGTAAAAGTGTTGAGTATAAATGTGGTGCCAGTTTCGTTTATCTCTCTTTTTAAAGCCACAGTGAACTTTCTTTGATTAACAGAAATACATTGGAAATCAATAAAGGTTCAGGCTCAGTGAATAATGAATGTAATATTTGTGGAGTCAGGACAGAAGAGAGAGTCAGTACAATGTTGTTCTTTGCAGCCAAACATTGTTTGAACCCACAAATTCTAGTGGAAATTTAACAGTAATGTTATTCTCTAAACCATCAATGGCAACTGTAATAAATACATATTGTGGCAATTTGAATGCAATTGGCACAATAAGAATAAATAAATTCTTGACTTCCTTGCAGCAACATAGACGTCAGAATTGAGTTGTCTTTCATCCATGTGGCTGTGCTGTCCAAATCATCCCAATGCGTGTGTTTGTTGGACGAAACATGGCACATAAGGTTTTTTTTCTCCCTTGAGTTTATAACTTTTATTTTTCTACCACAGATCAACACACTGCTCCTCAACTGCCACTTTTCTCCTTTATTCTGCTTTTCTTCCAATATCCGTAAATATTGGCCTTATAATTTCCTTTTTCATTTCCATGCCACTTCTCAATATTTGGAACGTGACTAATAAAACGTCAGGCTACATTCAGTCAATTATGACTAATTTGAATAAACATTTCTTATTTTCTGTCTACTGTAAGATAACTCCTGCACATACAGTAGGGTTCCTCTTTCGGTCTTGACAGATTTCTTTAAGGTGAAAATAGAGGTCCTTCTCTTCTTTGCCTATCTTTTTTTTAGTCTCTTCTTCTGTCTCCTATCTTCTCCTTAGGCCATGTTTGCGAGCTACGTCCCTGAAATCATAGAGTTAATAGGAAACCGCAAGAAATATGGTGGTTCCTATAGTGCGGTTAATGGGAGAAAGTAAGTATTCAAGGAGGCTCTACTGCCTCCACCGCAGTAGAACCTTCTCTGCATGCCCTTTTCTTTTTCTTTTTCATGCATGTAGGCCATGTTTGCTCGCTACGTGCCAGAAATTGCTGCTCTCATCCTTAATCGGAAGAAATATGGAGGGAGTTATAACTCGACCAGAGGCAGAAAGTAAGTCAAACAAATGAAAAAACAGCAAACCTTTAATGGTGTGGTTTTGTGTGACTCAAGTGGCCATGTTCTCTTAAAGAGGTGGCCGATTGTTGCTTAAAACAGACTTCATGAAACTGTCATTAGAGATGTAATGATCTCAGTTAGCACTAAAGTCACACTGTGACTGAAGAACTTGGCCATGATTCATGTGTAAAGTTTACTGTACTGTGTTGCTGCTGCTTTTTTTGTGTGTGCAAGATGTCATCACTGCTTGCCATGAAAATGAATGTCTGCTTTTACGCTGTAAAAACATCATCTTAACAAATTATTTTCTCTTCTAAATTCTAAAATGATTATTTTCAGAAAACAAGTGCAGAAATCTACTTTCTATTTTCAAATTGTACCTAAAATTTGCAGAAACTAGTATCAGTACCAGGTTCTGGAGGTTTCTTGTTACATTATTTATAGTATTTTGAAGTACTTTTACTGACAGAAATTTTTGTTTTATTTTTATTTTTTTACTGATTTTGTAAAAATTGGACCTTAAGAGCTCAAAAACTGACAAAAATGACTTGGTAGGATTGATGTTTTTGCAGTGTGGTCCTATACATGTATACTGTCATGCTTAAAGATGGCACATGGAGGAATTTCTCAGTGTGGTATAAACTGATTACTCATTGTTAGACTTGGAAATAATAAAGTTTCCTTGGTGGCACTGGTGCAGCCAACCTTTTAGCCTGTCTGAGCCCAATCTCGCAACCAATCCCAGGAAAAAAAAGGGGGCAGGTTTTCGATTCTGATTGGTCTGATCCTGTGACACCAGTGTGCCATATTAAAAGACAATGCGACCTGAAGGGACCAGTCAAACACGGTGCGAAGACAAAGAGAAGTAAAATAAACCCATAGGAAGTTGTTTCGTTCCCGTCTCCCCGACCCCTGATAGCGTTGTCATTAGACTCGGAGCGAACCGAACTGGCCCAGTTCCCGTGGCTGAGGTATGACATGACCACATGGGCGGTGACTGCGTTTGTTGTCGGCCTGTTTGTTGCCTGAACTGAAACAATTGACGAAACATGTCGCGACAGGTGTGTGACCACCAGTGTTAACCTGCAAGGCACGTTTTTATTTCTGTTTGCAGTCAATTACAAAATTATCAGTGCGCATGAGAAATGCCAAAGAGGTGGCATAGACAGTGTATTCATGTTAATGTGCTTGGTGCACTTAAATTTGCGCTAGTGCACCTAATTGGAAAAATTAGGCGCACCTGTGCAGCCAAACCAAAAAGCTAGTCTGGAGCCCTGACCGGAGCCCTGACCAGGCCACTGAGACTGAAAAACGGACTCAATTCCTCAGCCCCTAGTTCGTGACCTGTTTATTCAATATTTATTTATTATATTTTTATTCAATATTTATTCCACAGTGAGAAAATCCCATATGCTTTGTGATGTTATTTGTGTTGTGTGTTTGTAAATCAAGTGTTTGCACTCATTCATACAGTTTAATGAACACACCTCGCACTTTCTAAGCCCCCATTTATATATCGCATAAATTCCTGTTCTAAACAAAATAAAACAAATGTCAGATCAATGCAAAGTGAGGACTGTTAGATGGCCAGTCAAAGCCTGGTTGTGTCCACAGGTGCTGCAGGCTTTGTTCTTTTGGTAGTCTCTAGATTATTGTAAACTGTCATAACACGACCCTTGAGTTAACACTCCCACTGTCAAACCAGATTAGACGCAACAGAACTTTTAATGTGAAAATCCCAAGCCGCATCTGTTTGGATTTTCTTTCAAAGACGGAAGAAAATTAATCACAAAATTCAGCTCTACCCATTCAGAACTGAGATTCAAATTAAAAGAAGACAAAGCCTATTTTGTCAAATTCATATATAGTTATGAAAAAAATGCATTTTTCCTTATTCATTTTGTGTTTTAAAGTAAAAATTAGGAAAAAATATGTTTTTTTTTTTGTTTTTTTTTTAATCCAGTTTCCCATTTTCCAAGATGGATTTGGACTGAACAGGATTGTACAAGGATTTTATAGACAGAGCCCCTTTTTACCCTCGTTCCAGCTCTTACATCCAGTCCTGTATGCCACCGCTTGCTTCTTGCTGATTTTTGGAAACTTTTTCTTTTACACCCTGCTTTGCTTGTCTGTTTTCTGCGCTTTGCTTCTGAACATTCTTGGCCTTTATCTTCAGTCTAAACTACACCCTCAGGACTAAATAAACTCTCTTGACTTTAAATTAAAAAAGTATAAATAAATAGTTTGCCATTCGGGGATATGTCTCTCTTGATGAAAGTTGATGAAAATATTGCCTCCTCGCTCTGAATGCACTGATATTGTCAATCTTAGTCCCAAAATGTCAAACTATTCCTTTAACGTATAGACATTCAAAGTCTGCCAGATGCCTCCGAAACAAAATCCAGCTTATAGTAAGCATGCTTTTATCTGTAGTTGCTTAGTTGTGTAGAACAGACTTGGTTTGGGAAAGTTTCCTAAACCAAATTGCTGCTTCTGTTGTTTGGGTAGTTTGGTAGAAAACTCACTATTACAGCTTTTTAAGTCATTCTTGTGCATTTGTAAGATTTTGTATTTCTATATTTTTTTTTTATTAAAGTTAAAATAAAGTTAACATAAATGATCTTAGTTATATGAGCTGAAGCAAATGAAGCTTGTTTGTGTTTTTGTGTTGGTTGTGGTCAACACAATGGCAAGAAAAGTAGCTACACTTCACCCACAGCCAACAGCTTTGTCACATTTTTAAAAAAATGCTATTATTTCCTTAGTATGATTTAACCTTCACCTCCCTACATATTTATTTGTAATGTGTACTATTGGCGTTCTTATTTTTCTAATTCCTCCTGTCTTATTCTTCTTTTATCTTTTATTTGTTCTTACCTGCAATTTTAATAACATCTTAACTTGGAACAAGAGCTGCAAATAGCAGACTGATTCATTTATTGTACAACCATGAAGAGATCGTGAGATTTCTTAGGCAGCAGCACGTTCAAATGAAATGTTCATTAGAGTAAACATCTGAAATTATTTACTAAATAATTTAAAGATAAGAAGCAGGTGGGGAAAATCCTAAACTAGGTCCTCACATAAAGGAGCTATGATACGTAGGAATAGGGCAGCACTGTGTACTCATTTCATAATCTCCATCTAAGTAAACTCTGATCCTTTTTAATCTGATATTGAAATCCACAGTGCTCTCTGACCTCCTCATTCAGTCCTCACTCATCACACAGGGGACATCAAACCATCCTTCTGTTACTCAGTTTTTGTTTCCACACAGATTTCACATCATTTGGCTGAATAAAACAGCACTGATTATTTTTGTTTTATTTATTTATTATTTATGTCTGTTACTAGCCTCTCATCTCAGATTTACCTTTTGATTCCAGGACAAAGATAAAGACAAAACAGTTATGTGTGTTTTGTGTTTGACTTTTAGCTTCATTATTCTTCTTTACCTTGTTCTCTAGGCACATCGTGGTCTGTGGTCATATAACACTTGAGAGTGTGTCCAATTTTCTAAAAGACTTCCTACACAAGGACAGGGATGATGTCAATGTAGAAATTGTTTTTCTCCATAAGTAAGTACAAAACATTTGTGTTCCTGGAGAAAAAAAATCAATAGAAATATGTTTCCTCCTCAGATTTAAAGATTTCAATTTTTTTTTCTCTTAGTATTTCCCCTAATCTTGAGCTGGAAGCCTTGTTCAAGCGTCACTTCACTCAGGTGGAGTTTTACCAAGGGTCCGTCCTAAATCCACACGACCTGGCCAGAGTCAAGGTAGATACTGAATATTTCTTCATCTGCTCTGCAGGAAACTGTGCTGTTCAGCCATCTTTAATCTGTATATACATATAACAGTGTTGGTTACTGTGTGATATTGGGTAACTCCATGGATTTGCTTCCAGATTGAATCCGCCGACGCCTGTTTGATCTTAGCCAACAAATACTGTGCAGATCCTGATGCTGAGGATGCATCCAACATCATGAGGTAAACAAACTGGAGCAGCTTCACCAATATTTGGTTTTATTTTTATTTTTTTCCCCTGTAGTAAATTAGGTTTCATTAACTTACAGCTTTGGAGAAAAATGCTTATTATTGTAAACAATTTCATCCGGGAAAACTGAAGTTATTTAATATGTGAGAGTACGAGCACTTAATGTGGGAAATTTGGGGGAAGAATAACACCTGCAGCAAAATTTGTTTGACATGTGCTACTACTGTGCTAGTACTTTGTTGGCTTTATGTTGTACCACAAACTAATAATGTGGAATTTCTAAAAATGCTAAATTAATCAGGACGAAAGCTGGTAAACAAAACATTGGCTGATAAAGACTGAAACAGCATGTCTTCTTTGACTGCTGACAGGTATATATGAAATACTGCCAAATGTTCATGCCTCAAACAGTGAATTCCAGTGTTTGGCATCAGTTCTTCCTGGAGTCAAAACGTGTGTGTAAGCGAGCGTGTCGGAGCTGGCTCTCACTACAAACAAACACTCTCAGCATGACCAAACTCCTGGTGCTCACTTTCCCTTTTGGAAAATGATCAAGAGCTGACAGAGAGAACATGAATATATTACGTGTATTAATTAAACCAAATTCTATCGTCTTTATATGTCGCTGTAAATGCAAACTGCCAGCTATATCATAGCAATCATTTTTTGTAATAGAAAATGCTGTTTTAAAGGTCCTTACTATCAGGAAGAAGTAGATATTGATAGGTAAAGCTTTGTTTTGTCTTCTGATTTCTTTTTTGTGCTATATCAGGGTAATATCGATCAAGAACTACCATCCAAAGATTAGAATAATCACTCAAATGTTGCAGTACCACAATAAGGTTAGTATGTTCTATTATTTTTCACATAAGTTATTTCTTCTGCAGGTTTTTAGAGACCATTAAATTTTTATTGTTGTATTTTAGCATTTTAATATAGGTATTTATGTTTCGATTATTTTGTAATTTTGTATTCCTTTCCTAAGGCCCACCTTTTGAACATCCCAAGCTGGAACTGGAAGGAGGGAGATGATGCCATTTGCCTTGCAGAGCTGAAGCTCGGCTTCATTGCCCAGAGCTGCCTGGCTCAGGGCCTCTCCACCATGCTGGCCAACCTTTTCTCCATGAGGTCCTTCATAAAGGTAGCCACAATCGAGATTCATCCATCTGTGCTCATGGGATTACGTTCAAAACACATTTGGCCATAAACATAGTCTGAATAGTTAAGGATTATATGAGATGGGGCCTACCTGTAGCATCTGGGGAGTGTGTGGTTATGAACTTCTAAAGTAAATAAACAAACTACTGTATTTTTTTGTTCGTCTGTTGTAGATTGAGGAAGACACATGGCAGAAGTATTACTTAGAAGGAGTAGCCAATGAGATGTACACCGAGTACCTGTCGAGTGCCTTTGTGGGTTTGTCCTTCCCTGTAATTTGCGAGTAAGTATACTGAAACATCAACTTATCTACAGTAATTAATATTTTAACTACTGGATTTTTTATTTGACCGTCACTCACTCAAAATTACTCTAATTATATTCATTATTCTCTGTTTCAGACTCTGCTATGTGAAGTTGAAGCTATTGTTGATAGCTATAGAGTACAAGTCTGATCAAAGGGAAAGTAGGTAAGTGAATGTGGCAACTGGATTGTTAGGAGTCATTAAAATTCATGGATGCAAGAACTTGAATAACCAGGTGTGTTTGTTGTCATTATTTGCTTTCAGTGATGAAGCCCATTCGAATCAGTTTCTCTGTTTGAGTGCAAACACAAGGCACTTTACAAAATGGGCTAAATTAGTGTCTAAATTGTTTTGTTCCCAGACAGCATAGGGTGGTATGATAACATTCTGACAGCTTAATAGGGGGGGTAGTTGGTTTCTATAGGCACAGCTGATCCTTTGTTTTAGTGTAATCCATTGATGCTCAGTTTATACCATTAGCAGTGTCACTGCTATCTACTTCCATCAATTTAATTCAATAAGCAGAGGCGGTTCTGCCAAATGACTTGCAAAAACTAATCCTGCCAGCATGTGCCACTGAGACTGATTAGTGCAGTCTTGCAAATTTTGTGATATAACTTTCTGCTGTGACATCTTTGGTGTATAAATCCTCACAGCACCCTGATAAACCCTGGCAACCACGTTAAAATGCAGGAGGGAACTTTGGGCTTCTTCATTGCCAGTGATGCCAAAGAAGTGAAGAGGTAATGAATGGGACCTAAGATTGAAGTGTTGAAAAGTAAAGTTTCTCCCCTGATAGAGGCTCTGTCAGGTTTATCTTGTTTTTTTTTTTCCACAGGGCGCTCTTTTACTGTAAAGCCTGCCATGATGATATCACCGACCCTAAAAGGATAAAGAAATGTGGATGCAAGAAATGTAAGCCAACACATATAAACATGCCATCTGTGTTTGTTTGACTTCAGACTAAAGTGAAACAGGACAAGAGCGTTGGTATAGTGGTGTGTATTTACGTCCACTGGCTTGTGTTCTTGCATTAATTATGCATATCATGAAGCCCTGTAACTTGTGCATGAATAAAGTTCATGGAATTTCTTTCCACAGCCAGAACAAACAGGTGCACTCCACATTTTACTTGTAAAACTACATTTCTGGGCCCCCATTAAAGAGTCAGTTCTCCCAAATCATAAGCACAGCTTTTCAATGGTGTGTATATATACGTATATACCTCTGATTGATTGTTTTTAATTGTCATGCCACCATTCCAAATTATAGATTTATTCAGCATATACAATGTTCTCCTTTCCATGTGATTACCACTTATAAGATACACAGATGTAAGCAGTCAAGCATGTTAACTCCTCTCAGATGTGTCTGTTTGCTTGTTCTGCTTCCTTTTTTATAGTAATTATTTGTGCCACTACAGTTCATTGATAACTTTGTGATGTTAACAGGAATTTTAACATCACAGGTGGATGGATCATGTTTTTTCGAGACGTTAAAAACGTCATGGGCCATTTTCTTTCACTTCTTTACTGCACTTTGTCTTGTCTTAACCATGACAGCTAACACCTGACTTTAACATTTGATGTGTTTCTTTTCTTGCTGCATGGGAACTTGACACGCTTTTCTAAATATTCACTTTGTAGTGATATATTGTGAGTAATTTGCATTTAGTTTCCTGTCCAAAAACAGCCTGCTCCCTCTGACTGAAGCAACCTGTTGAATGTACTGTAAATGTTGCATGTACAATGGTTGATGCTGCCTGGTACCTTCATCATTGTCACGTGCACACATCCCTTTCAAATTGAAGAAAACATTCAACAACAATCTTAAAAAAAAAACCTACAATAGACATGTAGTCTTTGTTTGGAAAATATTTCCATTCATGTCAGTTTGGGTTAGCAGTACTTAAGATTACCACCAGATGTCCCTGCAGTCCTGCAAAAAGAGCTAGAAAACCATTAGGGTGAGAAAGAAGAAATATTTTTCATTTGATAAAAGGAAGAAATCATGTGACACATAATGTACTGTGACTGCACAGTTTCTTCAAGGTGAAGGATAGGAGCGAAGTTAAGGGAACTCATGGCAATTATTGTTACTTCTGCTGATGAAGTAACTGACCTGCCCTTCCTCTCACCCTCACTGGTCACATTTTTACCCCACTGCCTCATGACCATAGGACCTCATGATATTTCCCACACTAGTTACAGAAACACAAACTGGAAAATCAGTTGAAAACATTACAAATCCCTACCCTGACATTTGTACCTTGTCAAGACAAAGTTTATCTTGTGCATCCCAGCAGCAGCCTTTCCTCTGTGCCTTGTCTTGCCTTTGTCCACTCTTCCTCCAGAACGACCCTCAACATTAACCTGCTCTTCCTTTCCTCTCGCCTGACCCCGTGACTGTAGCCAAGATGCCCACCTACAAGAAAATGAGACTGGCATGTTGTTTTGATTGCGGCCGCTCAGAGCGGGACTGCTCTTGCATGCCGGTTAATGTGCGTTATAACATGGACTCCCCTCAGCGTGACATCCCACTCCCTGCTGTCTCTGTTAATGATTGCTCAGCCACTTTACGTACCTGTAAGTTGTCACCATGACATGTGCTCTTCAGTGTTTGTAACATACCGTGTTAACCGTGACATGTGCTATAAGTCTGTGTGCTCTCTAGCTACAGTGTCATCACTGTCATATACAGTGGGTACAGAAAGTATTCAGACCCCTTTAAATTTTTCACTCTTTGTGTCATTGCAGCCATTTGCCAAAATCAAAAAAGTTCATTTTATTTCTCATTAATGTACACTCAGCACCCCATCTTGACAGAAAACAACAGAAATGTAGAAATTTTTGCAAATTTGTTAAAAAAGAAAAACTGAAATATCACATGGTCATAAGTATTCAGACCCTGTGCTCAGTATTGAGTAGAAGCACCCTTTTGAGCTAGTACAGCCATGAGTCTTCTTGGGAATGATGCAACAAGTTTTTCACACCTGGATTTGGGGATCCTCTGCCATTCATCCTGGGGATCCTCTCCAGTTCTGTCAGGTTGGATGGTGAACGTTGGTGGACAGCCATTTTCAGGTCTCTCCAGAGATGCTCAGTTGGGTTTAGGTCAGGGCTCTGGCTGGGCCAGTCAAGAACGGTCACAGAGTTGTTCCGAAGCCACTCCTTTGTTATTTTAGCTGTGTGCTTAGGGTCATTGTCCTGTTGAAAGATGAACCTTCGGCCCAGTCTGAGGTCTTGAGCAGAGGTTTTCTTCCAGGATATCTCTGTACTCGGCCGCATTCATCTTTCCTTCAATTGCAACCAGTTGTCCTGTCCCTGCAACTGAAGAACACCCCCACAACATGATGCTCCCATCACCATGTTTCACTGTAGGGATTGTATTGGGCAGGTGATGAGCAGTGCCTGGTTTTCTCCACACATACCGCTTAGAATTAACGCCAAAAAGTTCAATCTTGGTCTCATCAGACCAGAGAATCTTATTTCTCATAGTCTTGGAGTCCTTCATGTGTTTTTTGGCAAACTCTATGCAGGCTTTCATGTGTCTTGCACTGAGGAGAGGCTTCCGTCGGGCCACTCTGCCATAAAGCCCCGACTGGTGGAGGGCTGCAGTGATAGTTGACTTTGTGGAACTTTCTCCCATCTCCCTACTGCATCTCTGGAGCTCAGCCACAGTGATCTTTGGTTTCTTCTTTACCTCTCACCAAGGCTCCTCTCCCACGATTGCTCAGTTTGGCTGGACGGCCAGGTCTAGGAAGAGTTCTGGTCATCTCAAACTTTTTCCATTTGAGGATTATGGAGGCCACTGTGCTCTTAGGAACCTTGAGTGCTGCAGAAATTCTTTTGTAACCTTGGCCAGATCTGTGCCTTGCCACAATTCTGTCTCTCAGCTCCTTGGGCAGTTCCTTCGACCTCATGATTCTCATTTGCTCTAACATGCACTGTGAGCTGTAAGGTCTTATATAGACAGGTGTGTGCCTTTCCTAATCAAGTCCAATCAGTTTAATTAAACACAGCTGGACTCCAGTGAAGGAGCAGAACCATCTCAAGGAGGATCAGAAGAAATGGACAGCATGTGAGTTAAATATGAGTGTCACTGCAAAGGGTCTGAATACTTATGACCATGTGATATTTCAGTTTTTCTTTTTTAATAAATTTGCAAAAATTTCTACATTTCTGTTTTTTTCTGTCAAGATGGGGTGCTGAGTGTACATTAATGAGAAATAAAATGAACTTTTTTGATTTTGGCAAATGGCTGCAATGACACAAAGACTGAAAAATTTAAAGGGGTCTGAATACTTTCCGTACCCACTGTATATTTATATAGATGTTGCTTTGGTGTTTTATGATTTTCAGTCAGCTGGTGCTCTTCCCCATGTGTTGCAACTTTTGGAGGTGACTGAGTTTTTGTGAAGCATGTCAGTTTACTGTTTTGCTGGTGTTTTGTCTGAGAATGTGAATTCAAATTGAGCTCTACTGTAAATTGTGGTCACTAAAGCTAAAGTTCTGTAGGGTGTGAAAACTTTGAAGCTATGAAATATCTACAGCACATACTAAGACTGGGAATCCTGCTGGAGAATTTACATGCGTCTTTAAATTATTTGATTTGACTGGAGTGCACAAATGCTATAATGATGTCAGTGGAAAGGGTAATTCATGTTTTCAAAAATAGCCCAAATAAGATCCTTTTAATCAAAATATTTAACTACTATACCCTGCAGAAATGGGTGAACAGGATAGGATTTGATTTATTTGTATATGTATGATGCCAACAATAATTAAGGCGGTGTCGAGAGCACCTGAGGGCATTTTCTGAAGATAGCAGAACATTTTGAGGTTAATATGCTGGTTGTGTTAAATTAAGATCAAAAGCTTGAACAAGCACCAAGAGTAAAATCTCAAACATATTTAGTACACAAACTATTGTATTCATTGTCATTGGAGCAGCTCTGCGTTGTAGTTTCTTGTGTTGAGAGAGCTTTTTGTCTTATTGAACTAAATGAGTTCCCGATAACATGAACAGAACACAGTGGAATAGAGCTGGGTTGCATTAGAGGGGTTGTACTGGATGTTGGTGAACTTACTGGAACTGAGCTGTATATGAATGCTTAATTTAAGTGTAAATCCCCTTTAAAGCCAGAGGGCATGTAAAATTTTACTGATGTATTGCAGAAGGCATGAAGAATGTGTCTGAGTTTGCAGAGCACTGATACAATTTGCTGGAAAACATTGTAGACTGTCACACAATTTAAGTGAATGTCTCTTGATCAAAGACCATTCATTCTGCATATGGTTGAGCATGTCTGGGCATTTCCTCCCCTCAACATGTCTTCCAGGGTTGTGTCCTGTGAGCATCGCCTGGCTAGCTAAGCCTGAGCAGAGCTCCAGAGTTTGCTGTCGACACGGTGAAGGAGGCGCATGGAGCGGGGCCTTATGCGGCCTGACGTGGAAATTATGTTTGCATTTTCATTTTTGGAGTGCTACCGGTTGTCATGAAACTCAGCCTGACAGTTTCTAACCACCAGGCAGCTGAGTGCCCCCACCCCTCTCCTCCTCTCTTGTTGTAGGACAGATGCTAGCCTGTTAGTCCTGTGACTCTGCTCGCGCCCTTCGATTGCAGGCGACAGATGCCAGGACCAGCAAGGTCCCTGTTTGAACATTGCTGTCACTGTCCTGCCTTAAGCTCAATGCATGACCTTTATTGTAAGCAAGGGGTTGAAATAAGGTACTAATGAGCATGTGTGGGACTCACAGCTCCAAAAAATGATGCACAAAGAATTTCATACATCTGTGCAGGTTCTGTCAAGACAGTGCTGAAGAATGGGAAACAGATTTTTGGAAAGACAGGCAGTTTTGTTACATTGCAAAGCTCCTGACTAAATGTATGTTTACCCAGTGAGCACTGGTGGTTTCCATGTTAAGACATCTAGACATCCAGGTTAAAGCCAGGGTAAATGTGGTTTAAATTTTTTAGACATCAATGTTAAACTTTCATAAAATTATACCGTAACAAGCATTTTTCATTTGTTGCAGCTTTAACCCTTGATTTATAAAAGTTACATTTTAACCAAATTTATGTTTTAGCTTAGACATTTAGTCAGCTTTTGACAGAACAGCAAATCGGTGCCTCCTTTAGTGCCTCTAATGTGAATATTCATATTCAGAAGGTGACCACCTATACAATGACCTGTGCTTATTTCATTGCGTTGTCCATGTTGTCGTCAAGGCAGCTTTCTCATTTTTTCCAAAGTGCCTTAAAAGAGAAATCTGTTAGACTTCAGGTCCCAGTTGTCATTTATAATTTGCTTTCATTAAAAACTGTTCTTCCCTGTAACCTCTCATATGTCTCTGCATTTTCTCAGCTAAAAATAGCTATAATGGATATATCAAATCAAGTAAGTTTTGATTTCCATTTTTCCTCTTTTGTCATTTGTTTCTAACCTTTCTGCTTGTGTATTTTATCACTGTCTCTAACCTGCTGTATTTTACCCTGTCCAGTCTGTCATCATCAGTCTTTACATTTTATATGTGAAGCTTTAGGAAGTTGTTTGAGAGTGGCTTGTGTTGAGTATTCTTTAGAGCTCAGCAGTAGATGGTGCTACTGCTTCACTGTGAGAGTGGATGAATAAGATCAGTGTACATTAAAACATTGAAACGTGTATATATCTGTAAACAGAGGCATAGAAATGTTTGCTGTTTTAGTATTTTTCTCTGTTCTCCAGCCATTAGAAGACTGAGAACCTTGCAGGGAATCCACTTTAAGAGGATTGGTGATAGGCAGCAAATCTGCCACTGTGTTGTCCCGGAGAACCACTGTGCGTGTGTGACCTGGGGCAGATGAATAGTGTTGGTCTAGAGCAGGGAGGATCATTTTCTAAGCAGCATTTTCTCCTGTTTTATCTTACAGTCACTTTTTTAGTATGGAAAAGATATTTTCTTCTGCCTCTGTCTATTTTATTTATTCTACAACACCAGGAGAATAAGTGTTAAGATTTCAAATGGTAAAAGAAGTACTAAGTGCACTGCTCTTTCATCAGGCATAAGTTGAATATAGCAGCTACTTTTTGTTAATTCCCATTGTCACCTCCTTGTTCTTATGGCGTAACAATCACTGGAACACCTGAAAGCATATTTATTAATTCATGTTTATAATAAATATCAAAGTAAATGTCAAATCCAACATTTCATTGGTGGCTATGCCAAGTGGTTAAGTGGTGTTTAATAAAAATGAGGCTTTTTAATTATTCAGATATTAGCATTCTTGTGCCAGAAAGAATTACCCACAGAAAACAGTGAATGTGCTTTAATTATGATAAGAGACACAAGATGTTTTATTAACACATACACTGCAGATCTTAACTGAAGTCAGTTTAAATCAAATCCTGTCTTGATGAATAAAGGGTTGAGCCACATCACAACACGGGCATTTTCTTACCCCTGTTGTATCTACACATTTCAGTTTAATCCACCTGGTTTGAGATATCTCACACATTTAGTTTCTCTAATACAGTAGATGTTTGTGGTTCTTGCATTAAAAAAAAAATCTAACTTTTAAAGAATGAACTGCAACAAGTCTTTCCTATTTAAACTGGATATTCTACCAAACAAATAGTTTTCATAGGGATGAAGTAATTTTCAAATGTTCTGAGCACAACAAATGACATTTAATTTACATGAATCCTTTTGAGATGTGAACAGAGAAATCTGAGAGAATGATGTTATAACTTCTAGCACTTGGCTTAGCACTCTTGGCTTTTTTTTAAAGCCAAGAATGAATGAACTTACATTGCTTAGCTGCTGATTTTGATTCCTCTTTATTTAGCAGTAAACAACGGCTCAAGTTATCAGTACAAGTCACCTAAACTGAACCACAACTCAGCAAGCAAGGTCGATAGAGGCCCCCGTAGCGGAGTTGTTGCCGTTTCAGTCCCACTGGTAAACAATCGTAAGGGAAACCCCCTGCCACCTGCAGAGGCCTCCACTCTGAGACTGAGCTTCATGGGCTCCAGGGACCTGGGCCAGGTGGGCCGACTACCAGAGGTGGCAGAAGAGCCCAGTCAGCTACAGCGGGCACGTAGCCTGCCAGTGAAATACAGATACCACCCCAGTCACTCCTATAACACCACACTCAGTCACAGGCACTGTAAGGGTCACTTCCCCGTCCCCTCCCCCGTCCCCTCGGCGTGTTTGGCAGGCCTGTAGTCAACAGCAGCACGACCAGAGCATGTGCTTGCCAGGCTGGAGTGGTTGCATGTGTAGCATTCTTTACTAATGACCCAGTGTGTGCAGCTGTCAGCTGTGAAACATTAAATATTAAACAGGCCAGGCAAGATGTGAAGGGCCAGTGTGTTGGAGCATCCCTCTCCACTGAAAGCCCCTTGTACTTCAATATTTTCCATTATGGTGTCGCTCCCAGACATGCTAGTATTACTTGACTCCTGTGTTGATCTGCAGAGAAGCATGATCTTTAAGGATTTATAAATTTAAATGTAAACTCTTAGTTAAAAAAACAAAACAAAAACTGTTCATCGCTTGAGCCATCATTTAAAGATACTCGTGTGTTTTACATGACCTGTAACGAGGTATATTCACTGTAAACGATGCCTGTTAAAATGTGATTAGGCAAAACACTTTTTTTTTTTTTTTTTGCAGCTTGTGAATGTTTTACCAGTGACTGCCACAGAATAGTGTTCTTTTTCCTAGACTGTGATATTAGCTTGTGAAAATATTTGCCTGATTACTTTACTCTAGGGTAAAGCTAAATTTGTTCCCTGTAGATAAAGAGCTCAGAGCAGTTTTGTGATAAAGAGAGTGTCTAAGGGGCATCTCAGCTGCACATAAATCACTCTGCACATGGACCAACCTTAGTATATGAGCCAAGAGTGTCACTCCCAAGATGAAGAAAGACCAACACAGCAGACTGGATTAAGTACTGGCATAAAAACACCCTTATTTATAATGTTGGATACTTGATATTTATAGGTTATTAACTTGATTGAGGGAGACTGAGAGTGATTAGCATAGCCAAAAGAGCTTAGATCTGAGGAAATCTGTGCTAACAAGTGATTTAAAAAATGAATGTATCCTTATTCCCCTTAAGATACCCCTGGTACTACATTATCTGAATGGTAACATTGTTGACAGACAGCAGTTCTTTGGATGAGTTTGTGGTTAATAAATCCACCCAGATCAGATTTATAGATGGCACTATTACATGTTTGCATCTTCTTATACAACCATGCAAATGATGTACTAATGTATCCTCTGTCATCATCATACAAGCATGTGACTGTTTTTTGTTGCACAGTAATTAAAACATCCTGTCCACTCTGTTTTCTTCACCAAACTCACCTTTACTCTGTGTCTCTTTGGCTGTATTCTCTTTGAATTCACTGGCCTCAAATTGTGTTGTGTTTTTGCTCTTTTGCTGTTTTGCTGTGTGGATTTTTGAGTGTCTTCTGAGGTTTCGCCCTCTCATACTTGTTGGCTT
This sequence comes from Mastacembelus armatus, assembly GCF_900324485.2. Lineage (NCBI taxonomy): Eukaryota > Metazoa > Chordata > Actinopteri > Synbranchiformes > Mastacembelidae > Mastacembelus > Mastacembelus armatus. The sequence goes on along the minus strand of NC_046651.1, from coordinate 13,273,332 downwards.
TTGTTGCAGTTGAAGAGGACCAACAGTCTGCTCTATCACCCAAAAAAAAGCAACGCAACGGAGGCATGAGGAACTCTCCGAACACCTCGCCCAAGATAATGAGGTAGGACAACTGGTTTATTTGATTATTTTAGAAAACAGCTGTCTGCTGTGGCTAGAACATGATTGATGACAGCAGCGAGCCTGAACCAAAACATGTTTCACTCCATAAAGCCAAAACAATGACATTAAATGCTAACTAGTCAATATTAACTAAAATGCTCTGTAGAGGGGGCCTGCAGAGATGATCATTCTCTATGGCTCCTTTCATCCCTTTTATTTTGCTGATTCAAAAATCTTGATTTCTGCATCAAAATTCTTCAGGTGTTGAAATGGAAAAAAACCAAATACTGCTGACACTGTTCTGATTTTTCAAACTCTCAAATATAAAGATTGGTGTCAACCACAAACATCCAATATCCATTGGAGTCTAAATTATATATTATAGAGAACATCTTAGGGAACATTTTCTGTGTTCCATGTTTTCATGGAAAACATGTCAGGCTTGCAGAAAGGCTCCGTGCCACAAGGTTTCATGTAACATCCACAGACTACAGCTCTTAAACAGACCTAGTACTAATGACAGCACCAGGCTCTAAAGGATAGATAGCCCAAGGCTATTCATCTTTTGTCGGATCCCTTTGAGCTTCTTTCAGCACATAAGGCCACAGATGATATGTATCATCACAATGAAAAGCAAATTCAAATACCACCTTGCTTTTATCTTGTCCCGTAAAATTAAAGCGGCGCTTATTGATTTTGACTGGAGATAAAACTATTATTTAACAAGAAGCCATTACAGCAATGATAATAGTAACAGTCATTGTCATTAAGTCCCATGGTATAAGGAAGGGAAATCCTGCAGCTCGACATAGACACAGTGAGATTGTACAGATGAAATTGAATTAACAGATTACTTTATGCTGACTTTTCTAATGTGGCTACTTTTTATTTGGCAATCAGAAATTAAGTTTTAAACATTATTTATTATTATGAGATAAAATACAGATTAATAACATACAGTAGGCCTAGTTGTCAAATGACTTAGCATTAGTACTTGTTCTTATGGCCATACTCTTAATTCATTGCTCTTCATTGAATTGCTTTAAAATAGTGTTAACAGTTGAATTGCTCCAGGTGATTTCCAGACTCCAGGGTAACAGAAACCAGGCTTTTCCAATGCTATAGCTATAAGCTAAATATCAGCCCACCAAACCAATCCATCCACTTGTCATGCTAATACACTGTATGATACAGGTGGATGTGTTATTTCAGCTAGTGTGTCCGCTGCCTACATGCTGGAGAGGGATTCGCTGTGGTAGCCTAAGGGATACTTCACGCAACAAGCGTAGAAAAAAAAATATCTGAGTGTATACTATATCAGATGTGTTTTTACAGGACCTGCGGCCTCAAGGCCATTGTAAATAAATAATGATGAACAGATTGGCTGTGGGTTTTGAAGAGCAAGCCTTTGTCAGTTTGCATGATGGGAGGATTTTCAGACTTCGCCTGGTTTCTCTCTGTGTACAATAAGCCAGTGCAGTGATGCTGAAATAGAAAATCTACATAATATGCATGTCTAGCTTCTACTTCATATCTCTCCCAGCTGTCATTCCGCTCTTCTAGAAGACACCTGGCCTTATGTTTTGCGGTCATGATATGTAAAGTCTTGTCACATATCATCTTAAGACTAAAGCAGTGAATTATGGTGCTGATAATTTTAAATGTTTAGAAGTGTGCTCACAGAATTGACACTCACAGACGCCTCTAGTCTGTGTAATGAAATGAACCGCACAAAAGAAGAAAGCGTTCAGCTGTGGAAGCAGAACTGTCTCCTCTTTCCAGATGTATCAGCAAACTAGCACATCCTGTCTGGAACTTAGCAGCAACAACTCCACTGAAATTAACACCATTTCCACAGGCTCCGTGATGGGTCATAAGACACATCTAATTGTGGGATGTCATAACGCGTTTGGTCACATCTGACCATACCGTGACATACACATCATGTCTGCTACAGCACTGCAGAGGCAATTGGCAGTGCAGGATAGTGACAGGCCGTCATGGCTGACAGTGAGCGATAGCTATCCTGGCAGAGCTCTGCTTCACCAGTCATCTCCACAAGGACAAACTGAAGTGACAGTGGCTCCACTGAGTGAGTGGTGAAACATCTGACTTCTGATGAAATATACAGCTGAGGTGTAAAACTACTAAATGCTTTCTTTTTTTATTGGAACTTCCATATCAGACTCAAGAATAGGCCATGATGGAGGGTACAACAAGCGTTATGGAAGATTACTGCCTTGGACAAAGAGGTCAAATTTATATTTTAGTTGAGGTACAAGAAGTTAATCAACAACTTCATTTGTTGGGGAGAATTTGTTGATTCCAAGCTTCTCTAATGTTGAAGACTGACTCATTCAAAGCTGAATATGTTAAAAGCAGCAATTTTAACAGATTGGGCTACCATTGAGATCATGGATGAAATACAAATTGTAAGTGTGAATATTTGCTACTTTATGGCATTTTAAAATGATTAACCATAAAATAAGTTATTTACTGTAAAAATAATGTACAAACTGTAAAGGAGTAAAAAATATTTACTACCTTATATACAGAAAGAACATGGAGTTTGACTTGTCACTGTGTAGGGCTTGCACAAGGACATAAGTGATATTCCTCCTGATCCTGCATTGTTCATTTGCTTTTTGAACTTACATACCTTCAACCTCAGAATTTAAACTTTGCCCTTTCAGATTAAAATTGCTTTCATAGGTTGGAGTGTCAGAGCTAGAAAGTGGCAGAAAACTACTATTCTTGAAAGGACATCCAGGTCTCGCCCCAGGGTTTATAAGCCCAAAGGCAGGCTTCTTTGGCTTCAGTCTCTTAGAGCTCAGGGGATGGTAGTTTCAGCTGACATTTTCATGCATACTTAACGTGTTGCTTAAGGTACCATTCTTTTAAAGTACCCACATGGATTAAAGACATTCTCTTCTTATGGGGAGAAGGCTTGAAGTATTTAAAAGGTTTTGGACAGAGACAGAGGGCTGCTGTCTGAGTTTTCAGGCGATAGTATCTTCAGCTGCGATCTGAATCTGACACAATCAATTTTAGTGCAAAGGGAATTTTGTAGGGCAGCGCACAGGCCCTGTAGTTACCACGAGGGCTAGTCATGTTTGACTGCACTGGCTGGTTGAACCATTTTGCCTTTCAGGTTCTCCTTTTGTCTGTATGCATTTCCTTCCACAGTGAAATGACATGAACTGAACTGAAAACTTAATTCAGGCAGTATTTGAATGTTATCATCTACTGATCATCAGTGGAATCCTGTCTGACATCCTGTAATACAAGCGTAGCATTTTACAAAATGTAGTTGTCCAGATATAATTGTACTAAAACAATGTTATATTAGTTATTTTAAATGTATAAAGTTCTGTTGGATATTATACCTAACAGTAGAAATACAGTGTGCTATATAGGTGAGATGTCAATTTGATTTCTAATATGCATAAATTTACCTTATTGAGAAATTTACCCGATTGTAATAGTGATATTAGTTTTGCCCAGTTTTCTTCTATTTTTGAGCCTGGCTTGAAAGTGAGGAAAGGTAAAAATGCAAGAATTTGAAAGTAAGATTTTTTTTTTTTTTGGTAACTCAGGTGTCTATATTTTAGCATATCCCTAGATCTGTATAAGAAGATCATATCAGTATGATTAAAAGTGTGGCTGAACCGCAGGTACTCATGTCTGGAGATCACTTTAATGGTCAGTGTTGGGATGAAACTCTCCTCTGCACTCAGTGAAATTAGTTTATCTAGTTCTGATGCTCTGTTTAAACATTAATACTCTTCACTTTGGAAAGCAAATATGATTGGGCAAATTGCTGAAATATTTAAGGTCTGGTCTGTTAAAGCTTTTACCACGCAGCAGACTACGTCAAAAACTGTATGCAGTAAGGGGGCGTAATTGCATCTCCGTGCTCATGCCAGTCAACGCAGTGTGTTGCCTCCATCTCCTTCCGCCTGGCTGCCGCTGCTGATGTCACTCTGCTTGATGACATGACAGTTTCGTTGGCATTCCTGCAGATGGCCTCTGACAGGAACGAACAAAGAGAGGGAAAAGGAAGAAAGCTACTTTTGTAGTATAGTGTTTTATTGAAAAATTCAGATGGTCTGTTAATGAATGTTTTTGACAGTTAAAAATGTTTAAATGTTTACTTTTTTTTTTTATTCATTAGTACTTCAAATTCTTCATCTCTGTTTATGGTACTGGAGTTAATATTTCCACCTTTAATTGTCTCACTTGTTTCATTACTTATTACCTTGATGTAATACAAACCACCAGGTAATAGTGTTTTAAAAGATACAAAAGCTTCTCTTATTATTATGTCTGCCTGTTAATTATATGAATTATATTAGGTTAACTTATAATTTAAGATTTATTCGCAAAGTGCCAAAATCTGCGCTCCACAGCTGCGATGTCTTATGATACACTTTCATTCCCTCCCTCACCTTTTTGAATAGACATGACCCGCTCCTCATCCCAGGGAATGAGCAGATTGAGAGCATGGACGAGAATGTCAAGAAATACGACTCCACGGGGATGTTTCACTGGTGCCCGTCCAAAGACATCGAGAAGGTCATCTTGGTGAGTTCTACTCCTTTACTCGGCACACATCATTTGTCCCTGACACTCTTCTCTCTGGTGAAAGATGTGTCATGTCACAAAGCACCATCAAAGGTTGACAGGGCACTTAAACACTCTGAAATGAGGTGTTTGACATGCTATTTGCTATATGGGGTCCCAGTACCAAGTACATTTGTTGTACAAATCATATGCCATTTTTCAATTTACTTATAGTCTGTTGCAGTCATGAGCCGGAAATATTTTCCTTGCTGAGCTGGTAACTGAAAGAGGAGAAGGCACTAACATTTACTAGAAAAGTCAATTTATGCCACATTCCTCTCATAAACAGTTTCTTTATCCAATGTTGTTTCTTTCCCTCAGACCCGGAGTGAGGCAGCCATGACCGTTTTAAGTGGCCATGTGGTCGTGTGCATATTTGGAGATGTGAAATCGGCGTTGATCGGCCTCCGAAACTTTGTCATGCCTCTGAGAGCGAGCAACTTCCACTACCATGAGTTAAAGCACATTGTGTTTGTCGGTTCCCTTGAGTATCTGAAGCGAGAGTGGGAGACGCTTCACAATTTTCCCAAAGTCTCCATTCTGCCAGTGAGTACAGCAAATTCTTTTTAAGTAATACCCACATTTTAACACCTGTAACGCAGGACATAAGCCCTGTTCTCATTTGTGAAAGTACTTCTAATGTGAACATCACTCTGTGGATTAGGAAAAAATTCCCAGTGAATGTAATCCAGATGGAAGTTATTTCATATATATATATATTTGGCAAAGCAAAATAATAGTGTATAAAAGTATTTTGTAGTAGATGGCGCTGACACAATTCTCAGAAATAAAAGTGGCTATATTTTCATTTACCCCTCTTACTACAAAGGTGAGATAACAAATCCTCTCCTTCACTTCCTCTTAAAGGGCACACCATTGAGTCGGGCAGATCTGAGGGCTGTCAACATCAACCTCTGTGACATGTGTGTCATTCTGTCAGCCAATCAGAACAATATTGATGATGCATCACTGCAGGACAAAGAATGCATCTTGGCGTCACTCAACATTAAATCCATGCAGTTTGACGACAGCATTGGGGTCTTGCAGGCTAATTCCCAAGGTAAGGAGCATCCTATGATAATTCACTGCACTGCCTGGAAGGGACAGGGCCATGGCACAGAGAATATCCCTCACTGGATGCTGTCTGGCTGACCTGGTGTCACTGCATTTGACAGTAAACCCTACTGACTAATCCTCAGGTTACTGTAGCAACTGGTTTCTTCACAAACCTAATTGGTGGCAACGACGACAACGTTGGCACAAAAGCCTTATCTGGCTTACACTTGATTTTTCCGTATCTGGCGCTGCTTTGTTAAAAAAAAAAAAAAAAAAAGTATAATTTATTATACCTAATGTATGTATAATCTATTTATTATATATTATTTCTAATTTCTGGCTGTGATGGTCTTCAGTCTTTGTGAGTTAAGATTAGTGGTCTTTGGCACTGAGATAAATGCTTTTAGAAACGTTTTGACCTAAGGAGAGAGGAAAATTCCTGCCAATTTCATTATTCCTCTAATACATGTATGACCTCACTTTTGCCTTAGTCAGCAGTAAGTGATGTCAAAACACAGCCTATGTATAATAAATGCAGCATCCCTGATTTAATGTGCTTACTTGTCAGTCCGAGGAAAGCAAGGAATGTCAAGTCAATTCGAATTCAATCTCGTGTCACTTATTTTGTATTTCGTGGCTCCATACTGTACTTCTTTTTGTGTATCTGTATGTATAAAAGGTTTCCATCTCCTTGCACACACAAGAGAAGGGTAACAAAATGTGCAGTATGTCACATCTATTATACACATATATATATATATATATTTACCAGTAGCCACAGATGATGATGATTATTTGTAGCATCTGATGAAGCACTGAATATTGCATTAATATAGCACACCTGTTATGTTGTGTGTCCAGGCTTCACACCACCAGGGATGGATAGATCTTCTTCTGAGAACAGCCCAGTCCATGGACTAGTAAGGCAGACTTCTGTCACAACTGGAGCAAATATTCCCATCATAACAGAACTAGGTAAGCTTGTTGCTGTGCATTTGAATTGTGTCAGATGATTGATATGCTAGTTCTACTGTTGCATGTTTTTCAGTTAAGTAGTTGTAAACAGATCTGAAAACACAATTTGTGCAATTAGAGGCTGTCAACACTTGATTAACCCTAGTAAAAGTGAAGTTTTTGTGTTTTCTGTCCCTTGCTGACATGCTTCAGTAACTGTTTTTCCTCAACACTTGTCTAGCACCATTAGCAAAGCCAGGCAAAAAACTGCCTGTGATTTCATTCAGTCAGGATAAAAGCAGTGGGACCAGCATACAAATGATAACTGAGCTGGGTAAGAAGTGCCTCTGTCCTGTAGTGCAGTGTTGTAACTGCTGCTGCCTCCATATCAGCTTTCTTTTGATTTCTCTTGCTGCACAAGAGGCTCAGTCCATTCCCATGGCATCACTTTGAGCACATGTTACCCTTGGTTCTGGTTAAAATTGCCTGTCTTTTTTTTTTTTTTGCCCCTTATCTCAAAGCAAAAATTTTCCCTTTTATTTTTCTAAGAATTACAAGGCCTTTGATCCCTCAGAAGTCCTTGTGGCTGTTTTCACAGCATCTTCTGTCGGATCACATTCTCGGGCCCATACCCTTCTTTCATCTAAGCTCCTTCTATATGATTGACATATATTTCTGTCCTTACAGAAGTAGTAGTTCTCCAACTAAATTTTACATCATTACTTTCTTCCAGCTACTGCATGTGTTTTTGTGCTCAAAGACATCTTCAAAGAAGGTTCTGGGGCAATGAGATACTTTAATTTGTTTTGACATGCAAGTACAAGTAATTGGAAGTTGTCCTGGATTTACAAAACAAACAATGGCATATTGGTGTTACTAATATTGACCTCAGGAGGACTCTGAATTAAGGCCTGGAGCTTTGACAATATGCATGGTGTCATGAGTGTGCATGACCGGCCTGGATATGGAATGTGGCAGAGACATGTTGGCCACAAGGCCCACAACAAATACCGGTTTTAATTTCTATGTTTTCATTAAAGCTATATTTTGCATAAATCTGCATCAAAGAAATGGAGAATTTGTTGAACCATTCACAGATTTCTAATATAGTCCATATCTGCAGCTACTGACTTTTGTGTACATCATTGTACTTCTGTGTCCTCCCCTTTGCCTGATGTATTGCTTGAGCACATGAGCCAATGTTTTTTTTTTTTTTTTTTTTTTTTAAATCACAAATAATTGTGCTAACAACAAGGAAGCAGCATTTAGATGACTAATGAAATTTACATGTTATCCTCATAGTGAATGACTCCAACGTTCAGTTCCTGGACCAAGATGATGACGACGATCCAGACACGGAGTTATACCTCACTCAGCCTTTTGCCTGTGGGACAGCCTTCGCAGTCAGTGTACTGGATTCTTTAATGAGTGCTGTAAGTAAGAACTGATTTAGCTGACAAGAGAAATCTGTAGATACAGAGACAGATAATATCTGAAATATTCAAAGAAATGTTATGTTTTGAAAACAGATAGTAGAATGACTGATACCCCCAAAAACCAATCTCTACTCCCCTTAAAAGAATAAATGGCATGACTGGAACTTACACTAGTATGATGGCTTCATTTGTCTGCCTTTCAGTTTGAGTGAGGTTAGAACAAAGCTGCCTTCAAGTGCGTTCCAGTGTAGACAAAGGTAATGCTTCCTAATGGACAGCCCTCATCCATCATTTTAGTCAATAGTGCTGTCAGCAGCCGAGGGAGATGTCACTGTGCTGTTCAAGCAGGGGGAGACAAAAGACTGCAGTGCAAAAAAGAAGGGCAGACATTTGCCCTTGTTAAAATAAACAGAGCAATAACTGTTTGAAATTAAAAACGATTTCACAGTGGAAAATCCCATCTTCACACGAGAAGTGAAGTCTGTAAAGCTGAATTTTTTTCCACGTCTGTTATTTAGCTGTAAGGAATGCCTGGACAGCATGAACGTGTACATGGATTCCACACGTCTCTGATGGAAGTGAGAGTAACCTGCAGTAATTGGATTCTCTTGTCTTTTCACTCACTGTGCAGAGCAATGCAACATGACAGAGCAGGGTTAGATAGCACCATTCGGCCTGTCTGGCACTTTGAGAAGGTTCACTTGTGACTATGGTGGCATTTGCTTAAGGATTCACCTCTCCTCTACCTTCATTCCTTTAGACATACTTCAATGACAATATCCTCACCTTGATCCGGACTCTGGTAACAGGCGGGGCGACACCAGAGCTGGAGGGGCTGTTGGCAGAGGAGAATGCATTACGAGGCGGCTACAGCACGCCACAGACCCTGGCAAACAGGGACAGGTGTCGTGTGGCACAGCTGGCCTTGTACGATGGGCCCTTTGCTGACCTAGGGGTAAGCGACTGGTGCTGTCACTCAAGGGCTAAGCACATGTGTTGTGGGAGCCGACCTTAGGGATGTTTATGATTCAGAATTAGTAATTAATAGAACAGTGTATCCAAAAATATGCAACAAATTATTTAATCTAACCAAATATCCCTCAGATAAATGTATTTACATTTAGAGAGAAATACAGCAATATAACATTTTGTACTCCAAAAGTTCATACTGTATGTTATTTATGGACTGCAAAGAGTGTCAGTTGCAGATGAAAGAACCTCATAGCCATCTGTGCAATATTGTCATCAAATGCAAAAATAATGCTTATTCTAGTATAATTTTTTGTGTTAAAAGTGTTAAAGCAAAGAATTAGAATTTTTTTTTTAGAATTAAAGTAGTCTAAAGTAACCCGTGTATCAGCTGTAACTAGTACTGCATATTAATCTCAGACACTACATTGAGCTGATTTCTCCTGAACAGTTATTTACTTTGCAGCTCATAAATAAGCAACAAGTCAAGTTTAACATGTGTAGCAGATCTTTTGTGCAACAACAATCTTAAAGCTTAGTTATATCAGAAAATAGGACAGCAGAGTTTGTCTTTGCAAAATATGTATTGCTAGAGGCCTGGTGGCATAAACATGCTAATAGTTATCAGTCACAATGGTACTGTGAGCTTTTTTCTCTCTCTGTAATGTGCTGCCTCCCCAGTGGCGCTTTGTTCACAGGATTGTACATAATTTCTTTCCAAATAGAGTAAACTGTAGCACATTACTTAAGTTACTAACACGACCGTAAGATTTATTGCAACACCACTGACTCCTGTCCTAACCGTCCACAGTATCTTTTTGTGGAACAGTTTATACTAAGACAGATAAGGATTACGCAAAACTAGACAGTGCAATAACATCCTCTATTTTGGAGTATCAGGCTTTTCAGGGTTCCCTAAAACAAACAGCTTTCTACTGGTTGCTGATTGTTGTGATTCCCTTAATATTAATTGCGCTGCAAAATTTGGTCATTTTCAGTGTTGGTGTCCCAGAGCCTTTCGGATTTTCTGAAAAAAAAACAAAAGCATTCTCATTAAATTATGTATATGTTGTCACTATCAATGCTATATAATACTACTTATTTAAAGTTGCTCTGGTTGAAATAAAAACTGTATACTGTTTTTTTTGTTATCTTGTAGGATGGTGGGTGTTACGGTGACCTGTTTTGTAAAGCCCTGAAAACATACAACATGCTGTGCTTTGGTATCTATCGGTTACGAGACGCACACCTAACAACACAAAGCCAATGTACCAAACGGTGAGCATGGGATCCACAAAGAAGACTCCCAATACTATATTTAGAACTGGCTTCTCATCCATTTCTTCTCTCCTTTAGGTATGTAATAACCAATCCACCATATGCGTTTGAGCTGGTGCCCTCAGACCTGATCTTCTGCCTGATGCAGTTTGACCACAACGCCGGCCAGTCTCGTACCAGCCTGTCCCACTCTTCCCATTCATCCCATTCCTCCAGTAAAAAGAGCTCCTCCGTCCACTCTATCCCAACCACCAACCGCACCAACCGCACCAAAAGCAGAGACTCACGAGACAAACAAAAGTATGTGCCCCTCTAAAGCTCTCTCTGTCATTGTTCATGAACAGTGCCTGCCAACATCATTGTTGGGTGTCCTTTTGCAGGATCCATACAGACTGTAACATGTCTGGTTGTTGACATGTGTATGTTTGTCTGAATGTGTTTAATTTTCTGTCTTCGTTCATATTCAGTAACACCATTCAGTACAGAAGAGTTGCCCAATAATCACGGAAAGTCCATGGCATAGGAAAAATTGGCAACGTCTAAGGGCTTTGATCTGTCCTGAGGACACGCTGAGTTTCTTTCCATCCATATCCATTCTTCTACGTTTGCCACTAATACATTAAATCTACCAGGATTGTGAACAATTTCAATTATCTTAAGTACATAATGTTTTATGAAGGACAATTTGTCATAATTTAAACTAAGTTTATCATTTTTAAATTGTTTAGCTTCCTAATTGAACTGTTCTAATTGCTATGATTTTAAGGTGCTGAATTCACATTGGTTAGATCACAAGAAGGTCCTGGGTTCATACCTTGTTCAATCCCAGGGCCTTTCTGTGTGGAAACTGCATGATCTCCTGGGTTTTCTCCAGGTGCTGTCTTCCTCCCACAGTCCAAAGATATGCAGGTTAGGTTAAATGGTGACAAACTGTATCTGTGAGTAACTCTCTGTCAGTCTGGAGATCTGTCCAGTGTTTACCCTTTCTTTCACCCGATGGATGAATTAAAACGTGAGAGCTAATTGGCTAAAGCTTTATGCTGACATCAACATAAACTTCCTGTCTTTGGAGAATGGGAGGACTTGTACCTGGAGAAAATCCACACAGACACAGGGAGAACATGCAAACTCCAATCAGAAAGGGCCCAGTTTGGCCATGGGCTGTCCGTGGTATTGACATTGTAGCATATAACAGAGTGTCTCCTCAGTGACATTGTCAAACATTTTAAGCTATTTACTTTCACTTATAGTTTTTGTTAATAGCTCTGATAATGGTTCCCAGGTCTCTCCAACTTACAGCATTCCAAGCTTTACTTTGTTGAAACTTGTGTTTTTGCTTAAACTTACAGAGGAACCTTATGGAAGTTTTCTGGTCTCTTGAAGTGTCAATTTAATGATCAATTCTGTTTGAATTTTTTTAAATGCAGGCCAAATCAAATGAATTTCAAAATGTGCCCAGAAAACTTTCATAGAACTGAACTGTACTTGAACTGCATTTTAAAAGGACATGTTTTAAGTTCATATTGTCATGACTATGAAATACTGAACATCGTTTCCTCTTAAATATCAAAAGCCAAATGTCAATTTTGTCTGCTTTCCCTTGGTGATCTGTGTTTTATGTGTTTTAATATTGCCAGCCACTGTTTAGAAATGCCATTGTAAGTGGCATTCAGCATTTGTGAATACCACTCTATGCCCATGACATCAACCACCATTTATTCCTTTTATATACATTATGTATATGAATACTATCATAGTATTATATTTTTTTAAAATCAACCTTACTTATAGACACTCCCATTGTCAGCAGGGGAAAGGGAAAATACTGTTATTCCTTACATGTTGCTAATTCCCCTGGCATACCTAAATGTACACTTGCAGTTTTGCCACAGCAAGGAATAAACATCTATCAGTGGTATGGGCCCCAGTGCAGAGTGGCGTTCACAAATGTTGAGTGCAGTGTGCAACAGCGTTTAGAAACTATCAGTTTTTCTAAAAAGTATAAACCACAAAACACAGAGAGTATGATCCATTTGGCTTTTGATAATGATTTGATTTCCAGTATCATTCAAATGCTATATTTTTACTTAAAGAGCTGGTATTATGGACAGCAAAAGCAATCAGCTTTGAGAGGGATGAGATGGTGCAGGACCTCCACTGCTGTTAAACTACTAAACTCTAACTTCATTGTGTTTTTAAGTTATTTAAATTTTTGAATCTTCCATCTCATCCAATCGTGAAATTAGATATGCAATGATAAGCTTACCACCTGCACAGCACTAACCTGAGAGCATAGGGAGCCCACTAATCTCTGTATTTCAGATTGCATTGTATCTTAAAAGTATTCACATATCCTTTCACACTATGGAAATTTACATCAGGAATGGCTAAAATTTATTTTGTAAACATTCTTTTTCATACTGATCTAAATTAAAATAGCTGTTCTAAACTAAGCTAGCTGGCATTATTCATTAGATCCTATTCTAATTAGCTGGGGTAAACATAAGACATCATCACCAGCCAATCAGAGAAGGCGCTCATGAATAATGTACATTTGCTGAAGCAGTCTGCAACAGGACAGGGGAAACTGGGCTCTTTGAAACAGTAGATATAGAGAAATCTAAACAACTGGTGAAAAAAATGGATATGTTTAAAGTACATTATTTCTAAAAGTGGGTCAAAGTCATAATACCAGCTCTTTAAATGTTATTTGCAACCATGAAGTATTATGTCAAGATAACTGCAAGTTGAAAATAATACCATAAATAAAGTTACGTCACCATAATAATTATACTGTCTTCACATGTGAATGCCACAACTAAATATTACTTCAAAATATTATTTCAATAAAATGCATTTACGTTACAGTCAATAACATGATTGTTCTAACATGGTGCATTACCTGTAATTATGTCTTCAAGAGAGACTGGACAATGTGTGCCAAAAGTCACGGGTCAATGAAACAGAATTGCATCATCTGCAAAAAGGCAGAGATCCAGTTCACAAGTCACCAACCCAGACACGCTACACTCCTCAACATATGCAGTGTTGCCAAGAATATTTTTAGTGAGATGACAGGACCAAATGCCTCATAGAAAAAGCTGTAACATCTCAAATAGTACATCCACAAAACTATCTCCAAATCCACACAATACATACAGACTGAATAGGAAATTCCCATGACCCTTCCAGTATTACTGCAAAAGTAAGAAACACAACAGCATCCACGTCTTTTACTGAATTGGAGGTTTGACAATTGAACTGTCCTAACAGAACACTGGCAGTTTGATATTGCAGTCATTAGAGCATACAGTCTCTCTAAAAGCCTCTTCATGGTCTTCCCAAATTACTTCTACACTCATGCTTGTACGTCTATAACCATAGAAGCTATAGTCCTTCTATTCTACCAATGCTTGTCTGCTGATTCAGGAATTCCCCTGAGCCATCTAAGCCATGAAAAACCACCTTCCTTCATTTCTGGTGTATATTGAGTCTGCATGTGGCACCCTGTGTAGGAACTGAACCAGAGACTTCAAGAAGAGTGGAAATTCCAAGCTTACCTGGGTAAAACAGTCTTAGCCTTCATCTTTATGGATTTCAGTCGTATACACAGGCAACCATCTTATTTTTGGCGATGACACAGCAATGCTCAGCTGGATAGTATCTCCAAACCCATCTTTTAATCTGGTCAACACTAGAAAAACAACATAACAAAAAAGGCTCATAACTCATTACATTGCATTACTCATTACTCAATTACCCAAAAAAATCATGGGTGGAAGTGGAACAGTACAAGTTAATAAACATCACTAGATATTTGTATTCAAAATGGATACAAACATTTTCTATTATTAACTAAGCCTGCAACTAACAATTTTAATAATCAATAATTGGTCAATTATGCTTTCAATTAACTGATTAATCAGACTTTTACAAAAGAATGTTTTCTTATTGTCAAAATATGAAAATTAAATGACAACTAAATTATTTATACTGTGCCAAATTACCTACTTCCTTCTATAAGAAAAGAAAGCTGCATCAAACCAAAGGATTAAAGATAACCTCAAATTCTGAATTTAAAACAATGAACGTCTAATTTGATGAAATAAGTAGACAAATTTGATCTGCATGTCTGCTGATCCAACAAAACAGCATGCTTCAGTGACAGTACAGTGTATATGTAATACATTTTCCGCCTTAAGACGGGTGGCACTATAGAGGTGAAAACTGGGGCAATGGGACATTGAGTAATTCTTCAGGCAAAGATCAGAGAGAGGATTTGCAATAGCTTGCAGCAGAGGAATGTTTCCATCTAATGCAGAGCTTTACCAGGTATTGTCCAATCGCAAAGAGGAATAATCATGATATAGTTACAAACAAATTCATGAGTTAGGTGGCTGTGATCTGCATAACTGAGAATGCCTCCATTTTCAGAATAGACCAATGCTGGACAACTGTTACTGTCGAAGAATTTTTTGTGAGAATCAATTTAGTTAATTTTAATATTAAGCAACCCTGGAATAAATCGACTGCTTTAAGGTTTAAAAAAAATATAGACTGCTAGGTTGTGCTATATTGCTATAGAGTGATTCCACATGAAGCATAACCAGCAACATCATAAAGGAAAATAAGTTGTTTTGGAAATTATTCAGTGGAATCTTTCACAAAGGACAAGAGAGTGATGTGACATCTTAGAAAACAGTCAAATGTTGGTATTTTCTCTGTAAGAAAGCCCAAAGTAGTTATGATAGGTCTACCTGGTGGTTTTTTAGAAATTCTTGTGTATTTTGGGTTATGTGTAATTGGTGTGATT
Organism: Mastacembelus armatus; assembly: GCF_900324485.2. Lineage (NCBI taxonomy): Eukaryota > Metazoa > Chordata > Actinopteri > Synbranchiformes > Mastacembelidae > Mastacembelus > Mastacembelus armatus. Next base: position 13,258,101 of record NC_046651.1, on the reverse strand, counting down.
GGATAATCTACTTTCATAAACTCAAATTCTTTTTAAGTAATGCCTCTGCCCTTACCATTAAAATAACAAAATAGCGTTAGAGTGAATGATCTTTTTAATATCCTCACTGCGATCTCAGCTGAATTTCTTTCCTGGCCGAGCTGTTGATTGATTTCTTTATCATAGTCGCACAAATTCATCACTACTGTGGAACCACATTTAACAATCTAATGAGGCATTTCAGGAACAAAAGTAGATTTGCCTGTAAAAGATCTTTCTAGGCTGCACTTGTGAAGACAAAAAAAAAAAAAAAAAAAAATCTTTAACACATAAAGACCAAAAGAAAAAAAAATTTGAATGCTTGACAGTGTTGTCCAGCACTATTCTGATTGGCTGACTCAGTCATGCAGACCACATAAAGGCTAATAGGATCTCTCTCAGATGCAGTGTGCAAAGCTTTTGTATGACTTGTTTTATGATCTCACCTTTCTTCAATTTTTTTTTCCTGTTTGACTGATACTTAAAAAAGAAAACATCTTATATGTTAACATTTCTTTCAGCACCATCAATTTAAATTAAAATTTCTTCTTAAAAAATTTGTCCATCTAATGTTCTGCTTTGAAAAGTGTGATGACACTGAATTTATAATTGACAACCATGTGGCATTGTCTGATGTCCCTCCTCTTTGTCTCTATATGATTTTTGCTCTTTCTCAGAAAAGACATGGTTTACAGATGAACCAGAGAATACCCACCTGAGGACTGTACAGATCAAGCCTGTGAATACTCTCGCCGTCAACCAACCAGTATAAATCCACAAGCAGCTTGATTCAACCCATCAGAGTAGCAGAGGACGAGCGCTGAGCTTCGGACCGTGACACCTCGACCCTCAGATGATGCGTAGGTGTCAGGATAGGATTTGCGATACTTTTTCATCTGCAAACATAAAATCATAAATTGGCATTAGATAAGATGAGAATAAACTTTCTCCTGTTTTCTCCATGGTCTGCTTGCTTTCTTCATTCACCTTTGCAGCAAGCTTACTGTACAACCAGATTTAGAATCATATATAAAATATACATGAAGACAATCATAGTCAAATGTTGCAAATCACTCAATTATTAGTTTGCACAATTGTTCCTTAGTGGTGATCAGACTCCATGACTTTTCTGTTCCATTTTGGGGAACGGGGGTCACTTGAAGGAGAAGTCTGCTATGGCTACTACTGAAAGATTCCTGGATCAAGTTTTGCAATTGTAAAAGTTGCCTTTTTAGCTGTTAATGAACAACTACTAATGCTTTTACCTTACCCAGTGTTGCAGAGTTATTTTGTATAGTATGGTAAAATGTGTACTTTACATCAAGCTGCAATCCTACCACAATGGCATCGTTACTGACTCTCAGCGATTCCATTTGGAGGTAATTCACAACATTTGTGACCATTATGATGGCCAGTGCCTATGTGTAAACTGCATTTGGCTCCAGCCTTATCTCTATCCATTTATATTTTCTTATCTTTGCCTTTTTGAGTCATTTGTTATACATGTTTTCATTTCACGGTCTTGTTGTCCAAAACCCCAGAAATATTAAGTAAAGCTTTTAAGTATCTGCAAAGTTTCTCCAGGGTTTAAATGTTATGGAAGTATTATTTTACTTTTCCTTATGTCAGGAGCCAAATATGAAAGAGCTGTTTTGTTGGTAACATTATGATATAAATTAAAAAAAAAAAAATCTCACAGATACTTAAACAGTGGCAGAGCTGTTCATTTACACCATAGAAAACTAAGCCAAACAGTATGATACAACAAAACACCATGTGATATTTCTATAGACAAGCTGAATGTGAAAGCCACATATCGCATGAAGTGGGCATCGTGAAGTCCTCCTTTGGCTGTAAGCACTGCCTGACACAGGATTGTCTTGGAGGTCATCAAGCATTTGTATGTACTCCATGACAAATCTTACTTATATATATTCTTTTTAAGACACACAAAACAGCTCTATCATATAAAGTAATTGGTTGTTGGCTATTGTTATGTTCCGATTATATTCTGTTGCTATACCATATGTGATCAATTACATATTCTTATGCTGTACACCTACTGTATACAGCAAACCATTTATACACATTTGATGAAGCACCAATTAGTTGTTTTGTAAGCACATGAGGCCAGAATACAGGGCTAAGAGTGGTAATTAATCACGTCCTATTTAAATAATGGAATATAATAATATTATCACTTTACTTTAGGATCAATGAGGGAAGGGAAGGTAAAAGAAACAAACAATCCATAAAATCCTTAATGTGGTCTAGCTTAGTATTACTGTTGGATGTAAAAAGAGAGGCTGTGACATTTTTACTGGCAATGTAGAGAACATCCAAACCATTGTTCCCTCAGTGCCAGTAATGTGCCAGGCAGTGCTGAAGCCAGCGGAGGACTCCAGAAGACCCACTGTGCTGCGAAAAGAGGCTTCCAGTTTAGCTGGATTTAAGCAAAATTTACGTTTTTCCTTTCCTTTTTGCTTTCCATCTTGGCAGCTCAGAGACTACTGACTAAAAAATTTGAATTAAGGTTGTAATTTTCCCTGGAGATAACTATAATATACCGTAAATAATTAGGAAGAAGTCCTAAAGTTAATTTAAATTATCCACCATCAATAGCGGTGCTTAACAGGAATTTGTTTGTATTCTCAAAGAAATCTGTAAAGCTTCATGTAAAATATTTCTTTCTAGTGTGTTCTTGTTTGACAAATATTGTTTGTGGGGTTGAGAAACATTCAGCATTGCAGCCTAGTTTGTATTATTTTGTGCATTTATTTAGCACATTCACTTGTGGATACAATGGCAGTGCTAAGTTGATATGTCTGACTATGTCATAATACCCAATAATAAATACAGTTTATCGTCTTGTACAAATAGGCTTGTACATAAATCGTACATGATGTCATTTTGTATTTTCACAAATTAAAAGCTGATGTATTGTGTTCTACAGTATGTCATGTCTTTTATTTTCTCAAACTGTTCCATGAAGTTACTCTGCTGAGTTGCTAGTGTGTATTTACTTCTGGTATTTTGTCATTACCAAACCGATCATGTGACACAGGCCACTCTGTTGCACCCTCTGGATAATGGCTGATAAAAACACCCTCCATATTCGAACCTTGGGGATGAGGGGGCCCATCATGTTGCTTGTTTAACGATTTTACACACCACAGCACTGTGGGAGACTGTCAGCATGCCAATAATATTTACAATCTAACACCTAGGCTGCTGATTCCCCTGATCCTCCTGCTAGCAGCACTGTCATCACACGTTAGTAAACAAACACATCTAGCCATCACACAAAAATACACTGTACATATTAAGTATAAGGAAACCTGTGTTCATTAAATGGTTTTGAATTAAGGTTTTATACCAGAATTGAAGAGTATAATTATAAATATGCTCTGTCAAATTGTGATAGCAATTGTCTCAATAATTATGTATAACTATCAATTAACATTTCATTATGGCCAGTGTCAGAAATTCCAAATATCACAAAGATACTACAGTGAACATTTGTTCCAATTCTGCAGCACAAAATTAGGAAATTAATTCATGCGAATTTTGGAAAAATATCTAAGCTGAGCTCATTTGTAAAATTAGTATCAGTTATGACAATACCCAATAAAACTCGAGTTTCATGCCACCTGTTAAACTAGTTGCTGTTTTCACCAGTGAATCAACACTTGCTGAAGTCCTCCATAACAATACTGTACCATTTGATATATGTATTTCAAACATCTTGGTAAGTAGACTGTGATTGTATATACCGCACACATACACACCACAGTCCCCCTCTGAAGACAATTGTTGTCCAGCTGCACAGGCCTGGCTGGTGATAATAGTTTCCATGACAATGCAGCACTCCAAGTGCATCAATGCTAGCCTGGATAAACAGTGATCCTTTACCAAAACAAGGGGGTCATTACGGCAGCTTGTCAAATCAATGTTGAGAGTGTCCTGGCTGATTAAGGCGTCCCCTCTCAGTCCTGACACAGTGTCAATACTGGCTGGCCTGTGGCGGCACACTCCCATGATTGGACTGAAATGCCTATCAGTCAGGCAGCTGAGCTGGACTAATGATTCCCTGTGCTGCCTATTAGAGAGACATGACAATTTAATCCTGTGGGCCAGACAAGGAAAAAGTGACCTTGGTGCTTTATATTGAGGCCGAGATAAATTGACAGGAGCAGATAAATCTTTACCTTGGGCTATTAACAGAATTAAAGAACAACAACAAAGACAGAAGGTCCTTTCTTTTTTGTTCTGTCTGCTTCTGCCTTTTCAAATCCTTTTATGTTAAAATGCCATAAATTTGAAACGAATTGGGCAAATAACAACCATTAGCTATCACTGTATCATTAAAACATCTGTACTTTTATCATTTCAAAAACATTTCCAGTCTCCACTCAGATAATCAATCCGAAGCAACAAAGAGCCAAATAAAAGCCATAGGTTGAATTTGTTAATGCTTTGCTGTCAAGCTGGTATATATTGCAAGTGGATATTGCTTGGAGCTCAAGGTTTTTCAGATGTTCAAAGTCATTCCAGCATGGCCCCAGGGCAAGGTATATTGCCTTGGACATCTATCTTAAGGCTATGAGTACATTGTCTACATTGTTGGAAAAAAGCCATGTGTTTACACAGATGTTTCAAGCTTTTAGCACACAGATCTTCCTGTACCGAGCTGCACTGCCATCTTTTGTGCCAAGGGCCATATACATTTTGCATTAGTTTACCCTTTGATATAGAAATGAATGGGGGCAGGAGAGTGTGTTGACTTGTATGCAGTGCTTAAAACAAAGTGAAGATTCTCAGCACTGTCTTTTCTCTAAATCTGATTCAAAGTGAGAAAAACTTTGACATTAACATTTTTATCCCTATGGCATAATTTGTTCCTCTGCACACAGAGAGAGAGAAACACTGCCACTACTAGAGAAACAGAAAAACAAATGGTAAAAGATAAGAATTTCATCCTTGTTGTATGGATAAACCATCGGCACTGGGAGGCAATTTGCCTGGAAGGCACAGTTGCCACACTGACCCTTTATGTTCTTTCTAAAGGTCAACATTTCCTTTTCTTTTGTTTCAGTCCACGCATGCATAAATCAAAGCTCTTGGCTATGTTCGTGTTTGAAGTGGGAAATACCACTTATAAAAAAGTGTAATCTGTATAATCATGAAGACTGCAACTTCAATAAAACATGATAAAAATGCCATCTTTAGATGTTGAGTGCAAATGTTTTTATGGTTTGGTTTAAGAAATAAACACTTTAAGTGCTGTCCATGAAATTTGTGTTAGCATCAGCAATTACTTACCCCATATTTTTTTATGCCCAATTATAATTTTTCAAATCCCCTTCTCTTTTCCTTCTGTGCAAAGAAATTAGCAGTAACAAACAGCAAACAGATGGCACTATCCCATAACGTCACTTCTCAGCCCGAGTTGTAAACATGATTTAAAATTTGCAAGATATTATTTACTGTGATTCATGTCTCTGTCAGTACCACACTGGAGGTTAATAGAAATGCCAGCATGCTTGTTGATTTACTTAGTAAAATTTTCATTCCAAGGTTCAGGTTCAGAAGATTGGAGTCAGGCAGAGTTACAGGATTCATGCATTATGCAGAAGAAGCTGACACGACCTTCAGCCATCACAATCTTCCCTATATATCACACTGGGCTTGACCCTCCCAAGGCCAGAAGGAGCATTCGATATATTTAACCACTACTGACATTAAATTACTCACATCCTTTATGAGCTAAAGCCATTTTATACAGCTAGCAACATGGAGCAATATAACTTTGATTAAAAGTGGTTTTACACTTTGTATTTGCTTTTTTTTTTTTTTTTTTTACCGCAGGTGATGCTTCAGCAATAGGAAAGACATTCATAAGTCAAAAGCAAACTAAATCAACAAATAAATCTCCTGCATGGCCCTCCTGATTTTTATGCCTCACATTATGGCTTGGCCATATGTCGGCCATATGTAGATATAAAGAAGAAAATCTGCTCCTGCTGCTTGAACACATCATAAAATGATAGGAAATAAAGTGCTGTTTTAGAGTGTGAGGTCCATTTTAATATAATTGGCTTTAGAATTATTTATGACATTAATTGCTACATTATCGACTGGCTGTCAGCTCCTTGGGCTTGCAGTCCATTCCTCTTCACAAAGAGCGCTAGCTCAGCCTAAAGTAGACTGACAAGCTAATTATACTATCTTCCTTCTCAATGATAAATGTCACTAATGTGAATCTGGCCTAGAAATAAGACTCCTTAGTTACCGCAGCCACAGAAGTATTCCACTCCAGACAGGATCTTTATATATGGATGCTTCACTCTGTTTCATTTCCTCCTTAATCCTGAATTATCTTAAAGAAGTCAAGCATCAAATTGTGAAATTGCTCGTTAGGTCGTGTATTATCTACTGAGCATTCACACACATTAATTCATATTTAAAATCAAAAGTGCATGTATGCTTCATCAGGAAGAGCATGAGATACCCCTAACCTCACAGCTCCCAAAAGCACCTTCACCAACACCTTTGGGATGATCGCAGCCTGGGGCTGGTGGGAGAGGCTGTGTCCAACAACGTCTCTAACTTTCCAAAACAAAACATCCCACATTCACACCTACTGTACTTCAGAGAGCAAGGGTCCAACTGTACAGGAGTAAAGAAAGAGTGTTAATTCTCAGTGACACTTTTCATGTGAACAACCAGCTACAACGTCTTCCTGGAGAAAGAGTCTGGAAATGGTGCGTCATTATATAATTTTTCCTTCTTCTCTATGATTTTTTTTTTTTTTTTACTACTGCTGAGAAAGACTTGTAAACAAAGTGTCATATGAACTAGTCATTTCTACCATAACCCATCCCCCACTCTGTCACTCAAAAACATGACCACTCCACATGACTAATGCATTCTTGAGAATACATTCTATTTTTAAAAGGATTTATAGTATCTGGAGGATTTCCTGAGTGAGGGAAAACATTAAAAACATTTTTCCCTCATTCCAGCCAAAATGTTTCATAAGGATTCCCTTTTTAATGAGGCTGTTTACATATTCTGACTTCACTTAGGATGTATCCTGACAACAATGAGAACTGACACATACCAAACTTGGTATGTCCCAGAGCCATCTTCAATAGCTGGGACGCTGTCAGCTCCACCTACATCAGTGGCACTGTCTCAGTGGTAGCTCGACACATGTCAGAAACTTTTAAATGTCTGCTCTTTTCAGCAGAGCCTCTGCAGTCTAAAGATGGCATTTTATGTGCATTAATGTGTGGATGAATACTGGTTAAAAAAAAGTGAGGAGTATTTGCTCTAATATTGGCATAATGTCAGAAGGTTGTACTTCATCATCCTGAGGCTCAGTTGAATCCTCTGCATCAATAAGCTCAAATAATCTTGACAGAGATTTTTTTCTCATATCTGCCAATAATTAACATAATTACTCTGTTACTCAATCAGTCAGCTATCAGTGGAATAAAAATTCAGCCTCATATTTGGATGTTTGGACAGGAAAAGCAATCTCTGGTGATTTTACATGCCTAGTGCAGCCAGACACACATCTGAACTTCGACCTCCTTTGATCAGCAGTTTTGGCAAGGCAATCCATCATGGTGCTCTTACTGTCAGAAGAGGTGCCTGGCTGCAGCTGTGTGTCACTGGCTAAGAGGGGCTGCTTAAAGGCAATCATGTCAACCTCCACGCGACTGCTCAGACTCCCAGATTGAAGGAGGACTTGACAGGGCCAGAAGAGTCAGCTGAAGACACTGGAGGGCTGTGTCTGATTGCTTGGTAGCCATAAAGTGATGTCTGATTTTATCCTCTCTGTACAACTGACTGAATAGACTCAAAAATGGTGGAGATTCAACTAACGAACAACCTTTCTGCCTTACTTTGGCTTTTGTCTTGTTTTGCTTTTGAGGTGGAAGATACAAACTGTATATCAGGGTTCTCTCTCTGCAGAAAAACTGTATTCAGTTTTTAAGAAATACATATTTCTGTTAAACTGCTATCCATACAAACTATCCACTATCAATGATCTAAAGCTGCTCCTAACATTACAAAAAGACAGGATAACAACAATTCTTCAAGTCTGACCTTCAAAATATGTTTCTGCCTTAGGACAATGTCTAGACACATACAGCAGATGGAGCTTACTTTGAAGGAATCATTGGCTGAACAGAGTACGCTGCTGAGCCACGACTATAACATCATCTTGGCAATTAGAAGAAAAAATACAATAAAATTCTAAAATATGTTATTTTTAAGCTTCTCTTCATTGATTTTTGATGACCTGAGCTGACCTTATATAAACACACCAAAAACAAAAAACCCAGGGTGAATAAAAATTATTTACATGTTTAGAAAATGGGTAGATGGGCACATTTTAGTAAAATTATATGGATATATTACACTAATGTATAGATGATATCTGGGAGAAGCCTGAAATTCCTATAAAGAGGCCTCTGGAGCAGTAGGTTAAGTTATTATCTTAAATGTCTGCAAACAACACGTCAGACTGTAAAGTATTTAGCTATGTGCCGTGTAGATAAAGTGAGTGGTGAGGGATATTCCAGTTTCACTGCCGATGGTTTCCTGATAGGAAAACAGCGTCTTCTGTGTCACTTTTGTACAGGCAGCACGTTAATGGCAACAACGTGCCTGACTTTCAGACAAAGAAGCTGAGTGATGGCTTGCTGACTGCAGCTCCGAGTGCGCAATAACATGATGTGAAAGGACATTGTCAGGAGCCGAGAAGACGAGCCCAGATTGTACAAAGTGACAGAAAACAGAGATGGGGACAGAGATACTGGTGCCATATTAGTGGCCAGCATATTCAAACATCATCCTTGAGTCTAAGCAAACTTGACATCACCTCCAATGGCTTCAAAGCGTTCTCTACCCTCCACTACCACTACCCCCGCTCTTCTGTCTGCAGCCAGCATTCTTCTCTGATGTGTCTCCAGACTCCACACTCGCTTATGTAGAGTTACCAGCAGGCCTGTTCTGTCAGGACAACAGGATAGGGGCGCCGCGGCCTGCGGATACCCTCAGTCAATCTACATTTGGTCACCACGGTGGGAAGTGTGCTCATTTTTTCCGATATCTGAGCTACTTGAGGTGATCCGAACACTGAAGTGTGAGGAGCTGTCACCTTGCATAAAGCTCTGCACCAGCAGAAGATGTACAGCTCCTGTTATGTGAAAAAGAGAGGAGGGGGTGGAGATCTCTGTCCTGATAGGCTTTGAGCATGCTGGGGACCATATAAGAGAGAGAGGGGGGAATGTATTTCATTCAGTCCGCCTGGGGACAAGAGGTCGGCGGGGAAGGAGGCAGCTTATCAACAGGCCCCCCGCAGTCTAAGGACAGACTTTTGCTCTTACTGGGCTAAACATGTGGGAGATATTTTAATGACCTATCAAAATATCAACAAGAGGCCAGTAGACAGAAGGCCCAACAATAAATACACACACTGCTTTTGCAGAAGGCTATAAAAAAGAGCTCTGTAAAACCCTGAAGAGAAGAATTATTTACTAGATAAAAGTGAATGATGGCAAAGGTTTCGGTTTTCTTTTACTGAAAGGTGTCCTGGAAGCCTGGTGGCACTGCCAGGCAACTCTGTTCTCTACGTGCCATTAACAGTTCACCTCACCTTCTCCAGCAGGACAGCACCTGGAGAGAAAGTAGCATGTAGCAGCAGTGCAGGATCTGACTGACACACACACAAAAAAAAAAAAAAAAATGGCCAGAGGCTGAAAGGCTGGACTGTGCTCGGAGTCAAGTTGGCAGCTGTGCAGCTGTGTGTGATAAAGTGCAGCTCACAATAAATACACTCTGGGGCTCCCTGCACAGCTGGTGACCGTAGGTTACAGATCTAAAAGATGGAGCACAGGAAAGGGATAGTGGGAGGAAGAGACAGATGAGGGAAGAGAGAGCTTGCATCTACCGATCATCTGTCTGAGGTAGAGAATCTGGGTCAAATTCATGAGAAGGATGATGATTTTTTTTGGGGGGGGGGGTCATAAACTGTTGCTGTGTCAGTGTCAGAGCAAACCTGTCTAACAATCACAGTTATCTGCAGGCTGAATTAAAGAGGCATTAGCATGAAAGCAATTTGATCAGATGTCTTTTTTCCTAAACTCATGGAAGAAACTTCAAAGAGTCAGACAAGCCCCGCCAATATGTCAGGAACCTTTTATATTGCAATCAGCCTTTAGCCCTTCAGGATCATTACTGTGTTAATGGGTGACACAGCCAAAGGATGTGACACTTAGCACTAAAGCTAGCTACTGAATAGGCCATCAGCTCTAGTTTTTTAAAAGAAATATGTAATATTTGGCTGAGACTGTTACATTATGGTCATGAATTCATGGCAGCTGAAGGGGAAAAATGTTAACATACAATAAAATACTGTGCATGTAGGTGAAAATGGAGACTAACTGACATTCCAACATTACTAGGCCATGTAATACTTCATGACATGTTCCTCTGGCCTGCTCAATATTTATATATGGTACATATTTCATCATAATCAACCAAAACAACCAATTTGAGAGGACTGGAATACTAGTTTAGACAATAAATCATTAATTTCCACTGTAGTTATTGCTGATATTCTCCTGCTCCCAAAGGAAACATGGAGGCACAGCTGATAAAGTTATGCAGACATTTATTCTTCACTTCCAGTGATTTAGCATGACTGTGCTTGTCAACATGATTTAGAGGAGAATGCGGTCTGCATTCTGTTTATTGTGACCAAACAAGTGCAGCGCCTGCACGCTTTCAACTTCAGGGTTATTGATTAAAGTTTTAAATGGTTGCCATACTGCCCAGAGACTTCTGGGAGATTAATTTCCATCAATGTTCTCTGTAATTCATTAGCCATTTAGACAGCTCAACCACAAGGATTTTGCTGTGCGAGAAAATGCTATTTTTCACACAATGAAAGTATGAAAGCAAACAAGATGTTACATGCTGTAGATTTTGTGTTATAAAGAAAATTCAGTACCAGAATGGAAATAATTATGTTATAAAGTGAAAGGTCTGTAAAAACATTTGATTGCATACAATTTCTCTAACAAAAGGAAAATCAGATGAATTACAGAAGGAGAACAGAGGACAACCTGGGCAGGACTTCAGGGTGGCTAACAATTAGATGATAATATATAAAAGCTGTGTTAACACAACTCATACCAAACATAAATCACTAATTCAACTCACAAATACAGTATGTTTTCCATTAGCCTCAGCTAGAGAATTGCAGTATGACTTCATTACTGAAAAAAATTTAAAAATAAAGAATCGCTATCTAGTTTTTTATTTGAGGCTAAATAGGAAATAAAAAATATGACTGTGAACATGAAAACTGAGCTGGCTGTGTATGAAGGCAAGCTGTGTCCTGAGGCTTTGGGTCAGCAGTCAATTAAATTATCACACTAAACTGAAAGACTTTTAAAATCCCCTTACTGAATAATGGTTGTCAGATACTCTGTATCCCCCATGATGTTCTGTTAAAAAAAGGTTGCAGCAATGGGATTAGGGCTTGATCCTCAGCTACTGCTGTGCCCAGTCTCAAATGACTATCCTCTTATCTCCAGGCAACAGAGCTACATGTACATTATGTTATGTACTGACTTCGTCAAGATAGAATGGATGTCATTGAAATTAATTTAATCTTCCTTAAATTAGCTTCTGACTATGATCTCTCGCAGTCAGAATTTATGTCCTCCAAAATTCAATTTCCTCCACAGTGTGATATGCTTTTATCAGTTGCTAACTATTCGATGGCCTCCAATAATGAGAGCTGTCACAGAGACCAGAAGCAGATAGTGTTTGATGGCGACCATCTTGTGACCACTAGAACTGTTGCCCACACCTATCAGCATTTTAAAAAAAAAAAAAAAAAAAAAAGACTGGAGGCCTCCCTGATTTTACACATCAGCTCTTACTACAGGAACAGTTCAAAATTAGGGACTGATCTGAAATCACTTTAATCCAATTACTAGTCATTAGACCATCAGAGTGTATCAGTGTTTGATTCAGGGATGCTGACATGAAAGAAACAGCATCTGATGAAAATATTAAGTGCAGACAGCAAGACAACAGCCAAGAAAGATGCTCTTAGATACATTTCCACACCAGTTCTTGCATGGACTTATACAATAAATCAATTAACTGCTAAAGCTCTATAGGATGGTAATGTTTATTGGATCTATCATAAAGATTGTTATTAACATAGTGGTTTACATTTAAGAAAAACTGATTTGTCAATTGATCAGTTAATTGGTATATTATACCAAATATTACAGCAATTTATCCATTTGTTGACAAAACATTTCACTATGAACTAAAAGTCCAAACCACAAAAGTCCACCTGGTACGGATGCTAGAGAAAAGTCTGTGGAAAATACATAGTCTGACAACAAATTTCACAGCAATCCACCCTGTTGAGATATTTCATTCTGGACCAAATGCAGTGAACCAACCTTCACTACCATTATAAAGCCAAGGCAAACAGCTAGTGTGGCTCCAAATGCCAAATATCTGCTAGTTCCTGTCTCTGTAACGTTAATATTAGCGGTTTTTCATTTCTTTGTAAATTAAGCCCTCAGTTGATACTGAGGCATGTGATACTGTTCTGTTGTTCAGGCTAAATAAACCTACTGAAGATGTCACCTTGACATTTTATAGTTAATGCATTTTGAAGCCACAAAAGCTAAGTTTCTGTCAAAAAAAAAACCAACCAAAAAAAAAAAAAAAAACCCCAAAAAAACACCCTAAATGTCACTTCCTACCTGAGATGTTAGGCCCCCACCCGGCTGCCTGGTCCCCATTATTACTTTCATCTCGTCATCTCGTCTCAGCTCCTGATGCTTAATAAGCTAGTACCTGAGGGTCCTGCCTCTGTCTTTAAACTGTGATTTGATGTGGCAAGGAGACAGAAAACAGGGAAGAGGGGGGACAGAAATAAAAGAACAAGAGATCAAAATAACTGTGCCTGGCTGGCTGAGTGGAGTGGGTCCCATCAACACCAATAACCGTTAGCTGCGAACACGTGTGTCACAGTGAGACAAGTGTCATATCACTCAGCCCACTGCTTCATTTGACTCGAACACATCAATCACTCAGGGAAATCCACACAGACATGCTGAGATAGGCCTCACCTCTGGCTCCCTCATTACATTGCGTCAGTGTTAGTGAAACCTCGGCCTGTCAGGAATTCACTGCCTTCTTTCTCTAAAACAGCATCTTTTGTCCACTTGTTTCTATCAGGCATGAGGTGAAAACAGCAGGGTGAGGTGCTACAGCTCATGGGAATCTCACAGCTATTACATATATGTCGATGTGTTTGGTGTTTTAGCTGACCTCTGCTGCTACACGGAACGCAAAGTGTCTGCATGGCTGCACATGTCTGTGCCCATGAGCTGGAGGCAAAACCTCAGCGCAAATTACTCATGACAAAGATGCTCTGTGCAAAGATATGCAGTTTACTTCACAATAATGTACAACAGAATAACCAAAAGCAGTGAGTGCTTGGCATGTTTTCATGAAGACAATTACAGACTGAAAATAATTTCCAGTCTCTAATTGATCAATGAAAAAAAAGAAAACCTCACTAATCTACACTGTATGTCTGCTACTGTAACATCCCAAATAATGAATGGGACTAGTATTATTAATATCATATCTATGACCCTGTAGGCCTTTTAGAAAAAAAACTCATTTCGCACAAAATCTCTATGTACAGAGTGAAAATGAGCAAGTGTCCCTCGTGCCGGGTTTTAATGAAGGATTAAAAGGCTCATTAACAAAGGCCTCCCTTGAAAGCCCGGCTCTATCCCTGGCCACTGCCATGCTGCGCCCAGCTGTGTATACAACTCCGACAGGTAGAATCATAACGGTTATACATCACTGCACTGGAGAGCCCAATCACCTAAATCTTCCCCTGCCCCTGCCTCCCAGAATACATTACTTTATTGACACACAATCTTAAGAAGGAAAGAAATACTGCACATGTAAGGTCACTTGGTTATGAAGACATATTATCATATTATCTGCATGAGGGTTGTAGGGCTCAGGCCTGACAAAGCTAATTATAATTGGACATGATACAGAGCTCAAAGCATATTACGTGCTTGGCTGCATGACAAAGTCGCAGCTGAGATATGAGAGAAGAGAGGAGTGGAACATGAGCTGAAACTCAATGAGAAGAGTGTGAAGCTGTACAATAGCAGCTCTCTGATGATAATTTATGGATACATCCACTATAAGCACCAGGCTCAAACCTGTTCCTGCTTGTTCACAAAGCACAAGATGGAAAGAACCAGATGTTCAGATACAAATTTCTTATGCACGCTGACTTGAAACGGCTCTAATGCCCAAATGTCACATTTGGTTAGTGACAACAAAAGTGGCCCTGTGGCTTCTTATCTCCACTCCCAAGGTTATTTTAGTATTGCCAGCCACAAACTGTCTCTGTTTTTCTGACTTAAATGACTGCATCCTTTTGTTAAATCCTTCAGCACAGCCATTTGCCTTCAAACAATGATGCATTACCTTTAAAGCTTGCTCACTCAAACTTGAACTTGAAGTCAATGAAGAATCAAATCAAACTCAGGGAATATTAGGCATAGATAACTAATTCAAGTGAAACTGTATTTCTGTTCTCTTTCTCTTTCCATCCAGCAGTTTCATAGTCTCATCACAGGGGCCGTGATTAGTGTGACACCGAGTAGTGTTGATTTGTGAGCAGATTCAGGGGTCAAATGGCAACATTTACTTAATAATGTCAGGCACAAAGGTTTTTCCACATTTATTTGTAGTGATTCATTCCATCAGAAGCCTATTTATATTAAATCCCTTCATTTATTACCATGTATAGGACTATTTTTATAACTGGTCTCAAGTCTATTACTGTAGTAACAGCACTATTTAACTTCTACTATTTAAATAGCTATCACTTGGCACTAATGGGCCTGTGCTACAATGGAAAAAATTATGATCATTTCAAAGAGCTGACATTAAGGTTAATTTGAGGAGTCAAATTTGCATAATGTGTGATGTTAGCAGTCAGGAGGCCATAACCCCCATAACTCCTAAATATCCTGTCTCAGCCAAATGTCAAATAGGATATACCTTGACATTTCTTTCTTACTACCCCATACTGGTATCTAGCTATATGAATTGTTATTGTTTTGTGTGGTCATGTTTTGAGAAACGCGCCATGACTTCTGCCAATGCGACACCGTTAGTGAATGTTTTTTTAATTCTCACTGTTCAAAGCTTTCAAAAAACTGTCCACAACAACACGAAAAGGTTTTTACTTTATTTTTTCCCCCACTTAGAGCTACCGCAATTTTTTCTGCTAAAAAAAAAAAAATAACTAAAAACATCTACAGCACTGTCGTGGTTTAACATTTAAAACACACTGTCTTTGTCTGCAAAGATACTCAAAACATCTGGAAGTCCATCTGCCAATAAATCTCCCTAATAAATGTTGCTGCTTCAGAAATCAGAGGAAAATAATGAGTGGTGCAACATCTTGGCACAACTAAAAACATGCTGAAATACAAGACTACAGCTCAGATGCTTAGCTCTAAGACCACAAATCACAAAGGTTTAGTGTATCAGGAATTCATTTCAAAGCGCACCATGTCACACATGCATTTGCAACTGTATATCTTTCCAGACACTGGTGAGTGATGCTGAAAGTCTGGTAATGCTCATAGGTGAACGAGCTTCCATTTCAACAGCACATTTTGAATTTGCATGGCCCCCTGCCAAGTATAATGTTTTTAAATCACACGAGCTGTTTTCCCCCAATGAGTGCGATAGGAGTGAAAGAAATTATGCTGTAGATCATTTGTATCACTGGAGAATGATCAATATGGCTGAAATTATTTGAGAATAAGTAGGTAATAGCAATCTGTCTTTAAATTACAGAACATTTAAGCCATGCTATTTGAGCATTACAATTTTGCTTTGAACAATTAAATTTAATTAACAACTATTAAGCCTTGTGTTTCTGTTTGGAAACACCTCCCAGGCCGCCCAGCTTTGTCATCTGGTTTTAGAAACTCATCATGACAGGCCATTTTTCATGATTTTTCTTATATTGGAAAAACACCAGTATTTTAATTAAGAGGCTTGAATGTCCAGATGCTTACCTATTTTTTTAAATGATTACTGATGGGAAAGCCACAAGCGAAGCAGCCAAACATCGATGAAAGCAAGCAGGCTGCAAAGTGAGAATTCTCTTGTGTGTGGTGAAAATTGATGTTTAAGGCTCTTTGAAGCTGCTACCATGCTGTTTGTGCCATTACAGGCTGTGTGCTTCTCTAACAGCACACAGTTATCTTGATACTGCCAAAATACTGGAGTGTCTTAAAACTCGTTAGATGAGATGCTCTCTTTAGACTGTCTATTATGTGAAAGTAGTGCACAAAGAGCACAAATTAGCCTAAAAATAATGTTTTCTTTACAAAATGTGGTGAAGATGGGGTCATATGAGGGTCACAAAGCAGGTGAGTACCTGTCTGAATTTCTGCTGCTATGTAAGGACAATCCAACAGGTGGCATGAGACTCCTGCCCTGTTCCATCATTTCTTTCCTCAACAGAAAAGAGACACAGCTGCAGGGGACTGAAGCCTCTTTTGTTCTGTTGTTATTTTTCTTAATTTAGCACTAAACAGAAACTGAGCACATTTGTTACATTTTCAGTAAATGAACCTACATTATGTTTGATCAAAAAAAAAAAAAAAATACATGTAAAATATTTGATACAGTTAGAGTGTTGTTTTCTTCAGTAAGTGAATTTAAAAAAATATTTTCACTTTACTAAGTATTTATCATTTTTGAGTGTTCACATTAGCACAATGAATATTAAGAATATCAGCCTCTCAAGAATGTCAACAATTTTCTGGCTACTTATTTCAATATCCTCTTTGCACAAGGCTTTCATTTCCTTAGGTGCGCTGTTAAAAGGCAGCTCCAGTCTGCCCTGACTAATTTCCTCTCAGCCTCACAGATCACAAGCCTTTCCCACCCAGTGCTCCCTTTGCTCCCACAAAGACCTTCGTAATCCTGCTGCTTGTCCACAATTAATCTTCCCAGTTGCCACATTATTAACACAACCACCCACAGGCAGAGGATGCAAATGTAAAGCCAGGAACAGGCCTTCCTGTGTGCGACCCCCCTCACTCAGCCCATAGTCAGAAGTGTCAGTCACTCCAGGGGTTTAAACAGCTGACCACTGGCAGCATCAAGGGGTGCCCCCGCTCTCTATACAACATTGTGTCCTTTCTCAACTTTTATCTCCATCTACCCTTGCCTGAAGACACTATAGATATGGCAAAATACTTAGGGGGGAAAAAAAAATGAAATTAGCACTTTATCTCATCTAAACACAGCTATATACATTCTATTCAATTTAGAGCAAGGTTGGTTTGATGTTTCCTAGTGCTGAAACTATATGTGCATTTATGGTTGGTCAACAAGAATTTGTTGAATAATGTCACTGCTATGGATTTTGGTCAGAATGAGTACACAACTGAAAACTGGGCAGCAACACTTAATGAATATACTTCCAGTGTGTTCCATTTGAGAAAGATCAGAACTCTAAGTCAGACAGTTATATCAAAGTAAAATACTGCAGCTGACACGTTTCAGCTGATGTGTCAAAACAAACTACTTTTCGAAAGGATGCTATTGTTATGAAAGTAGCCGATATTTTCTAATACAGCATAAAGCATATATTAAGCTTGATTGCAGAGTACACTAATAAAAGACAATATTCCACTTTGTTGTGTTAAAGATGTGATCACTATATCCCTCTACTTGGGTGAGCTCTACCAGTCAAGTCCTAGCTGTTAGCATATACTCTTCAGTTGATAGTCGTGATCAAAGCTACTGCTGCGAGAAGAGCTTGGCATAACTTTAAAAGAATATGAAATAATGTCCCAATCCAGCAATTTTGAAAGACTAGAGAAGAAAAAGGGAGAGCATCAGAGCTGAATGTGTGGAGGCTTTTTGAGAAGTTGGTCACTCTATTGCCTTCAGTGTCACTTGACATGAAAGTAATGCCAGTTCTATGGAGATCCAAGCTGTTCCCCATTGGTTGAAATGCTATTGTGTGTCAGACAAAGGGCATGGTTTCATAGCACCCTCTTGTTTGCATGCATGACCAGCATTTTCAAATAAGGCCTTTAGATCTAAATCTCAGGCTCCACTCAGCACAGAAGGCTGCAGGCTTTGTTAGTGGTGAGAAATTACTGGGGATGTCCAAACTGAAAACTAGGCGTTTCATCTCCAAACAAGAGCTTTGATTATGCTGAGGTCTACAACGAAGCCCTGCTGTGAAAACAGTCCCGCTGAGCTGAGCCATGTTGTTTACCAAAGTATCATACTGAAAGATACAAGACTGTCTTCGGCTGCTGTCGAGCCTTTGGAGATTAAGCAATGAATCATCCCAGATTGAAGTTTTAGTCAAACAAACATTTCTCAGAGGCAGAGTTGCACACTGTGCTGAGATGAACCTGAGTAGGTGGAGCCACACAAAAACTGTTTTTAGAAACTGGCAAATGACCAAGAGCCCTGACTGTGTGTCAATAACCAACATAATTAAATCAAATCTGAACAAAGAAGAAATCTAGTGTGTGCTTGTGGTCAGGTGTATTTTTTTTTATTCCAATGCATTAGTTTGGAATTAAGGGTAAGAATAATGATTTCTAGTGATAAACACTAAAAAACTAAAGTCGTGTTTGTTCATTGGAAAACTTCACACAATGCAATGATGTATGACAAACTGAAACATCAATTCTTTTCTGACAGTTTTAGACGTGCACACCTCCAGCCGTCACTTCTAACTGCTACTTCAGTATTATCTTGCAGCCCTGTTTTTATCTTGCTTTCCTCATGTCATGAGGAAAGATTTCTCTACTTCTAATATATGAAGCACATATTTCACAGAAATTCTGGAGGCCAGGCTTGACTTGATGTCAGTGATCGAAGTTATTATCGAAGAGAATGAAGAAACCATTTTTCTACAGAAAGCACAATTCTCACTGATATATCACAGCCCTGGTTTTGAGGAAAGACTCTCAGTAAAATCTGAGATGGTGTTTTTATACCTGAAGGGGAGCAGGAGTAGACTATATGAACAATAGGAACCACAACTCTGAGGTAGAAACAAAAATGCATGAAACACTAAACATGGTTTGATTAGACATGCACTACAGGACTTGTTAATGCTGATTAATAAGGTGGTAGCAGGGGCACCAGCACAGTAAGAGCTCTGACTCAGAGAAAATCTATGTCTGGCATATCTCAGGGCCCCAGTCCAGCAGGCCTTCTGAATCATTCACAGTTAACCTCCAACAGTCCTCCAGGATGGCTGTGTTGCTCGAAAGTCCCATATACAGCTGCAATTAAAAAACTGTGAACAAAATCAGAAATTTTGAATGGTATTAATGTGATTGTTGTTAAGATGATGATAAACCCCTAAAGCAAGTATTTTTATGTCATTGTATCATTGGATTATACTATTTGTCTTCTTAAACTGTTGTGATTGGTGCTCACAGTGTTTTTTTATGGATAAATAATGAAGAAGAAAAACATTTTCACCTAAACACAAGCATTTGAATTGCATTATATTAGCAATGACTAAAGTTACAACATGCAAAACATTAACTATGGTGACAATCTCAGAGAATTATCAGTGCCATGTCATCTTGTCACCTCTTAGTTCTTGTGGTATCTCTCTGAGCCGTTTTTCAACAAACTGCAATCAAAGGATAGATGTAGCTGTAAAGTCGCAGCGACAGAGTCAGATATTTTACTATGTAAGTTGTGGAGACCTAAACAGAGCTAAAAGGAAAGTGAATTTACAATGTACATTTGGCAGGCGGACAGAAACAACTCCAAATCAATGATAATACTTCTCCATGCCTGCCTGAGACAATGAACATGTTCTGATGAGCTCCACTGGTGAAGGACAGGATGGCCGCCATGTCCTTGTGCCAGCAGTTTCTTTGGATTTTTTCTACCTAGTCCCTTCAAAGAAACTCCTGGTGCCTTGCCACACTTGGACATCTTTTCCAGAGACGTGTGGCTGACAGAGTGGGCTGTCTGACAAAACACAAAGAACAAGCACTTCTCCAGCTGCCTGATTCTCATGTGTGAGTGATGAGAACTCACAGAGGGTTAGTCAGCGCTCACTGGAGATGAGCAGCAGGCAGGTCGGCCAAGCAGACATCAAGTGTTGCTTTAGAAGAGGCCATATGTACAGCAGGGGCCTTAGAAGGATTGTATTACTGCTTTTCTAACAGGTATCCAGTGAGTAATCTGGAGCAAGAGTTGTGGTTTGTACACAGCTATTGGTCACATAACTGTAGTGATTTCAATGTGAGGTCTGATATAAACAAACCATACAGTTCTGAATAAGTAATGACTGAGAGGAAATTAAATGTTTTCACTGGAGAATTTTGTTGATAAAATATTGTTCAATTTCTGAGACACACATTTTTAAAAATAAAAATTTCCTGCACCTCGTTTTCTGTGGACATCACAAACAACGGACATCAAGTTGGCCTTAAAACAGCCTGACAACAGCTTTCAAATGTCAGCTGGTAAAATCAAATTAAGCTGCTTTGTCAGACCTCCCCCTGTGATCCGCCATCATGTATGTCTCTCCCATCACCTGAAAAATCATGAGTAACACAATTTAATTACAACTAAAAAAGTGTAAACATCATTCTCTTTCATCCCTTTATGTATGTGGACAAGAAGACAATGTGTTAAGAGGAAATAAATCTGCCCCGACAGCCACATCAAAGGGTGCAGTGAGGGGCTTACTGCTACTTAAAGCACAGGAATGCTGTTGCTAAGCATCAGTCCAAAAATTATCAACCCCTTAAGGACTTTTCAGTTTTTAAGAGGGAGACTGAACAGGTTACTAGAGGCCAGAAACTTCACAGTGGAAACACTCTGAGAATTCAAAATCTTTTCAAAAAATTAAAGTAATAAATCAGATAGAAGATTGTAACAGGTTCAAATCATTCAGGGCTGGGGCTAGGTTGTCACCACGTAACGGGGCCTTGAGGCCTCTGAATCTTGACTCATAAATAATTAACTACCTGTTGCCTATGAACTTCCCCTGCCCTTTTAGGGAGGGCTTACTTGTTGATGAATTGAGACATGCTCCACTGCCAAAAAGCAATTGGTCAATGCTAGCCGCCACCTTCCTTTGAATAAATTCAATTCCATCATCTTGACCTAGTAGGGTGCTAAATCAGAGGCAGCATTTGGGAGCAGAAGGCGCGTCACTGGATGGTTGGGTAGCCAGCCTGTTGTAATTCTGTCCATCAGCCTAATTCACTATTTTAGCAGCTGCAGATTTCTTCTTTGAATTAAAGAAAGGAAAATTTGAGATCAGTTCAAAAGAAGCAAGCCTTCATGTCAGACAATAGCAGATGATTTGGAGCTACTACTCCTTCTCATACACTTTGACATGTAGTAAATTTTAGGTTGGTAAAAGAGAACAAGAGTCTCACTTGCAGGAAACAGAAGTGATAGATGACCTCTCACTAACTTGTAATCCACACAGTATAAGTCATAACAACTGGATAAATCCCTTTGAGAGAGTTGATCCGTCTAAGCATGGCATAGGGCTGCCTGGCCAGTAAATCTCCTTTATTTATCTCATCACTAAGATGAAAGAGAAACGGTGCTGAAAGTTACACAGAACAATCATGCATTATTAGCAATAAAAAAAGAAAAAAGAAAATACAGAGTCAGCTTTGTTTGTGGCCACTCGTTACCAATAAGCCACTATTTCCGACAGCCAGGAGAAAATGACCCACCCTCGCCTAATTCACAAACAGCTAAATCACCATGTAACAGTTCTAGTTACGATCACATCTTGTTCACAGTGATGCTTATTTAAATCATTAGCACATGAATAGCACCATTTAACTATTTAAATAAAGCATTTAAATAGGGAAGCTATCACATTTTGAGTACTTCTGGTTTTTGTTTATTTATGACTCCCATCGTGGCATTCTGGGGTGGGTGGAAGCTTTTCCCTTTATTGTAATCTGCTTTCATTCTAGCCCTTTTGATCCCCTACTTTCTTTTGTGTGACACACCTCATCACCTTTATTTTCTGCCATAATTGCATGGGAAAGATCTCCCCTTTGATACTGTCTGCATGCCAAATCACTGTCGGGGAAAGAGTGTCGAAAAGTGCCATGTGCGCTGTCTGCTGAGAGTGAAAAAAAGAGCTCATACACCTGTGGAAGACAAACAGGGTTTTCAGAGATATGACATATCTATCATCCCAGTGCAGGATATGAACTGTTCTGTCATCCTAATGGTGAAGGGGGCTTTGCATAGTGAAACAGTAGGTGCTGATAGACATGTGTTGCACATGGTGAACTGTCTGGCAGCTGGCATTCCCAGGTCTGCAACCCCTCCTGCCCTCAACCCCTTCCAGCCCCTGTCTCATCTCCTGGCTCTAATCTGCAGACAGTCCTCTCCTGCGGGCTCATCACTGGGTTGCTGAGTGGAGCTGAACAGGATCCTCTGCTCCCCCTCAGGCCTCTCCCTTGTCCCTTTTACCACCACTACAACATCAACACCCACACTGCCGCCCCCCCCCATCACAAGTGTCAGGTGAGGTTGTCTGCAGTCTTCTGCTAACACAGCTGCAAACTAAAGAAACCTTAGATCTTAATCAGCTTCCAAGGAAACATATAAATAAAAACAAATATCTGAAAAAAAGGACAACCTTTCACAACAGGGACCAGATTAGAGAAAATATGCATCAAACCAGGAATACATCAGTGGAAAATTCTTAGCAGCTTTAACACAAAAAATCTGCTCACAATCAGCAGATTATGGTGCAATTGTTACTTAAAACTGCAGGTTTATTAGGGTAGTTTTGTGTAACAGAATGCTGTAATTGTATGTTATCATATTTAATTTCTTGTTGATCTCAGAGATTTTGAAAGAACTTTGTAAAAATTTCTCTTGAATTACACACCGAATCAACTCTCAAAAGTCTGCAAACAAAGAATGTCTGTATCTCCCCACACAGAAAGGCAGCCACAGCCTAACAACACAGCAGCAAGATAAGCAGGGTGGATTCTACTGAGAGAACCTGTTATCGGGGATGGTGCTATGCACTGACATTAAGGATAATCATATCTATCAGCACACTGCCAAACATCCCCCAAGTGAGCCCGGTGGAGAACAAAGCCTGCATCGTCTGTCAGAGCTAGGGTTACAGGTGGATGATGATGTACTTGTCACAGGGGTGCAAATGATTCACTGCACAGCCAGAATCCAACTAATAGAATCCACACAAAGATATGGATATCAGCTCAACGGTTCTGATATCTGCTCATTCCACTGCTTGATAGTTACAGCTGGACCACTTGTTACCTATCTGAACCAGGTAACTCAACAGACACTCCAGGAGTATATAATGAGTCGTCTTAGATAAAACGCAAAAACAAATGCTGGAGGAAAAAAATGGAAGCTGGATAATGCAAACGTTCACCGCTTAAGCAGACACACCTGTCCGGGCGAGGTCTTCTCAAAGTCACTGTTTGTTCTGGATTATCTCTCTCTTATTACAAACATGATTTAAATATCATCTTTTGTGCATGCCTAGATTGGCGTCTTTGTTATTCACACTCACCTTAGAATCATGGAGGACAGGAAATTCAGTGACACAAAGAAAAATGCATTTCGCAAAAGTTCGACGAAACAAAGAGCTTTGTGAAGGAAACGGCATTAAGCATCTATGGTGACATTACATATAATGCTGAGGATTATCTGTTTGTTAGACTTCTTATACAATTCAGACTATGGGCTAACTATTCTAGCCCCGCTCTGAGTCTCATTACTGACGAGGCACAAAAACCAAAAAGCAAAACAAAACCAGGATGATGTTTTGGCAGCCATGTCAGTTGGTGTAGACAACTGCATATCTCATGTTTTGCTCAAGACCATGAGAAAAAAAAAAAACATTGGCAGGACAATTTGAATCTGACAAAGTAGTTGAGGATGAGTCAGTAAATGAAACACTCAATATCACAGACCAAAGCACAGCATTTGGATCATTTGGGGAGAAATCCACCCTTAGCAGAAAAATGCTCCAGTGATAAATTGCCTTTCTCTGCAGTGTCTTCCACATGGTTCTCATCAATATTGCATTCATTATTATGTATTGACTCCCATCACAGGAATCTTTAATGCATATTTAAGGATATTTTCAACTAATTTACTATAGAAAACTAGGTCGTGCAGTTTATCCAATCAGCAAACATTTACATCTTTATCATAATTTACTATGTGCTCTTAAATATAGAATGTCAATGTAAAGATTAACTGGGCACCAATTAAGTTTTGCTCAGTGGTTTTTGACCACTAGAAGGCAGCAATGCCCGAAAACAACAAACACAACCCTAGCACTATGAGTGTAAAAATTTACAGCTAACCATATCCAGCACATCTGAGAGGAAAAGTAATGTTTTTCTGTCTGATGAATTCCAAAATTAATTCTCCTCTTGGCTTGAGCTTTATCTTCATCAACTCCCTTGAGAAAAATATCTCTTTGCTGCAGGATGATCAACTTTCTGCCATATTTACACTTTGCCGGCTTTCTAGGTTTTCTTTTCAAATCAGGGATGTCGTCTTGGTAGTGAGAGGTGAAGATCATTATCAATTTAATGTATGTGAATTAGGTATGGTGTTGGAGTTGGAACATGGTTATCTTAGCTTAGTATAAAGACTTGAGGAAGGGAGAGACAGCTACCCTGGGTCCATATCAGTCAAACAAATGAGATGTCATGTAAAAAAAAAAATCTCTGATTATCTATCAAAAGCTATTTGTACAGTCAGACAACCAAAACAGTGAACTAAGATTAAAACCAGTTAATAGCTTCATAGAACTGCACAGTTGGGCATTCATTTTCAGCAGATTTGGTACTATGAATAATTTGATTAAATGTCAGCATCTGAAATATTGCCTAATGGCACTTTGATTTAATGTAGTGCATCAAAACTAACCAATTTAGCAACTATTATGACCCTGTTTTAGATTTTTGTCATCTGTCACCCAGAGCCAGTCACACAGCCAGAACAACCTCACGTGGCCTGTGAGGGTTACCTCACACAAACACACACAATCAAGGTGTGGGCAGACAGAATAGGTGTTGAGCATTCAAAGCCAGCTCGTCTGCAGATAGAAACAACTACCAGTAGGATCACTCCATTTCACTCCACATGCTGGAGTCTAAACAACTCTGTTTTCATTTCCATAAAGCCATGCTCTGTCTTTTGTTCTGACGGAGATAAGATGTATAAATTATGAGCAGCTGACAAAGTATACTGAGGCGCCTCAGGCAGCTCATCAGTCATGCTTGGCCTGTCAGCAGGTAACTGATGGGGGCCCTACAGGCACAAAGCCCCCTTTTAAGCAAGAGAGGGGGAGGCAGAGGAATTAAAGCTGTTGTTGGAGTCTCAAGCACAACAGCTGACTCATATTTAACAGTCTCTTTAAAGGCATGAGGCAGACACCCAGAGCTTCAACCTTCAGAGTATGTTTTGTGGCTCTCTTCTCAAGTCTGTATATCTTGCTGTTGTGCTCTGTTGGCATTGTACAATGGCCGCCAAGCAGTAGTATACAGAAAGTAGTCTTGAGAGACCACCCAAGAGGAGCTGGAGAGTGGTCTCCTCTAAGAAAGTTGTGTGTCTGTAACAATCTCCAGCTTAATCAATACTACTAGATACATATTTTCCTCTCTATCTGCAGAAAATTCAGCTAAACTCCTCGACATTGTACCGCATTTCCATAACGGATCATTGACTTTCATTACAGTAGTAAAGCCCAACCTGTAAAAGAAGAAGATCTGATTTACTGGAGCTTTTATCCTCTGTGTGTATTTCAGAGATAATTGTAATGAGACAGTGTACTGGGGTAAAAATGACAGGTAAGAATTGATGTCTCTTCCTGCAGCCATGTGGGAATGAGTCGACTCCATTACAGTCGGAACTGTGGTTCTTATCTACCCAAGTCACTGTTGCTTTCTGTCTTGTGGACTCTAATTTAGCTACATGGATGTGATGAACATAACATAAAAGAGAAAGTCAACTTTAAATCCAGTACTGCCCAGAGTATATGAAAAATGGTGCTGGTTTGTGCTCCATGTGACTGAATTAGTGCTGCTGCTGTGCCTTTTTTGCTGCATTTCTCCATGTACAGTACGTATCGAGCATCAAATGTCTGAATGTTAAAAAACAAAATGTGCCTACAAGATTTTATGTTAAAAATACATAAGATTTCTACATAAATCTGGTTTTATATTCCACTTGAAAAAACAGCAATTGGGGGAAAAAAGCTCTTTTGCAAGGAGAGTGCACAGAATTTGGCTGGTTTACGTCCCCTCATCATATTTCTGCAAACCAATCTCTACGGCTGTCTGATGTTTGGAAGGACATAAAGTATCACACCTTCATCTGGGTCAGTCAGGTACTTTACTGTATCAAATGATTGGAAGTATAAAATTCTATGAATAGAGTGTTGATATCAGAAAAGGAAACACATGGCTGCAGCTGCGGAATGTAAAATAATACAGCTTATCTCTGATGCCCAGAAGGAAGAGATTTGACCGCCGTTGCCAAATGATGGCATATTTTCATGAGTCATTCAACATGACTGATAAAAGCTTAAAAACATCTTTCGTTTCGCTCCGAGCTAAATTAAAAAGACCCAAATATTTATTAGAAGACTTTGTTTCAATGGATGACCCCTCCAGGAATTTGCAACTGCTAGCAAATTAATGCAAAATACATCACCATCTTTTTTTCCCAAAGAACAATGTCAAAAAGACCTAAAGTCAAATAAAAGTCAAGGCTAGATCTAGATTTTCTTCTAATAAAACCCTTTGTAGCTACACAGAGGAGCACTTCTCAGGCACTGCTTGACTCTAAGCTGTACATTATCACTATGACCAAGGTAACGAAATGGGTTATGAAGTTTCCTACAAGGCATTACAGGGAGCACTAAGGTCTCAGTTTAGGGTGGGAAAAAAAAAGAATGTAGTGAAATGCATCACATTTGTTGGCTATTGCCTACATAGACTAAAGGCTATCAATAGGGTAGTCTTGCATACAGTTCCAATCAGTAAATTCTTTTTGTACAGCACAGACTAATATTATAGCAATCGAGTAAATGATTTTTAAATTCACAGAGCTGAAACAGATCTTCCATGACTGAAGTAAAAATACAGTGATGCCTGACCTTTCCACTGACTGGAATAAGACCCCAGGAGGACCATTATATAGAGGCCACACTACATCTGCACGCATGTGAGAAAATACATGTGAATTGTGATTGTGTGGTCATCCAGGTAGACAGCTCAGTTTAGTAATAAAAGTGAGAGGCAGACAACTGATGGGAAACCTCCAATAACAAAGAAATTCAATATAAACTGTCAATGCATCAATTTGGAAGGGCTAATTATAACTCATGGGCTGATCTTGATTGATCGCTCCAGAGCACAATTACCAACCTGTCCACATTAAACTGATGTATGAGTGTTTTAGGTAATTATAGCCTCTGAAAATTTAATACATTTCTCATTAGAACTGTGTTGGCACTGTATGGCATGATGATGCATGTCCTGTGTAGGGCTTGATTTTAGAGGTGACATAAAAACAAAACACTATGACCAGAACATGTGCTCTTCAGTACATGCCCTTACTTTGAATGTTACAAAGAAAGACTAAAGGTCATTTCTAGCCTTTCACCACAAAGGTGTGTGACTCAGGACACAACAACATTAGAACAGCCTTGTATAACGATTCAGCTCCATAAGTCTAAAGGGCTATTAATTTTCTATTTCCTAACCTAGAACAATTAAATATTTTAACCAAAACAAATTCTAACTCAAGTTTCTGTGTGTGTGTGTGTGTGTATGTGTACCTAAACCTTATCAAACCATGCAGTTCCACAATCTAGCTGTGCATTTATAATTGTTTTCATGCTGACAATGATCTTGTACACTTTGCTGGGGTAACAGTCATCATGAAGAGCATGTGACATAAGGTCCAATGGGTTGGGTTGTAAGAGAGGAGCAAATGTCATACATTGTAGTTTAAGTCAGATGACTTTCTACACAGCAGCCTAAAATTAAAAGCCATATGAATCAACTTTTAAAGTATGTCATCTTGCAGGTTGGGACATAGAATCAGATAAAACTTATAAAATATTTAGCCAATTAGATTTTTCTGTTTTAAAATTATTATAACTTATAACATTAACAACAATTAACTTTGCAATCACAATATAGAAATACCCATAAAGATCAGGGCTGAGGTTTTTGTGAAGAGAAGGAAAAAGTGAGAAAATGACACAGGGGAAGTCCAATAGAAACAAAAAGGGAAAGCAGATGAGTGTGTGCATGCTTGTACCACTCCATTGAGATCCAGCCCAAAAGAGTTGTCTCAGTAACAACAATAGTGGGCAACATGATCTTTCATTACACATTGTGTAAACAGTGTAACCTATCTGTGCTGTCAGTCAAGATGATTGATTGTGGGCTGTCACAGGAGAAGAGTGACACATCAGGAAAAAAGTTTTTTCTAACAAAGCGCAGTGCATTCAGGCTGCCACAGAAAGTGGTGATTAATGTGTTCTCACTGGGTAATCCCACACCCCTGGCTAATGAACGAGGAATCTATCATCCGCACTGCAGTGGCAGATGTCGCGAGGACAGCAATCCAAGTGCCTGGGAACAATTTACTTTCTTTTCTCTAATTGTTCCTGAAAAGTGTGGCAGGTTTGGAGAAAAATACTGGAGTCGACAGCTCCTCGGGGCAGACACAACAAACGTACAACGACTGTCATTTCGACATACAAGCAAGCCAACCAACCATTCTCCAGCTGAAAGTATCACATACTGCATATTGGCAACGCTCAAAGATAAGCCATCAGAGCATTTTCTATAGCTACAGTATGTTTTATTATTCTTTTCTGTGCTGCTTAAGATGTTCTGAAAGGTCATAAAACAAGAGATCTAGCAAAAGAAACAATGCATGTGTTTTAGCCCAAAATCTAACCATATGCTCCTCCTCATGCTAACAACAGAAAGTGCACAGAGTTCATAAACAACTCATCTGTGCGTCATTAAGCTGGCTACACCTTGCAATCATGAGCAAAGCAAGAAATTAAACAGCAATTAGAAAAAAGATGTTGAAGCTCAGGGATCATTCATGTCCCTATGGAAAACCATGTCTTGCAAAACAGCCAGTGGTGCAACATCAGCCAGGAAAAACAGCTTTGGATTTACTGTTGTTTCTAAAGCTGTTGTTTTCACTAGCTATTTTTCTTTTATGATTTATTTCAGGCAAAACAGAAAAGCAGACAAACACTTTCAACAGTTTCTCTTGACGTGTCGGTTTATCACATTAATTAAAGCAGGGTAAAGCAGACCAGGGTGTCTTTTATGTTGGAGAACATTAGTTGCTGTTAGCACAAAAAGGAAGGGAAGCAGCAAAGTCCAAATGTGTCACAGCTGTCTGTCTTCACATCATTTAATTTAATCTGGTTTCATGCCTGTTCACATTACAGGCCTGATAAAACAGCAACACTTTCAAACATCTGCTTGCTCGGGGTGCCTGTTGATTATTCATTCAGCTGGAGGTCAGATGGCACTCGGCTTGCACAGCTTCACACCAGAGCTAATAAATCAATTTCTGGAGCAATTATGAATAATCACACGTGCTTTAAAGTTTAACAGTCTGCGTTATGAGGTGCAGTTTTCTGTGAATTATGCGAACAAGTCGAGTCATTGCACTAATTGCATGTGTTTGTGTGAATGATGACCTAAGTATGACCCCCACACATACAGTACACCCCTCCCTCTGGCACTATAGGCTACAACATGTGGTGTTAGATTAAAGGCTTAGGATGCGGGGAGGATCTAAACCTTCATACATCCACTTATGAAAAAATAATCTGTCGCATATACTGCTGAGTTAATAAAAAAAGATTTACTAAGTATTGATGTTCTGTTCGGCATGTGTTTGGGGTGTTGTCCTGACTCAAACAAAAGACAAATTTACTTTCAAGAACACTTTTACTCTAATATTAGTTTGTTAGTTTGTAAAGGATAGCTTTAGATAAATAAAAATCATAAAACAATATGACAGAGGGTTCAGATAAAATATGAAACATAACTTCTACAGCTTCAGATACAATATGTGCTGCTGAAACAGTAAAGAGAAAAAGAAGCTGATGTTGCTGTTATCATAATGCAAACAACTGAACAAATTGTCATGATGATCTCACCAAGGG
The DNA here is from genome assembly GCF_900324485.2 of Mastacembelus armatus. Lineage (NCBI taxonomy): Eukaryota > Metazoa > Chordata > Actinopteri > Synbranchiformes > Mastacembelidae > Mastacembelus > Mastacembelus armatus. The sequence continues at coordinate 13,227,701 of NC_046651.1, read as the reverse complement.
CCAGTCAGATAAACCCTTGTGTTTATATTCGGCATCAAAGAGCTGCCACAAAAACCGAGTAGCCAGCAGAGGTCCTGAACTGTGGGCTTGTTTGAACAGAGAGAGCAGCGTGAGGTCAACAACCAGCTTCAAATAGCTGAAAAATGTGCCGGCAGTGCTGGCAGGTGGTGCTCAAAGTTTTACAGGTCAGATAGAACCTGAAATGCTGCCAATCCAAGGCGTGTACAGATGTGAGTCTTTATATGACTGTCTGTACCTCGTGTCATATTGACGGTATCGCTGTTTGTTATAGTACGGCATAATGTGGTGCACCTTAGGTCAGTGCTGAGACATAACTTGGTCCAACCACCAAAAAAGGATACTCAATATTTCATATGATTTACTATAGCTTCAACAGTTACAATCATACAACTGCAATATGAGCTGACTTGACCCTTGATAAGCATAACAATATAATCTATAATTTATCTAAAATGTGCAGATTTCAAGAAGCATATTAGACAATCCAATGAACAAACAAGATGCTCTTTAACATCTAATAATGATTGATGAAAGAGAAAAATCATAAGTTTCTTTGAGGGGAGCAGTGGTCCTCCTCATACAAGGTCATCCAAAGGTAAAAGCTCCAAGTCTGAACCTAATTAAGCAATTACAGGCTCCATGTATGTGCTTTGTCGCTCTAATGTGAAAGACTGTCAAGAGAAAGAATGCTACACGGACTGGACGGACGCTGTCTACTTTGATGTAGGCTTATGCATATGAAATGAGGTCAGATCGTGGTCATTAAAAAGAACTCCTTTACACAGACTATCACGCTACAAGAGGCAATTTCTTCAAAGGGTTTTAACTTTGGAGATTTGTAAGGGATTATGACAGAAAGGCATGTATAAACAAATTCAATGAGAAGAAAAGGAAAATGGGTCAGAAAATGGCCTCTGTCACAGTTTTTACACATCTCAATTATTCCAGCCAAGGACAACGCTAGAAGATACAGGGATCATTTGCCTGAGCAAGAACGCAGGACTAGTCCCCCAGCCTGTCTGCTCTCATGTCTTTCTGCATTTCATCTAAGATATTTGAGCTTGTTTGATATTGTTTCACTTTGTTTACAGCTTCTCATGTGTTGTCAACTAAAAAGCAGCTTTGAGTCACACTCATGATCAAAACTCTAACTACAGTACAAGCAGTGCTGAGGAAATACAATGAGCAAAAGAATTTAAAAACATGCATGTAGTGCCAGTTAGATTATGCATACACATAACTATGCATACCTGAAAGAACCACTGCGATAAGGATATATAGCTCAATATAACACCAATCTATCAACATAAGCCCAAATCATAGGCATCAACGTTCACCCAGTTCCACATAGCCTTGTCCTTATACTTTACTACATCAATTCATTTATTTGACAATAACAGTCCTAACGATCCCTGACCTGCCACTGACCAACCACTGTCAGACCCGTGCACATAACACAGAAACACTGGCCTATTTTTGTCCTAATGTGCAGCTACATGACATGTAATAAATATTGCATCAGAGCAGCCAGCAATGCTGTCAGTCAGGAGATAATGCTGTTCATCAGCATCAAACCGACCACAAACGTCTCCAAAGCAAATGATGCCTTTAAGGTACTCCTGTATGGTAAATGATTCATAATGCCTGCATTGTTAAAAACAGCACTTAAGGGAGGACTGGTTAAAGTAAATATAATTCATGGTGAAAAAGCTTGTAGCATTATCCAGGACTGTCTGAAAGCATATTAATGCCTTAGGTTGTTAATGGATATAAAGGGCTGAGGAGTGTTTTAGTTTGAATATATCTGTCCTGGCACCCTACAGAAACTTTGAAAGGTCAATTAACATGACACAGTAAGTCATTCTATAGTTTTCATTACATTTTTTATTTGTAAATGTTTGCTGATACCATTTTTCATGAAAAAGTCTTGTTTCAGCATCATAGCCAAATATAAAGTAATTCTAGTAATTGCTTAAAGGGTAACACATGCATTCTGTGGTTTGCTTGAAATGCAATCAATGCTTCAATGTAACAGATGATTTAACTTTTGCATTACTATTTTAGACAGAAAATCAATAATCTTCTCCAAAGAAATAGGAAATACATTCAAGAACAACAATATGCCCCAACTGCTGACTCTGCAGCCTTATGAAGTCAATAGCATCAGCTTTCATCAATGTTGCAAGTGTATCAAACTCCAAGACATAATTTCAATTATGTCATGTTGTATGTAGTCATCTGTCATCAGAACAAAGGAGGAATGAGTGGATATTTTTCAGAACAACACCCTTTGCTGTGGTGTTAGCTATTGAACAGTGACTTGAATAACATGGTGAACTCCAGACACATATTGTTCAGCCCATAATCCATTTCCTACTATTCAAAATCGACAAATCCTTTAAAAGATGGTGGTCACAGACAAAAGGAGGGAGGTACAAGCTAGGTTCAAAATTTGGCATGTTGTGAAAGCAATCAGCTGCTTTGTCTGTGTTACTTTCCTCTCTGAGCTGAGGTTGTATAGGTCCAAAACATTAGGGTGTTGACAAAATGATGGATGAAGCATGGTAAAGTGGTTACCGATTGTAAAGGCTCTGAAAACCTCTTCCAAAGCACAAACAAATGACTGCTTCACATTGTATCCAGCACTGATACATTGTCCTAATTGGAAAATGAGACCTTTGGTATCAAAACACAAAACCACATACAGAACCCACTGGAATACAAATTTCCCTCTGCAAGATTGTTATGTACACCATTAAGTCTCTAGCCATCTAGAATCAATATTAAATTGATTCAATTGTGTAAAATATATAAATGAACCTTTTAAAAATTTTTATTTCATGCCATTTTCCCAATCGCACTTATTTCATGTCAAGTTGCTAAGGCACAATCTGCTGCTATAAACAAACACAAGTACACAAGTCATGTAAACTTGAAAGAAAATGTGTTGATTCATAATTAATGTGACCTTGGCATTATTTTAGCTAACTCCCTAAATGTGTAATGTGTTGTTGAGTTTGCAAAGTAGAGACTTATCACGTGAAAGGTGCAGAGAGCATTGGTACTCAGCTGTTATACACAAATAACATCTGTCTTCATTTATTTCAAATTTTACAACTTGAGGCTATATATTTAGCATGTGCATGTAGTTTTGTCAATCCTCAGCTGCAGCTTGTAATAAGCGTGCTGGGCAATATCTATTAAGAACACAGCACCAGTGTACCGTACCTAGTGTGGTACTGCAATTAATTTCATTATCTATTTGTAATGACTGTTCTAAACAGTCTCCCTAAGACACTGGTTGGTTCTGTATGGTGCAAATATTATAGTAAGTGGATTTTTACAACATTAACAGATATTTGCAAAATATTGAAGTACAGGGTTGTTTTCAGATAAGTAACTCTCAATGTATTATTGTAGCTTGAGACATTTCCAGTCTCCACTAGAGGTCTCTGTGGCTCATCCCCTCCTGACTATAGTACATCCCCATACAGACTCATGCAAACACAGTCCTGTGACTCAGTATTGTAAACACTGAGGATGATGCAGGATGATTGTCACCATGAATCTGATTTTTAAAAAAGAGAAAAATACATGCTAGAGTCTATACTGTATAGGCTGGAACTTAAAAGATACCACATTAGCTAAATTCAAGCTAAAATATTAACAGAAAAAAAGCTGACAATTAAGATATTTTTAAAGCTCTCAGTAACTTCTATTATTCAAATTAACCCCGTCACCCAGAATCACACCCTGAACAAACATGGTTCCAAATAAGTCAAAGATTCAGGCCTCACAGAAGAATGAACTACAAGCATCAGCAGAGGTAGGATGCCTGGCATGGCAGGACATTCTTCACACACTGGCAGTATGAGCGATGTGGGTCACTTAGCGAGTGGCCACGACTCAAAACAAAGAAAAGGCCCAAGCAATGGGGTCCACTGGATAAATTTGTCAATGTCTTGTGCCTTAAGGCACCCAGCCTCGCCTGACCCCAACCTCCATTCTCAAGATAAATACCTCTGTCACCATTCACCTTCAGTCCCTGGACACAAATTTAACTTGTCATCCATCATCCTTGTGCAGAGGTATAATTTTCCCCCCTTCCAGTAATGAGTTTAAGACCTCCGAACAGGCCAGGGATGGGACCTCACCGCTGAACATGACAAAGCATTTTGGGAATCCAGATTTTTTGTGGTTATTATTTGTATAAAATGACTTGATCTCACACTCCCCACCGGAAAGCTTGCCAACTGGATAAATGATTGACTGTGACATTCATTGCAACTCTGGGTCCATACAAAGTTCAAGCCGTGGAAGGTGTAAAGCTCCGGGTATTTGTTTCCCTCAAATGGCCACGGCTGACAACCTTGTATGATAATGTGCCCACTGTACATCAACTTAATTGACACTTAAATCTGTCAGTAGCCTTACAAATGCTGACCTTCTTTGGGGAACAAATCCTTTTTAATGCGCATTCTTCGTGAGTGATTGTGCATGTGTATGTGGGGAAGGATGGTTTTCAAGGGGGAGGGAATGAGGGAGTGAGGATATGAATGAGATAAAGAGAGAAAGCTGTCAAGATAAACAGTACAGACAGTAACAACAGAACTCTTATCGCTAGTGTATGTAAAGCTAGCTGCCTCTTTAGCACGAGATGTAACACAATATCAAGCTGAACATGGTGAATTTCCCTACAAATAAAATCCTTAAATATAGCAGCAGGCTATGAGCCTACACACAAAGGAAGAAAATCAAACTGCTTCCAAATCCCTTTACACCTGTCTGATTAGGATATTTTTGCCATGTAATGTTATTAGTAGCCTGGTTAAAATGGAGCCGCTGTGCACTGGGGGCTGGCTTATTAATTGTTGTTTTCGTGTCACCACTGCTGTGTGCACCCAGTGATTTAATCAGCTAAATTCACTGCCATGGGAGCTGCAGCCTGAGCCAGGTTCAACACTATAGGTGTAATAATAATGTATTGCCAATGAACCTGTCATTACAATTCATTTCTGAGAATGATTTACATATATGTATGGTGAATAACACAGATTAGCTAAATGGGATGAAGTTATTATCTCACTCCCTCATTGCATTAATGTTGCTGTTTCATTAATTCAATTTTCTTGTTAGTCCTTGTAACCCCTGAATGTCTGCTCATCATGAAAGATTGCTTTCACTGGTTGACAGTTCAGAGCAAAATAGTAACCCTATTATCCCCTGGACATTGATAAGCACTGAGGTATGTGTGTGTGTGTGTGTGTACTGTAAGTGTGTGCCTTGTGCTTCATGATCTAAGGGCAATAATGACCCCAGGGCAGCAGGTACAATCTTGTTTACCTCAATCCCCTGTAGACTCACACCTTTCTGTCCCTTGAGCCCTGATCTGACTTCTTTATCCTCACCTCAGTCACCTACCTGGTCCCTTTCTCTAATCACAAACCATCTCGCCGCTCTAAAGCTCCACGTTATCTGGAAGGGCAAGGCCTGTGATACTAGCTGCAATTAACCTGGGGCCTTGTTACCAAAACACTCAGTACAGCGAGTCAGTCTCCATGGGCAAATAGTACAAATGAGGCCTTGCTACCTCACATCCATTAATGATGTTACTAGTGATGACAAAGACTCTAGATAACACAAACACACCTTACAGCACCTACAGTACTTGCATATTTCTTACACATCACCGAAAGTGGAAGCTAAACCCTTAATAAAAACATAAATTGCATTTTCTCCATCCAAAACAGCAGGGTCAGGTGACATTTCGACATAATGTTACAAAATGACACAGACATTATTTTAAATCCCTTTTCCAAAGGTGGAAGGATTGCAAACAGAGGCTCCTGCAGCTATCTCTCCTCACAGCCAATCCACTGAATGACAACAGACAACTACAGTGATGCAGAGACAGGCAGACAGAGATGGATGGATCGATAGACGACTGCATATGCAGACGTGCCTATTGATAAACTCCTGCTGACAACGGGCGAACACTTTGGGCTCATCAGTGGAAATGTCAGTCATGCTGACCATTAGTTTGCATGCATTTCAGGTTGGATGTCCTCAACCTGTGACCGTGGGGTACCAAGGCCAGCCCACAAGGCCCGTAACATGCCAAAACACTTTTCTATCACTTGTCAGATTGCATTCCACTTGGTGTCAGTCCAGGCTTCTCTACTGCTGTATGTGACAAAGACTAAGACAGACAATGATGAAAACATAATGTATGTGAGCAACTGAAATTGGTCTGATGCTGCACTTCCATGAACTCAAAGGACAACAAAATGAAAAATATTTTTGAATTACAGCTGCAAGTAATAATTATATTTATCAGCAACTTATACACAGTTGATATCAACTTCTATTAAACCACCATTTATTTACTAAGACATTTCAAAGTGAAAAATGCCACTGACCAGTTTAATTCTGGGGGCATCTTAAAATTTGTTATGTCTGACAGAGCAAATCCCAAAGATGTTCCATTCACAGCGATATAAATAGAGAATCTGAAAATCTTCATAGTTTAAGCCCATGCATGCTTTGTATTTTGCTCTTGCTAAAGTAGCTATAGCCAATACCAGTTATATTAACAATTAACTAAATGACTGTAATTTGAAGGGGGACATTTGAAGTGACAAACCCATAGCATCTAAATAATCAGACTGCTCCCTCAGGAGCTGCTGGAGACTAAAACCAGATATAAGGATTTTAACTTTGATTCAGCACATGGCCAGAAACTCAAATCCAAACAAATGTGAATGTTGTTTAGTATCAGATCTTCACTAACAAGTTCGCTATATCGGCTTAAAAAGAGATGATTGTCAGTGTTCCATTTACAGTTTATTTTTGCTAATAACAATTGTCCAAAAAAAAAAATCTGTTATTGTATTTTGTCTTCATTTGGTCAATATCTTAAATACTAGCAGCACACACCATACTTTAAGGTGTCACTGTAAATATACAATAAAATACCAGCATTGTCTTTTTATATGTCAGGTAATGCAGCATGCATTTCTACTCAGCACTATGTTGTACTTGACAAATCAGCGTAAACCGACGGCCGTGCTCTAACAGCTGACAGGTAATGGCTCATCATTGTAAGCACTCCCAACTAGCTCCAGAGAGAAGTCATGTTTGTATTCTAACAAGGCCATTCTGGGTTGGGAATGGCAGTCAAATCTAAATTCTGCTCAGGGAGCACAGAGAAAAATGCCTGATGAATTTGTCAATACTGCAGGAGTGATGGACCTCATATGTGTGTAATGGACTGGATGCTTCTCAGTACAGATTGCCTGTCGAGATAGGAAACTATAATGAATGGCACGGAGGAGTATGGTTGTAAAAAGATAAGGCTTTTTACCTTCATTTGAAATACACAACATTATTTGTTAAAGTCCCTATTCTTTTTTGTTTTTAAACCGCAAACCTTTAAGGGTAATTTACCGGTAGAATACAGTTTGTGTACTATTGTTCTAATTGATAATAACTGGAAGAAATACAGGTCTAAACAAAGCAATACAAAACGTTAAAATACTGCAGAGACCAAACCAAGTGGTTTTTACCTCCTATTATAAAACCACTGATATAAAAAAACCTTTTAGAGTACAAGAAAATATATCCAACTTAGATTTGGATACTGTGCAGAATTAGTCCCTTAATTTAAAAAACTAAACTAAACTAAAAAAAAAAACCAAAACTAATCCTTCTAGAGACTTTGGTGTGTTTTGAATTGGGGATGGGGTTTCTTTACATCATGTACCTTCAAGAACAGTGCTATCTAAAGTTTATTGACAAAGCAATTAAATGTAGCAAAATTCTTCAAATGTAGCATAAATTTTACACAAAGAGCATAATAACTGGATTAATATCAGAATCAAACACTGAATGACTTCATGGTTACAGTTTTTGTAGCAAGGTTTAACAGGGGCAAGTCTGTGAAAGGTAGTTTTAGTAAAAACCTTGGATGAATAATAGACTGCTTCCCAAGCAGCAGCACTCTTGGTGGTAGGAGGTTAATATTCTCACATGTCATTAGGTCTGCTGGCTCGACTGATGGCTCATTGAATCAGGCAGCAAATGATTTCCTTATGCTGCAGAGGACAGAGCACTTCAAAGGGAAGGGGCTGAGGTCAGGACAGCACTCCGCTTTGATTAATGACCGGGGCTCAGCAGAGGTTGCCTGTAGGTAAGAATGTGCCTGTGAATTGGATGTGAAGGGGACCGACTTTTAAGCTAGATTTGACCCACCTCCAGAAAAACTTGCAGATACCATCACATGGGGTGCATTGATGGTTTATGACTGAAAAGCTTGCTGGCCCTCTGGCTTATACAATAATAAAAATGAGAGTTGCTGGCTGACAGGCTTACCTGACATCACAGTTGTATTAAATCATGTATTAGCTGAATAATGAACACTGAAAAAGGAGCCATCAGATTTACTGTAAATTTCAATGTGAATAATTTAACTTTTAGAGCATTCAGTTAAGTGACAGAATTATTTCTATTTTCCTTCATGAAATAAAATGTATTATTACAGGCAGTATATTGTACAAGTTGATTCTTAGAAAAATAAGTGAGAATTGAATCGTCTGATTGTTTAACTGGAATTAGGTTTTAGGGGGATTAAACACACCACCACCTGGGTTGTCATTCTCCCGGGCCCCATTATCACCCTCCTTATTAGTTTTTGACTCAGCAGAACAAAACGTGACCGCCTCAAACTTTGATCTCTCACGCGCTGACACAAATCCTTTCAAGCCTCCTGACGTTACTCTGCTAATTAGCACTAATTAAAAGGTCTCCAGCTGCCTTGTGTGCATTTTTTTTGTTCTTCAAAAACACATTGTCCTCACAGGTGCATTTCCTATGTTTACTGCGGGCATGTCACTCACATTCCTTCCCAATTGTTCACAAAGCATGATCAAGGAGATTATAACTATTGCTTAGGGATAATAAAGGAGTGCAGTGGCCAACTTATTGCCAATGGGAATCCATTATAGAAGTTCAACACATCAGGGAAAAGCTTTTGGTTGACTCAGCCAAGGCAAAGGTCATGCATGACAAAAGAGTGAGTTTGACAAAAACTACAATTTTATCTCTGTTTTAACAGAATAATAAGCTTGTTTCTCCATCACTTCTGCAAATGTCGTTATAAATGTTTCATTTTTCTCCAGAATCTGTACATACGAGATACTGGAAAACTTTCTATATTGTTTTATCTTTCATGACAACTTAATTCACGCTACCAATGTGGCTATATGTGAACTTCCTGGATGACAGACATCTTCCTGCTGCCTTACCTCTCCTTTATTTCTAAAAACTGATAGCCATATGAGAGTCGATCTTGCAAATTCACTTGCAAGTCAAGGAGCTCATAAACATCATTAACCATCATTTCCCAGCCCACTTCAGTTGCATGCGAAGTGTTCTTTATTGTGTAATGAGCCAAGAATCTGAAAAGATTGCCACTTCAAAGCCTCTCTTGAAAGATGTCGCCCATGCAGCCTGCTGACATGTCAAGCTGGGATTAAACGTCCCCCCATAATCATTTCTTTGTTTTCAAATGAGCCTATTGTTTATCTGCACCTTGGGTGACAGCCATCAAGGGCGCACTGCACAGCAGAGGCATGGAAGTGGCAAAATAGATACTTCATGTGTTTTTTGGAGATTCACTGCAGCCCATATTCAAAGTTTTTTGTTTTTTTTTTAGTTTGCAGATGTTTTTAGCTCTTGTAAATTCTAATTTACAATTTGTAGTGCAGCCAGGATTTTCTGCCAAAGTAAAGGCAGTTTAGGAGATTTAGGAGAAGAAAATTTTGATATGCATATAATTTTATCCTTCCATCACATTCCATTTCTTGGAGCCTAAAGGAAAGTGTAAAAAAAAAAAAAAATCTGTGCAAAACTCTTTTGTCTTTTCCAAACCTATTTATGCTCAATTTAAAGCACACAGGAGTGGCTGTAAGTCTCATTCAAGTCTTTGCTCAATTGTTATGCAGGGAGATGGTCTTGTCTTAGAAAAACTGGCCTTTGTCCGAGACCAGCAGTGTGTCATCAGCAATGGGCCTCTAGTGAGGAAGGGACATTGAGCCTGGGGAGCAGGGGGGACTCTTCTCAGGGCCTTTAAGAACTACAGTAAATCTTCAAACAATTTATCCAAACAAAGGCCGCTGTGTAAGGAGGGAGAAAAGACACAGGAAACAGATGAATAAGCAACATCAATTACCAGGCCCTGACCTTGAGAGCCCTAGACCAAAGCACATATTTCACACCAAATAACTGCAGATTGGGGCTGACAAGTCTGGAGTGGAGGTTACCCACCATGTATTTCTTTAGGGCCAGGGCAAGTAGGGAAAGAAAGGGAAGAGGACACAAAAGGGAGATGGAGATGGGAAGAAAGGGAGCTATGAATGAAAGATCACCATAATAGATGTCAGTTTATTTTAAAATGAGACTAAATGGCTCAGTCTGAGCGCATCGCCTGACGAAGTGAAAGATACAAGTGGACTGCCAAATCAGTTGATCAAAAGGAAAAATAATTCAGAGGAAAACCACTGGGACCACTCAGATTTGAAAGAGCCTCTGAGAAAAGCTGTCCTCATAACTTATGCTTCATTTATACAATACCATCCAGAGGGTAGATATGAGCGGTCGTAAAACACTTACAGCACATTAGGCTCAAATTTGCAATTAAGAGATGAAGAAATGGCAAATATTCTAAATTTTTACAATAAAAAGTCATATGGTGAAAGTAGTAACACTCAGGAAATGTATCCTGGGTGAAAATGCTTTTTGGAAGTTGTAGTAACACAATTTGGCCACTATGGCTAAATTGCTTCACATGCCAGGAGCACTCCTATGAGCTTGGAAACAACAGGCTGATATTAAACCACTGAATGGCCTATTAATGCTCTTTGTAAACACTATATAAACAAACTGACTAACAACACACCGTCCATGTTGCCATGCAGTCATACTGAACAAAACAAGACATTCATGCTTTTTACATATCAAACAGGGCACATCACTTCAATTTGAATCATGCCCAGTTAGACAGTGACGCAGAGGTGCAAACCCTAATGTGACTACTACTGCCGGTAAAGTACAGTAAAAGAGTATACCTCGATGATGCATTATTGTTTTATGTCAGAATTACAGTAGTAAAAGAATTTGTCAATTAACAGATTAATTTACAGTGGGTACGGAAAGTATTCAGACCCCTTTAAATTTTTCACTCTTTGTGTCATTGCAGCCATTTGCCAAAATCAAAAAAGTTCATTTTATTTCTCATTAATGTACACTCAGCACCCCATCTTGACAGAAAAAAACAGAAATGTAGAAATTTTTGCAAATTTATTAAAAAAGAAAAACTGAAATATCACATGGTCATAAGTATTCAGACCCTGTGCTCAGTATTGAGTAGAAGCACCCTTTTGAGCTAGTACAGCCATGAGTCTTCTTGGGAATGATGCAACAAGTTTTTCACACCTGGATTTGGGGATCCTCTGCCATTCTTCCTTGCAGATCCTCTCCAGTTCTGTCAGGCTGGATGGTGAACGTTGGTGGACAGCCATTTTCAGGTCTCTCCAGAGAGACAGTTGGGTTTAGGTCAGGGCTCTAGCTGGGCCAGTCAAGAACGGTCACAGAGTTGTTCCGAAGCCACTCCTTTGTTATTTTAGCTGTGTGCTTAGGGTCATTGTCCTGTTGAAAGGTGAACCTTCGGCCCAGTCTGAGGTCCTGAGCACTCTGGAAGAGGTTTTCTTCCAGGATTTCTCTGTACTTGGCCGCATTCATCTTTCCTTCAATTGCAACCAGTCGTCCTGTCCCTGCAGCTGAAAAACACCCCCACAACATGATGCTCCCACCACCATGTTTCACTGTAGGGATTGTATTGGGCAGGTGATGAGCAGTGCCTGGTTTTCTCCACACATACCGCTTAGAATTAACGCCAAAAAGTTCAATCTTGGTCTCATCAGACCAGAGAATCTTATTTCTCATAGTCTGGGAGTCCTTCATGTGTTTTTTGGCAAACTCTATGCAGGCTTTCATGTGTCTTGCACTGAGGAGAGGCTTCCGTCGGGCCACTCTACCATAATGCCCCGACTGGTGGAGGGCTGCAGTGATAGTTGACTTTGTGGAACTTTCTCCCATCTCCCTACTGCATCTCTGGAGCTCAGCCACAGTGATCTTTGGGTTCTTCTTTACCTCTCTCACCAAGGCTCTTCCCCCACGTTTGCTCAGTTTGGCTGGACGGCCAGGTCTAGGAAGAGTTCTGGTCATCCCAAACTTTTTCCATTTGAGGATTATGGAGGCCACTGTGCTCTTAGGAACCTTGAGTGCTGCAGAAATTCTTTTGTAACCTTGGCCAGATCTGTGCCTTGCCACAATTCTGTCTCTGAGCTCCTTGGGCAGTTCCTTCGACCTCATGATTCTCATTTGCTGTAACATGCACTGTGAGCTGTAAGGTCTTATATTGACAGGTGTGTGCCTTTCCTAATCAAGTCCAATCAGTTTAATTAAACACAGCTGGACTCCAATGAAGGAGCAGAACCATCTCAAGGAGGATCAGAAGAAATGGACAGCATGTGAGTTAAATATGAGTGTCACTGCAAAGGGTCTGAATACTTATGACCATGTGATATTTCAGTTTTTCTTTTTTAATAAATTTGCAAAAATTTCTACATTTCTGTTTTTTTCTGTCAAGATGGGGTGCTGAGTGTACATTAATGAGAAATAAAATGAACTTTTTTGATTTTGGCAAATGGCTGCAATGACACAAAGAGTGAAAAATTTAAAGGGGTCTGAATACTTTCCGTACCCACTGTATTTGCTGTTAAAAAAAATGCCACACACTCATCGACTCTGCCTTCTCAACAATGACTATTTGTTGTCATTAGCAATGTATCATTGTAAATTAAATACTTAATGTAACTTAAGTTTTGGGCTGTGTAGCAGACAAAAAGTATTTAGCATCGCATTGGACTCGGACAAATTGTGACAGTTAACAGTTAATAGATTAATCAAAAAAATAAGTGACATTAATGCAGCCCTACTGACTAGTTAATAGTTTATGAACAATTTAATTAATAAGAATAATCAATAGATTAATTATCTATTTTCTAGTATGCATAGCTCAACAGTTTCTGTATTGATTGTTTTTGAGTTATAGCAGTAATGCTCAATGAACTGCTAATAAAGTACCTGAGCACTGCAACTAAACCTGAGGCTATTAACAAAGCCTTTGCTCCCCAGGAGCGTAACTGAACACTGACTGAATTAGTATCACTCTTTAATTACAAACCACCTTAAATCAGTCTTGAATCTCAGTGAACTTTTATGCTGCGCAGGCCCTCGTCTAACAATTTGTGTGAAAAACTAAATTAACAACTGCCTGGTTCTGCACTGATTGTCAAAACATTAACAGAGGCCCTGGACATTCTATCGCTGGAGGGGTCCAAAGTGTAAGGCATTACTCACAATAATGCATAGGTTAGAATCATACAGAACTTACTTAAAATTCAATCCACTTTGGCATCATTATCATGTATCAACATAATGAATGACTCCTTCAGAGTATGGTAATTATAATTTGATAAATCATCAGCAGAAAATTAACTAGATGTCAAAACATTCATTGGGAAGGGTGATGAATCGAGGATGATTGTGGTGATGAATTGTGTTAATCTGCACAGTATGTATCCAGTGAAATGGCTAAACAGCCTAAGATAGATGGGGCACACAAGCTGCAAGGTCAGACCACAAAGCTGCAAGAAGGGTATAATAAAAAAAAAAAAAAAAAAAAAAAAACTGTGGCTGTGTGCATGTTTTACTTTAGTAATATCTTTCCCTAGATTAGTATTGGCGTCATAAATACCTAATTAGTATTTGCTCCATAAATTCTAATCTGTTGAGGTGTGTGCAGTTGAGTGATCCACTGGTGAACTGAGAAAATTCGTGAATGTTTTCTGATACCCAATTGACACTGATAAACATTATAAATGGCAAACATGAGGATTTGCTGGATGTGTTTAACTGAATGTGACTTTGGACTGCTGGTCAGTCAAATAAGCAGTTTAAAATACAAACAGTGATCTTAGAACCTGCAATGGACATTTCTTTACTATTTTCAGATATTTAGAAAAGCACTGGATTAATGTATTAATCAGTATTTTGCTGGCCACTCATCTTTGCTGCACTAGTACCTTAAAACATTGACAAAATACTGGTTCTGTAACCTCCTGTCTACACACCCATAACCAAGATGAAAATGTGTCTGAGAGTTCAAATATGAGTCTAGATATTTATCACATGTGCCAAAACCAGATGGAGGCAATGCATTCATCACCGCCATGGGTCAATGAGGTAATATGTGTTCCCCACAAAAAAGCATCTCCCTCTTCCTAGCATGTGAACTGGCCTCAAGTGGTGTTTGCAGCAACCACCTTTATCACCTCACTTCACTCCTCCTGCCTCTCACCTACTGTAGTTATTTTTAAAACTTTTGCTTTTATCAATACTTTCCACTCTGCAGCTGAGGGAGATATTAAAACCACAGCAGGGCAAAGAAGGGCGTTTCTGACACTTGCACTCTCATTTTTCAGGCCCCTTCATAGGCCCCTTCATTGACAATGAAAAGATTTCACAATAGCACCAGGCAGAAACTCATTCCACCAGTCATCCATCATGCTCAGCCCAGCGGCCGCTCTACTGACCTAATCGGTAATGCCTGGCTGCATGCTGGAGACTTCTTAAAGCCCCACCTCCCTTCATTAGGCATAGTTAGAATGAGACAAGTCACGGGCCTAAACTGTGGTACTGGGTGGGACCTACATGCTTTCAACCCGTTTCCATTTGAACAATATGATCTACATTGTTGTTTTTAAAGAGGCTGATGTCCATGGCCCTCAATCCCAGGAGAGACTGAAGTATTTCCATCCACACATCGAGATGCTGTTGGAAAGGCATTAGGAATTTCAGATTTTTCATGATAAAAAGATTTATCCTTTCATGTATCCTTAGGGAAAAAAAGAGTACAACAAACGGGCAGAAAATACACACCATTAACTATCCAATATACAAACGGCACATAAAACCACACCAACTGAAACAACAGCAATAAATATTTCACGGCGCTCCCAACAGAGATAATTTGTGTTTCATTTCAAAGTTATATTTTTTCTGGGAGGGGGGTACATATGCCTAAATCAGTCTCTCGCTGGCTCAGAGGACTTCTTCAGCAGTTTTCCCACTGAGGGGCTGTAGGTAGAGGTTCAGCCAGGTCGCAGAGCTGCTGAGAGTTTAGATCCCACTCTGTGGCTCTGCCAGCCCTGAGTTCAAGCAGCACTCTAGTGAGTATTAGTTAATGCAGAGTGGAGGGGTGGGCAGGGGGTCTGGGAGTGCTCTCTGACCCTACACTGGCTGTTATAGTGAGATTATTCCCTAACCCCTACAGCTGAGTTTTCTGGCACATTTCTCTGCATTGCTCCTTTTGCTTCATCTAGTACAGCTGTCTAATGTGACCTGTCTCTAAGTCACTGATCTTTCCAACATTAGGGTCAAATTAAGTTTCAACTGAGATCTTCATTGTCTTATACTTGAAAAGAATGCAAAACATACAAGATGTATTCTCCTAATGTGGTGCCAATACCATTAGGAAAGGAAATCAAGAAGCACTTGGGGCAATGGTAGTTTACATAAATACTCAACTTTGGCTTTTTCTTTCTAACTAATTGGGCTGAATGTCTTTAAAGATATTCAAATTAGCCTTAAGACAATAGGCACAGAAAAGACCCCAAATGAACCCTCAGACCAGCTAAAATCTTGGAATGTAAGGATTTCAGAAGTCCTGTCAATAAGATGCCCAGAACAACCAACACACTTACAATAGCACTTGAAGAACGACCAAGAAATAATGAGGGAAAAATAACCTCTGACTTAAACTGGGGAGGGGAGGACCACAATTCCTGTCTGAAATGGTTCTGTATTGTGCTCTGATGTGCCTTGCTTGGTTTGTAGCCACAGGCGGAGTTGTTGTTTGTGGGTGCTACTTGGCGGTGATGTTGAGGCTGTGTAAGATCTGCTGATGGGCCACAGGGTTCTTGACATACAAGCAGATACAAGAATGTACGGCATTATCAAAGCATAAGTATACAATCTAACTACTGCCCTTATTCTGTATTTGCTCATTAATTGATTCATTTCATAATCTCCTTACCTTTGCTGTTATTTATTGTCCTTTCGGTTTTTATGTGGCCAATTATAGGTCGGAGGTTGTGGGGACAAACTGAAACTTTACTTTCAATGCTCATGTTACAACTTTTGTTTTAGCAAATCTTTCAAAAGCATATTGCATTATTTCACCAGCATGTGTGTTGGTACATCTGTGTAAATAATGACTTCACATACTAAATCTTTTAAAACGCATAGCTTGCATTCTTAATTGATATGCTGGTTGTTTCGTTAAGTTGGGGTCTCCTCTGTATAAAGAGTTGGTACTAAAATGATCTGGAAAAATGTGTTCTCAAGTGTGAGCAACAAATATTCCCCAACCCCTGTATAGTTAGTAATGCTCATATCCTATTATTCTGTTAACTATCAGCAATTATCTCCCTGTCAAAGCTGCAAGTGACAAATTCTCCCCATATCCCGTCTGGCAGTATCATCAACCGGACATGAGCTTCATGTGATGGAAACTAAATCACTGGCTCTGCTCACAGCCCTGTCAGACAAATGGGGTGTCTTGGAAAAGCTAGGCCCATCACTCTGGGCTGGGGAAGGAAAAAAAGACTCTCCCTCCCAGCTGACCTTTTTTATTCGCTGAGAGAGGAGATTAAATACCACAGACTCTGTATGTATGGTCTGTTTCCAAAATATGAGAATTATTAATGGCTTTTGCGGAGGGCCCGTTTAATCTTCTGCCAAGTTGCAGTCATCGTTTTTACCTTGGGCTGGGTTTTTTCTTACAGATGGTCCCAGAAAAACAGGAACTGTGCTTTATCCTTACAGCAAAGGCAAAGGAAGTGCGTGGGCAGCAACTGGGCGGCAATAATATGACAGAATAATCATCCCTCTTGAGGTGACGTATCACATTATGATGCTAACAGTATTTTAAAAATGTATAACTCTGTGTGAGTGGATGCTATATATTCTATATACCTGGCAAAGACGCCAAAGACACAACAAATGAGCCGCTGTGAACGCTTAATTGTTTCACACCTCCTCCACAGGTTTTTCCCTTTACTCCATGATCATTTTCACCAACTGAGGATTAATATCTTGTGGTGTTATAAGCAGTGTGCTAGTTTGGACCGGAGATGCGAGAAAGCACACCTGCCCCTGAAGAGCGCATACCTACAGCCACATGCCACTTTTCACACAGAGGCCACAAATCAAGTCCCACGGCCAGGATGACGAGTCAATCACAGGAGCATGACACAACTAGTAAATTATTGTCGTCTTTTTGACCTCCTGGCCCATTGAACCTTGGCTAAATAAATGACCTCCCTAGTTGATTTTAAAAAAAAAATTTAAAAAAAAGTTCCTTTGTAAGTGCATTACAGTATTTGCATCTCAGTGAAATTAACTCTGCTGGCTGTGTCAGCAACTCTTTTTACTGCTTTACAGTTTACTCCCCTTTCATTCTACTTTAGCCGCAAATAACCAAGGACATTAGTATTATGCAACTTGCTAAGCCTAAAATAAAAAGAGAGCTAAGTCTAATGATGCGACTATTAATTGTTACAACTACGAAACAAGTCACTGACTTCATTATGGATAATGACTATACAATATAGTCAACAGGGTTCTTTTGTGTATAAGATGAACAAGCACACTACTTTAGTTTTGGCTTGGACTCATTACCTCAGATATGACAACAGGTCAGATTGAAGGATGCGTCATTCATCGGGGCTGTGGCTTCTCACATAGTGATGAGTCACTCGATATGTGTATAGCTTATCAAACAAATGGCTGGTTCAAACTGCCATCTGGCTCATTATATATGTCTCCTCTCTATCTAAATATTAAAAAAAGTTGTATGCTTAGGATGAGAGAGGTGTGATCTTTCATTATCAAAGTTATAAAGTTGTAAAGAAAAGCTCTTTTAATCAGTTCACCAGAAAAAAAGACAAATACATGTAGGAACAAAAAGCTTTGATTAAGTTGCTTTGCTGGGTGCTTTGTTCAGAGTTTAGCAATTTGGAAAGCTACTCTTCCTTGGAATTAAAGTAGTCCCGGTCTGGTCTTTTCTTTGACTCAGCACAATGGGGGTACATCTCCCTAAAATTGCATAAGGATCTTGTGGCTGGTCATTGGGCTTCTCTTACCACCACAATCTGACCAGGTGACTCAAAAACATTCATGAATGAATTAAGAAATCCCTCTAACTAGAGCCCACATTAGCTTTGACCTGTCATGAAATACAATGCTACTAATGTTATGGCACCTTCATGTTTCCTTTGAAAAGGGATTGATATAGTAAATCCAACACCAACAGAATCTGCATGTTACATAATGGTCTCTTTGCCCTTGGCATTCAGTGAGCTCCAGCAAGGAATCCATACTAAGGGACATTCATGACCCAGTAGGATCCAAAATGTAATTAAAAGCTTCTACCTTTCTTTAGAGGTTTCTCCTTCCATCTTTCCCAATATATCATCCACTCACACAAAGAACTTCAGTAGCATTTTCTCTCTGACCTTGGTATTTCTTCTCAGCCACCAATTATTGATAATTTTCT
The DNA here is from genome assembly GCF_900324485.2 of Mastacembelus armatus. Lineage (NCBI taxonomy): Eukaryota > Metazoa > Chordata > Actinopteri > Synbranchiformes > Mastacembelidae > Mastacembelus > Mastacembelus armatus. The sequence continues at coordinate 13,208,941 of NC_046651.1, read as the reverse complement.
GGCGATGGTGCCTCTCCTCATTTGTCATGATTATTGCTGATTTTTTAAGCTGTCATCCATGAGCATGGATCAATGGTTGTCGACTTCCCTTTTGTCATATTGGCAGCACAAACAGCCCTTCCTCTCTAAATGAGGCTTCTCTTGCTTCACTATCTATTAGCTGTCTGTCTTAGTGGGCACTTGATTCTTTTTAGGTCAGTCTATACATTGTTCCTCCAATCAATCACGTTTTTCTATCATGCAGGGGTAGGGAACTAGCACATGAATGAACAGTGTACTATATGTATTTTCTAAAGTCTTTAATATATAAAATTCCACACCTTTATGCATACAGCAGCATTTCTTATCTCCCAAGGTCAGTGGAGGATTTCTTAAAGATAACAAGTCTGAATTCATGCTGAATTGCATTTGTAATAGGACAAAGTTGACAATCCAATTGCTCAAGTGTCAAATATTCCATGTAATAAGGGTTGTTCTGTGAGGCTGATTAATGAATTGTCACAGCAAAAGGACCCAGTTGTAACTGGTAGCAGCCACTAGCAACTGACGACCTGTCTCATTCGACTACATGATTTGTACCTGTAGCCAGGCCAGTAGCGAGCCAGCTTCACCCAGCTCTACCACGTCTACACCTATTCACCATATTCCGTTCTTCCTGCCTCGACTGGCTGAACAGGTCTGACAGGCGGATTCCTTTTCTTTTCAATGTATTAAAAGGCACTTTCCTGCTCTGACAGCCTGCTCTGTTCTGCCACCTTCTAGCTGGGGCTTCACACTACTCTGGGCAGCCACTGCATCTTGACAGACCACTGTCACTTCCCATCATCCTCTCTGTAGATCCTGCTCTCCCCCCTCTAAGCACGCAGACCCACTTTCCAACCAGTGCAATTATTTTTTTTGACAAGCCATCCATCAGCTTTAACTTTAAAGCACTTTCCACTGATACCCATTGTTACAGTTCTGTGCCTTTTTATGCAGGCGGCAGGAGAGAATATGATACCAGACATTCAAGCTACCCGACCATGTAAATCTACTTTGTTCTCTTCTTTATTTCCAATTTTCTGTTCCATTTTTGCCAAATTATGCATATTTGTTGTGCATAATATGCCCTTGTCAAATCCAATTAACATGTCCTAGCTTGCATAGTGAGAAAAGGTTATAATTTGCGGGTTGCTTGAGGAGCGGGGGCTAAAGTCAGACTTAAATGAGCAGCTTAACTCTATTGACTCTGAGTCATAACACAGTGTTGTTACACTAGAATATGAAGGGATATACTTGCGCTCTAGTCTACGAGTCTTTAGATTCAATTATTAAAAGCTAAACATCTTCGGCCCTAGACTTGTTATTTTTTGTACATTCAAATGGACATAGAAGAGAGCCTTTGTGGCTTAGGGCTGAGTCACCACGATTAACTGACATCAATACTAACATGCAGCCAAGCTGATCCATCTTGCCCTGCCCTATACAATTAGAATGACAGCTTAGAAAATTTGGTCTGATGCAGAATCTGTCTTATGCTGTGACGAACCCTAATTACTATCTCAGTGTGAGAGTTAATGATGAGAGGTGGGAGCAGCATCTGCGGGACTCGAGGGGACGCTCTATCCTCTCAGCATGTGACATTTGCTATGTCCTAACAACTGGCCCACCTATGGCCCTCAGTGGTCTACACTGCTGACATGCACTGAGAGCACTGAGACAGTAATGTATAAGCAGGCTGTAGCCTTCTGCTTATGTCTTGTGCAGTGTTCCTTTTGAACTGCATTTTCATACAAACAGTGGGCATAAAGTTGCAAAACATTGTACTGTAATTGCAATTCCCAGAGCTCAAAGTGGCCAATGCCAATGTGGATTCTAGTTAGACTCATTTACTTATTCATTCATCAACATTCAATATTTTCCTGAATTTCCTTTTATCTAATCTTATCTCATCTCATTTTATCTTATCCATTAGCTACTTGGACTTAGAAAGCAGTGGAACTGTAGCGCTTACATGTTCCTGCAAACAATCTACAATAAGAAAAGTGGCTATGAATGACCTAGATGGTCCAAACACTCCCGAAGCCTGTTAACTTATATCCTCTACCCTAAGAATTCAGTGATGCTTAATAATTAAGCAGATAAGATATAATGAGAAAATTAAGTCTATGATTTGCAGATTACTGGCTATAACTGTTCAGTACTGTGTGTAATCTTGCCCTACCAGTGCTGACATGTTCAGTCTGCACATTGCATAATTAGCTATGGAGCTAATAACACACAGGTTGTCACAGCTGTTAAAGACAGAGAGACATGCTGCCCTGAGTGACAATATGTCAGTGATTGTCTAACAGATGAAACCGTGGATATTAATAAATCAAAGTGACCCCTACCTCAAGCCAAACAGATGCAACACCTGGACATGTAAATATCTGAGTAATTAATGCCATAAATTTAAATCAGAAAACCTCCAACTTAATATCCATGCTGCAAGTGGAAGCAACCATTTGCTTTAATGTAAAAGACAACTTTTGTATAAAATCTACAATGCTGGGCAAGCAACTGAAATCCTACACTATTATTTCTTTTCTCTGATTATACATAGTATATATATATATATATAAAAGAAGGAATGGTGCAGGTGAGAATTGTGTCACAGTGTCAGCAACAGTGGCTGGCTGGCAGCAGGGGGTTAACCTCCTAGCTGCTGTCAGTGTATTAATCACCACTGATGTGTGTTGTAAAAGGACTGCTGCAGGAAATAAAGACACCATGGTGTCAGCTGCAGTGCCCTGATGTGACTCCATCAGACAAGAGGATGCTTATTGACAGGGTGAGAAGGGGGGGTGGACAGAGAGAGGGAGACAGAGGGAGCAATCAGTCCTCGAGTCAGTCACCTTGGCTCTGACGCAATGTCATGAAAGTCCACACCATTATTTCCCCCAACCGCACAGGAGCATTATTTAAACTCAAACATATACCAGGAGCTGAATGTCAGCAGAAGGGCATCCACCATCCTGCACGTGTGTTGTGTACATATACTGTATGTACACAACCTAATGCTGACATAATAGGTTGAATAATAGAAAATCTATTGGTGAAAATTCACAGCTGTGTTACATTAAACTTGTATTATAATAACTTGTATTATTAAATTAATTATTTTAGTCAAACTAAAACTATTTTTATTAATATTAACAATAATTTTAATCCTTTTTCAAGAGTTCTGAACATTTATTGCTTCCACATTCTCAAACACAGCTGATGACTTATTTGGATAACATCTAGTGTTATTTACCCTTATTAGTCCCACAATGGGGAAAAATTTCATTACCCACCCAAAGTGCACACACACACAGCAGTGAACACACACCTGGAGCAGTGAGCAGCCATTGCTGTGGCACCAGGGGAGTGTTTGGGGGTTCAGTGCCTTGCTCAAGGGTCTCACCTCAGTCGTGGTATTGAAGGTGGAGAGAGGGCTGGCTATTCACTCCGCCCCACCGACAATTCCTGCCGGTCCTGAGACTAGAACCCGCAATTTTCAGGTTACAAGTCCGACTCTCTATCCCACGACTGCCCTATGTTATGTATTACAGCTTGAAACTGGCAACAATTACATTAATGTTACTAATCCCATTAATGTTCTGTTACTTTGGTTTGTTGCTGTCTTACTGTGAGTTGGACAGATGGTCTCTTTAGTGGGCTGACAGGTCCAGGATATGAAGAGGAAAAATGTGACTTCAGGTAACTCCAAAGTTGTCTTATTTAAACTGTAAGTTCTTGACTGGCTAATGGCGCAAACGTTAGCCCCTAGTACACCTACAGTCAGGATTGGCCTCCTTTTTAGTGTTGCAGCATGAGTAACTGAGATTCTGAGGTCGATATGTCTGGAGTGCAGTGTGCAGTGCCCAAGGCTAAACCAACCGCTGGATGGTGAGTAAACCCCGGCCGAGCTCTACCACTGCTTGTTTGTTGAACTACAATGACTTGTTTTCTTTTTCAATATGTGCTAATTACAATAGATGCACAATGTGGGTGTGGACAAAGAGCAGTTGCACATTGTCCTGAGCTGATGCCAGGATGAAACACCCTGAACACATCATTGTGGGAAATAATAAGAGTTGTTTTTTCCCCATTTTCAGGCATGGTTAAAAAAATAATCTCAGATTCATCTATTATAAAATTGTTTGTTTTGCCTTTATTTTACTTAATTGTAAAGTGAATACATGTTGGATTTTTTGCTTGTTGCAGCAAAACTGTCAGTCTATATATCAGTCTATCGCAGAGTTTTTTTGCACTCAATTAGAAACAAGATATTCATTTTATTTGAGTACATTTTCTATGGTAAATGACTAACCAGAAATATAATGACGACAGCTAGTAGTTGCCCTACATTGCGTACCTCTTGTAAGCACATTCACACAGATCAAAGCACTGAAGCCCTTCATCACATACACATTGACAGTAGACATGGGCACAAAGCCATGCACTGACATTGCATGACCACTGGCATTTCAGGCAGCACACACAATTTACCTTAACTGCATATTCCTGCTAAATGCTCTGGAAACTTGCCCACTGCTCAACAAATACAAATTAAGTTTTATAGATGCTTGTATTTTAATGAGCAATAGCTTCTGACCGCACCAGTATTCACAGTAATAACATGTTCCTCAGAGGTCTGATCATTATTATATGCCTCAAAAGTTGAAATAATTTAATTTAATCCATTTTATTTCATTTGGCCACCAAAAAAGCAGTTGCTTGGAAATATTACATGAGGGACAAAAATAAAGGATATGACTCTGGAGAGGTAGACTCCAATAAAAACGATTATAAAACTGCGTTGGCATGTGACTTTAAAGCACATAAAAATATGTGAAGAGAGGAATGAACAAAAGTGAATGCTTAATTTACCAAATTATGAACACTGGCTTCTGGCCACATTATACTGTTGCAAAAATTGATATAAAGAAAATCCAAGTGAGTTTTAAACAGCTTAATGCATTGGCTCAAGATAGTTAATGACCACAATGCTGCAGATAAGTTAGTCAAATGCATTGTATACTGAAGTCTGATTATGTCTTAACAGTATGTAGGTGATCACCAATTCTTCTGTATGTATGTATAAACTGATACACAACATTTGCTTTATTCGTGTTTGTGTTTTGGCTATACTTGCATTACATTGTAGAGTGGCTATCACCATTTCATACAGAAGACAGACAGAGACAGAGACAGAGACAGAGACAGAGACAGAGACAGAGAGAGAGAGAGAGAGAGAGAGAGAGAGAGAGAGAGAGAGAGAGAGAGAGAGAGAGAGAGAGAGAGAGAGAGAGAGAGAGAGAGAGGTGTTATTATATAACATTATCCTAAAAAGGCAGAGGCTCTGACTTCTTTGACCCTTCTTGGTAGACTACCTTTCCAAACTGCTGCAAAAAGGTGGGTTGTTTAAGAAACAATTAGGAGCTTACACAAAGCAATTTGCAGGCAGTCTAACTCCTCAGGCTCAGCCAGTGAAGGCCCTTTCAGCACTGATTTATCACACTGTCGCCTTCACAAGGCAACATAATTAATAGGAGCATGGACTTCTAATTCCACCCGCTTCCATGGCCAGTGAATTCCATTTGATTTATGATGGCCGAGGACTTTGCATTTTATCAGTTCATTCGCTCGTTATTTATGCTGATGACCAATTTCAATGGGTCGCCATCATCTAACTCACTACTAATCAAAGAGAATTAGGGTTCACTGCATTATTTAGAAGCTGCTAATTTATCTTCAGAACAAGGAGAAGAAACACTGGCATGGAAGTTCAACATGCAGTAACCACACAGCTCTGCTTTTAGCTGCAGCATCAATGTAAATGTATTCACAGTTTGTTTAATCAAGTCTAAATGAAAAAAATGAACCGATTTTTATCCCTTATTTAATGGACTGTTGGTTTGACTATATACACATGCAAGGTATTGGTATCTAAATTGTATTGCCTGTATACAATCAATTAGCACTGGTTTCTAACTTAAGATAAGTTGTCAGTGTTTCCTGTAAGCATCAAATCCAGCAGAAGTTACTCAAAGACAAATCGCAGAAAGCAAAATTTATATTTCCAGGAGTCTGATTCACAAGAGCAGATGGTTCATGGGTTCTTTTGCAAAAAACTACAAAACCAAACACATCCACTGCATAGTGGAGCTCTAAAGTGCAACTGGACTAGAACAATTTTCTCCAGTAGCAACGCTAAACAATAAGAGTGAATTATGGTCCTGCTGAAATAATGGCTTGTGAATGGCCCACAGATTAATACAATGCATTATAAGAAACAGAGATAAATAGGGTCACATTGCAGCTCTGTTTGTTAGAAAAATTACACCTGTTCCAAGTGTTATGAACCTGCAAATGCTATTCTGAAGGTTAAATTGTGTATTACTATAAAACAAATTGAGATGGAGAAAACGGTTGGCAGTGGGACATTATTTAACGTCCTTGCAGGCAGTGCTACAAAAGGGTAGGATTAAGATGCAATAAACCTTACAGAGTCAAAGAAAAATAGCCCTTGTAAACAATGCAACAAAGAAACGAGCTGCTTCACAGCACATGCAGTAGGTTTAAGGCTTTACATAAGTCATTTTAATGCTACAGCAAACTTTCCAGACAGGCATATTAGATTCAAACACACCTTTAGATTAAGATTTGACCTTCCTACGGTAACTGCAGCACGGAGCTGAATAAAAGCTGCCACAGTCATTCGTATTTTTTCACCTGCATGCTTTGCAGAGGGATGTTATCTGCCATCATTCTTATTATGTTTAATTATTCAGCACAGTGACTGATAAGGCGTTCATTGACAAAATGAATCATGCTGTTCAGCAGTGACACCCACCACTGTAGGAGATGCACCACCATCGACCGAGCTACATCCTCCCTGTTCACAAGGTGTATCATTTATCCACAAGGTAATAAGATGCAGAATTTACACAGGTATGTCAATAGGCATGTCGATAGAAGGACACTTAGCATCTATCATCCAGAGAATCAATGCCATTTTCCAGCAATGAATCCCAGGAAATGATAGCTTTCAAATAAATGGTGGAAAGAGAAACACAACACTCCTTTGGGAGAGATGGACATAGAAGTGCTCAATTTCCCTCTTTCTAGCACTCCTCACTGCTCTGTGCCCAGCTATCTGGTTCGATGCAGGAGGTCAGAAGACATTATAAGAAACAAGACATAAAGAATCTCTGGAGAGTGTGATGTACAAAACAGACAACTAACTTTGAGGAGAGATTGACCTCTTTATCGATATCTGAGATGTGAAAACCTAATTAAGAACCAAGAGTGAGATAGCATCTATTTGTTTTGGTAAAGAAAGCTGCCAGATGCTTTTGAGTCCTTCACTCAAAGGGGCTGCAAAATAGTGCACATGCAATTACAAATGGGCTGGGACTGATTATTCTTTGGTTAATCACACTTGCATTTCCTTAAAACATCAAAAGCAAAAAATACTAAGGTGCTAGTGAGTGCACCTACATGGCTTAGCAATAGTACAATGGATTGTTTGGTAACTTATGGGATGCCAATTTAACTAAAGTAGCTTCAACTGTCTTTGGCATTCCAGACATTTGCCCAGACCTGCCTGCTCTTTGCTATAGTATGCAAATCGATTTTGAAGTGAAAAGCAGGTGTTTCTGCTGCAACTGTGCCATTACTGGTAGAGATATGAATGAGAACAGGATAAGGAGACAGGGTCAGAACTGGTGGGAAACAACAAAGAAAATAAGGCAAAAGCAAGCAACTCAACATAAAGATGTTGCTAAAGGTAATACTAAACTGCTATGCTACACTACACCAATTAACTATTGTTAGCTAATTCAGTAATTCTAGTATTATTGCATAGTGCAAATTGCCTTGAAGATTTTGCAGAAATAAGGCTTCTCCAAATAACCAGCATGTCACAATCCACTTGGGGTGACTGGCAAGTTGCTAAATCAACATCAGATCTACAGGACATTAATGATATGATGACACACATGATTTTTATTCTTTGTATCATCAGTCTAGACATGGTTTGAACCCATGTGCCTGTTAGTGACAGTTAGGAATGCTGTGGCAGCTCATTAATCACCAGGACAGCCTGAAGGAGCTATACTTAATCCCATGATGGTACCCTCACTGTCCTCCACCGCTACTGATGCTCGTAAAAGAGAGGGAGAGAGCAAAAAAGAAAATGATTTACAAAAATCAATCATTCTGTGATAGTGCTCATCGCCTGTAACACTAGCAGCCTGTCTTTAGAGCCACATTTTAAAGGGCGCCTGCTGACAACCACACTTGATTAAGGGCTGTGGCTCCCTAACCTTTCCTTTTAAGAAAGATTGTCACTGACTGACAAAAACTTTTTTTTTCCTTTCCTGGTCAGTTCAAGCCAAGGATATTGGCATTCAAATTTGTGGCCGCTACTGTGAACAGATGTCACCTCTGGCAACTAAATGTTACGGCACCAGCAGGCCCACTTTGACTCCTGGGGCTAAACAACATACCACCACAGGGCTTCAGAGGGGGCATGGGCAGGGGGGACAGCTTCAACAAGTGAGCACTTTACGAGCCTGCCCTCCACAGTCCTTTTCCCTTCTCTGCAATTATCATCAAAGAACATCTGTTTGATGTTCCTCAGGCATCCTCTCCTCACAAGTGTCCTAGCCTCACCTTGACCTATACTTTCAATTGTAGTGGCTGTTATGACTAAAAATAAACAGTGGAAAGAAGTGAGGCTACCCTTTGTGTGAGCAGGGCGTTCTCCCTCGCTGCTGCTGAGAGGAAGGATATCCCCCAACGAACACAGCCACTTCCTCCTTCTGCTCATAGCTACTGACAGGTACATGAACACCAACCAGTGCATCTGTGGTATATCAGATGTGAAGTAGAGTCATCAGACACTGTTTCCAGCCATTTAAGTTGATCCCACTGTCCTTTCACAGCTGTCACACTCTGAATGACCTGTCGAAGAAAAGCTCAATAGTTCCTGGCAAGCAACCTGATACACAGCAAGGTTGTGGTTTGTCCTGTTTCTGTTCCTTAACTACAATCTATATCACAAGGCCATAGATGTCACCAAATTAAATACAGAGCATGCTCACACGCAATCGACTCAACGATTAAATGTAACTTCACAACTAAATCAATTGTAGAAAAGGTGCATATGTCTGAATTTGTTCATAGTCTTTCACAAGATACCTTGCACTGCTATGTGACAACTGAGCACTCACTGCAGATGTTACCTAGTTCCCATCAGTCACTCAGGTCAATTAACAGAGTTATGTGAAATATGGCACTTCCCCACTGCAAGGAGCATCCAAAGTATAGCAAGACTGACTGACAATATGATATACAATATGTGCAGACATACAAAAGGGCACAAAAGGCTGCACTCCTCTTTTCCTCAATATTAAAAAACTAAAACCTGTACTGGAGTTTCCTGTACCTGAATACCTGGGTATTGGGCCATGTCTGCAAATGTTTCTTCATTTTCCTGACAGGACGTGTTCTAGTTGGTGTGTTTGTCTGCCAATTACATCTTCTGGTAAGCAAAACTTACAATATATTTCAAAATAATAAATTTTGTTCTTGTATATTCACCAAACACAGCACATCTTAGTTCCTATTCCAAAAGCTTAAAAGCACTGCAAGATAATTTTGCTGTGTGGTGCAGTTGATATATCCAGAGGGACTTCTCAATTATAAAGACTTTTTTTATATAATGGAAGGTGATAACACATAAATGTGTCCCAATGGAGGACACCAGCTGTGATCCTGAGAAATCATCTACAACCAGTGAGGCAGATGTGACGACTTCTCTTCCAGGAAAGTCGAGAAATCATCAAGTGACACTGTGTACCTTGGTGATCATGAGTCCTCACAGTTATCATCACTGTAGACCAGACTATATCTAATCAGACAGGCCATAACAGTGCTACGTCTCTGATCACACCCACATCAAATGTAAGCCTATTATTGTCCCTAATTTCTGTCACTTGGCTTTTGCACACAAGACTGTTTAGCATTTCTGCACTGAGCCAGGCAACACAGGTGGAGCCAAAGTGACAGCATTACAGATGACTGTAATTAAATAACGCGTAAGACTATTGTGCTTTGTGCTGTACTTTTGGAAACTGGACTCACTCCAAACCATCTGTGTTTATCAAACGTCAATGGGTTGCTAATGTGTAAAAACAAATACAGATATCCTGAACATTACATATGCTTGTGCTATAGCTCTTTGTTTAGAAATCCCTGGAGAAAATTGATGGTTATTCTAAAATTATTTCAATCACAGAGCAGGGCCCTCAAAAAGTTGGATTTGAACTTGGAAAAAAGGACAAAGCACAAAGGGTGGCAGAGGCCCTGATAACTATGGTGGGAAAAATAAAACAAGAAGCCAATTATATCTGTTTGTGACTCATCTGCTTGCTATGGTGGTGCATTTAAAATGCGACAAGCTGGAGAAAGGTTGTGGCAGGAGGGGTTCACATTTAAGACGGTCAGCCTGCTAGTATGTGCTTTGTGATGTCTCATAAATCTTCCTCTATCTTCTCTGTAGTGATGTCAGAAAGGGATGAGTTGCTCCACGACCCACCCCACCCCTTCATCTCATTCACATGTCTATCTGCCTGTTATCCATGCCCTTGAGCAAAGATTACTGATGCCCTGCCTTTGATATATGACACATCATGTGCCACATTTCAGCCAATGAATTAACCCAGAGAAGAAAAATGCAACCCGGCTCCTGTCAGTTCCCTGAATTCTTTTGTTGTGTTCGTCCTTGCTGGTATTGTAGCTGTGAGTGCTGTGGCTCAGCTGGTTCATCAGTGAAGTGTTATCTGACCTCCACAGTACTCTGCATTGTGTTGTCTTTGTGTGCGTCACCTCACATCATACACACATATCATTCAGAATTTGATTCCCAGTGGGTGTGCTCATATCAAGAAAGCAAGGTGCGAAGAAACTCAAGATAATGGGAATGCATTCTGGGAAGTACGCTAAGAAGCTAACAATCATTATTCAACAACAGTTCAGTAGCACATTAGATATTGCTAATACAAATGCAGTGCAATCGGAAAATATTCTGACCCCCTCCATTCATTTTTGTTATGTTGCAGCCTGATACTACAATTGTTTCTCATTAATCCACAATTAGTACCCCATAATGACAAAGTGAAAACAGAATTTTAGGAATGTCCGTAAGTTTATTAAAAAGGAAAAACTGAAATATCCCATTCACACTTTACTCAGTACTTAGTTGAAGCACCTTTGGCAGCAGTTACAGCCTTGAGTCTTATGGGGTATGGCACAGCAAGCTCTGCACATCTGGATTTGAGGATTTTTTGCCATTCTTCTTTGCGAATCCTCTCAAGCTTGGTCAGGTTTGATTTGGACCGTCGGTGGACAGCCATTTTCAAGTCTCCAGAGATTTTCAACAGGGTTCAAGTCAGGGCTCTAGCTGGGTCACTCTAGGACATTCACAGTTGCCCCTAAGCCACTCCTGTGTTGGCATGGCTGTGTGCTTAGGGTTGTTGTCATGATGGAAGGTGAATCTTCGGTCCAGTCAAGGTCCTAAGCACTGGGGAACAGATTTCATTGAGGACATCTCTGTACTTTGCTCCATTCAGTTTTTTGATGAGAGGTATCTGGTTTCCTCCAGACATAACGTTTAAAATTGAGGCCAGACAGTTCAATCTTTGTTTCATCAGAACAGAGAACCTTCTTCCTCACAGTCAAACTTCAAGCAGCTTTTGTGTTTTGCTCTGAGGAGAGGCTTATGTCTAGCCACTCTGCCATAAAGTCCAGATTGGTGGAGGGCTGCATTGATGGTTGTCCTTCTGGAACTTTGTCCCACCTCCCCACAGGATCTCTGGAGCTTAGTCGGAGTGACCACTGGGTTCTTGATCACCTCTCTTACTAAGGCCCTTCTCTCACAGTTGTTCAGTTTGGACAGGTGACCAGCTCTTGGAAGAGTATTACAGAGGCCATTGAGCTCCTGGGAACCTTCATTGCAGCAGAATTTTTTTGTAGCCTTCCCCAGCTCTGTGCCTATCACCAATCCTGTCTCTGAGCTCTGCAGGCAGTTCCTTAGACCTGGTGTTTGCCCTGATATACACGTCAAGCCTTCTATAGAGAGGTGTGTGCCTTTCCATATTATGTCCAGTCAATATAATTTACCACAGGTGGACTCCAATCAAGGTGTAGAAACATCTCAGCAAGAGAAATGGGAGGCACCCAAGCTAATTTTAACGTGTTGTTGCAAAGGGTCTGTATACTTATGTAAATGAGATCTTTCAGTTTTTAATTTTTAAGAAATTTACAGACATTTCCTTTCATACATTTGCAAACTTTCTGAATGCACTGTGGTATTTGTAACCCTTTATATTGTAACTTCTAAAATGCTTCTAAATTTGGTAACACTGGACCTACCTATTTACATTTAGTTCATGATAGAAGTTCAGATTATATCATTACATTTAAGCAGTCACATTACACTGTCGTGACTAGGCAGACAGAGAGGAAATGAAAACCACCTTCTACTTAAATGATATTGATTAAGCAGATGGAGATATATACAACCTAAACTGCCTGTAGTAAATTCACTGACAGTGAAATAAGGTATTAGTGTGACAACGACTTCAGGAGCAGACACACACTACAGAAAGGTTCATAATAAATAACAGAAAGCTGTTGTTGGAAAAATATGGGGAAACTTACAGTACATGCAGCACAGCAGTAAAGTGCCTCTTCACCACTACAAATCTTACATCAGTCTCAAAAAGCTGTTTGTATACTGTTTGTTATTCTTTTTACAGTTAAGTCACCTGCCTGATACCTTTCAGCCATTTTCCACAGAAACTGTCATACATGCCAGCCATAATATATGGCTGCACCAATGAGAACAGCTGTAGCTAATCTCCATCCTCTCTCACCAGGAGCCTAGTGCCTGTCCAGCATAAAATAATACATCAGGATTAATTGATTTCCTGTCAGTCTCATGGAAAAGAAAATACATTTTATGTAGTCTGTTTCCTGCAGCATTATAATTTGTACATGACAAGTAATTTAAGATTTTTAATTATGCATGAGAATGAAAAACTATGACAAAATGTGCTGTCACCTGGCTCAAGGCCACAGCTCTGGCCTTTGCATGTGCTGAGACAACAATAGCAGTAGCTTAAACACATAAATAATATATTTATGTCTTTGATAACTATACATCTCTGTCTAAAAACTAGTATTAGAGTCTCAGGGTTAAGGGCAGGAGTTGGTCATTTGTCTTAAACTAATGATGTTCATTTGGAGCACATGAATCATCAAACTCACACACACACCCTGATGCCTAAAAGTCAAGAGCAGGAAAGCCAGGACTGCCATGATTCCCAGCCTGTGACAGGAACACAGTGGATGTGCTAATGAAACTCTGAAGTACTATGTGTAATCATTTGGTCCCTCAGAGTATCGTTGCTTTAGACACAGAAAATATTTTAAAATCTGTTGATGACAAAAGCCCTGGCCTCCTAAGACAAAGAACAGAAAAGTAAAAGCTCCACCGCAAAGATTTACGTACAACTGTGTTTGTGCTCAGCTCCTTTCATTGTTCACTGGATTAATGAGTGGTGGAGAGAATGAGCAAGCATTTCCCTAAGTCAAGCTAAACTCGAGCCAGAGAAAGTGCATGGGAGGGAGAGCGCAGCAAACAGGGTCATCAGTAGGCCAGGGTCTTAAATCAGACCAAAGGCCGGCCCTGGTGTCAGCTTAGGACCAGAGGGGGAGGAAATTCTCCACAGCATTGAGGAGGGGCTGAAGCGAGGCCTATTTGTTGTGGATTTTTTTTTGGCATTACCAGCTGGGCCTGAAAAAGCAGCTGGACAGAAAGAGGCTACAGTGTGAAAGGCCTGAGCACATGCCTTTGGGTAATGGGGAACTATCAGTTATTCACTAACTCATACAAATGGCACGAGTTTAACGAGGTAACCCGTTGAAAATGATTACAGGCTTTGTTCATTCAAGAAAGCTCGAAAAAGCTGTTTGAGTGATTTATATGACAGCTGTTGTTTTCTTACCCCCACAACTGCCTCACATCTGCAAACTGAGTCTGAAACTGTCTTGTGCCTAAAATTACGACGTGATAAATTGCATCATGAAAGATTTAACTGTTCCAACACTAAACAGCATTCACAAGATAATACAGTGGTATTTCACCACAGATAAAAACAGCATATCTCCTGCTTTGTGTGACATCTGAAAGCATTTTAGGACCATTTAGCGTAACTCTCACCATCCTTTTTGTGCTTGTAGACACATACATCATCTCTGTGCCATCTTTCTCACTTGGTTTTATCTGTTTGTTCACAACTACCATCTACATGGAAGGAAAAATGCATACATGCTTACATCAAGCATGTCCCTTCCAGGGGATCAAAAGCAAAGGGTTGGCTAACAATGCAATATCTAAGGTTAAGAACACAAACATAATAAACTCTTTGAATGTCTTATTAAATTTTCAAGACGCATTACCTGCCATTATTCACAACAGGATTGAAAGTGTTATCAGGACACTGAACAATCTGCTTTGAGCATCCTGCCACTGGTGATTCATAGGGAGGAAACAACTATCACATTTTCCAGAGTCACACAAGCAGCAGCAGAACACCGGCACATTTCATGTACTCAGATGATTGGTTGAATAAATTGCTTCCATCCTGGCTGCTGTTGACACTTGTGGACAGTTTTAATTGTCTTTGTTCCCTCACTCAGTCTGTATCTCCAACTCCTTCCTACCTCTCTGGAACACAAGGCCACAATAAATTAAGTTCAGACATTGGGCCAAACAAGCTGTACAGCATGACTGTGGACAAGGTCTCTAATGTTTTGTAAATGTTTCACATCTGCTAGGAGTTCATGGCGTCTGCAGACTATTTGCAAAATATTTATTTTCTCTGAGCACATAATTGATTATTGTAGGTATTACTAATGTTATTAATGTATGACTCACCATCAATATGTAAACCTGAAACAGTACTGATTTACTTCACAAAACATGTTTTGAAGGAAACATAATTTCTGCCTGGAGCATAGTCATGGAGATGTCAAGAGCCTGATAAGAAGCTCTCTAATGTCAGTACACAAAACATAAAGCTACAGCCAGCAGTCAGTTAGCTTAGCTTAGCAGAAAGACTGGAAATAATGTGGTTTTATAGGGATTATGTATTCGACTGGCTTCTTGGCTGAAGTCTCTTTTAATAAATAAAACATTTCATTTATTTAGAAGTGCAACAGATTTTGTTCTGGTTTGGACAGAGCCAAGCTTGCAAACTATGAATAAACCTAATTTTTACAACTTTACAAACAGATTTTTCTTCAGATACATATATAACAACAAATCTTGTGTGCCAATCATAATTTAAAAATGCTTTTTTTTTTTTTGCTCCAATGTTAACACAGATTATTGCTGTAAACAGAGGAATAACATAAATAACTTCAATCATGTGTGCAGTTTCTGTATTAAACGACCTGTCAATCAGTTTGAAAGTGACAGCAGTTTGGTGGTGCAGCTGCTTTGTTTACATTTGTATTATGAGCTGTTCTTTTAATGCGTATCTGCTGTAACTATGTGTCATGTACCATTAAAGCATAATAGAAACACAATGAATAACTCATATACCTGCAGCCTACCTTTTCTTTTTTTTAAAGCTACTTGGTTTATTGATATACAATCCATCCAGCTTTCTTTCAAAATCTGAAAACAATCAGTGTGCAGCATAGCACAATGCTGAGGCATTAATCACAAAAGGCAGCACTTTATTCCCCACAACTACAGGATTGTTGCAACAGCTGCTAAGCATTCTGCTAACACGAATGATTTATGGCTGTGGAGCAATAATGATGAGACAGAGTCATTACCATATCGACAGGCTCCCAGATGGATTATCCACATTGATTACTTCATGGCCTGTTGATAAGTATTTGTTTGAAACACAAATGGGGGAGAGAAATGTGCTCAACCGTCCTGCTTTACACAGCCTGCATGAAGGAACCAACAACCACAAACTGGTATCATCTTAGGGTTAATATCCAGCTTTTCATACTCTGTGACCTCAAAGTTGCCAGATCAAAAGAAATGAGAGGTAAATAGCCCTGATGATGAGCAACAGCAAAGAGAGTTCACATGTGTAAGATTTCATAGCTAATCACAGACTGCTTTGATTCATGGTGCACCTCGCTCCACTTGCCGTATATCAAACGATGCTTTTTTTCCTCTCGCCACCCAGGATTCTTATCCTGCAACCCACCAAGGTCAGTCGAAGGAAATGATACTGCTACAACATAAGATTTATGAGGGATTCACTCCCGTTTGCCTCCCTGTTTACAGAATACATTGACTTCCATCCAGGAGCTGCCTTCGTCCCTAGTGGTTTACAGAGCAGGAGCCCATCTATTGGGTGTCACACAGACCATGAGCCCAGCGGCTTCTCTCGTCTGACAGGTGCTAATTGAGAATCAAACACAGGTTGCACCCAGTTTAAACCCCTAAGCTTCTCTTTGCCCTTGTTTTACCACACTGACATGGGTAAACTGGGGCAGAGACATAAAAACACAAATCATGAAATGATATGTCACTCCACAAAAATGTGAAAAAGCTAAAAAAAAAAAAAATTCACTAAATATGACCAGTACCAGCTATGAAAACATGCAAAGTTTTTATGAAATTGCCAGGCAGAGTCAAAAAAGGACAAAAACCATTTTTCAAAAGGGAGAAAGCTGAAACATGGCAGATGCTTCATTTCTAAAAAAGGAATAAATAAAAGTTTATTAAAGTCTATTGTGTTGACCAACTTGCTGAACTGACTTTGGTGTGAACCCATAACGTATTCGGAAGGTACAAAGTTTTAAAAAGTTTTATTTACCCCAGTCTGACAATCTGTCTGAGTGAAAAGAGATTGTTTGTGGTCAGATTAATTGGAAGTGAGGTTCAAAGGGTGACTGGCCTTCACATGTCCTTGGCAGGTAATGAAGGGATAGTGAATAGGTGCAAGTGCATCGCCACTCATCAGTGACAGGGTGATGCCCTGCCCCATGCACGAAGAGGAATGGGGTTTAAATTGCTTCCATCTCCAAGACTCTGATTAATGAGAATAGTTCTAATCGGAGTTCCTGAGGCCAACAGCATTAGTCTTAATCTTCCAGGCCCCATCCAGCAGCAACACTGACATTTAATGTAGTGCTAGTACAACGGTAATGAGAATTCATACCCCAACAAGGGACCAAACTCTTCTACCCCCCAACAGCTCCTGGATTTGGGAAGGTTATTGGCCCTCAGTTTCGGGGGTTATTAGTTCTCCTCAGGCCATGGGGTACCTAAAATATCTTGGGTTTTACAGTCCAGTTTGAGGCAGTACAAATTAAACTGTGTGCACACAGGCAATTTAAAGCTCTTTTACACAGCCTAAATGCAGTCTGCAGCAGAGCTGAAGAATAAACTGACAAAGTTAATTGAGAACAATTGCAATAATCAAATTCTTTAAATGCTAAAGGTTTGCTGGCCCCGGTTTCTAAAATATGAGGATTTGGTGCTTTTTGCACTAATTTATCATTGTAAGCAAAACAACCAGAAAACCCCTTTGAACATGCAGTAGCCACTTTTTCACTATTGACCACAGAGCAAAAGGTGTATCAGTTTTGTTATTTATTTTTATGGTAGAGGTCAAAAATCAAAGTAAATGACAAATTACTGAATTTGTAGCTGTATAGTTGAGATGTGTATTTGTACATGTGTTTGTGTGCGTCTGTGTACGTGTGTGTAAGGCAGGTTTACATTAGAGTGTGTGGCTGCAGGTAATATGTATGAAATTGACTATATGTGAAAAGCAGGCAATCATAAAACAATTGTGTAAAATCAGGCAACCCTCTATCAACTGAATGAAAGCCATTCCTGTTGTCGGGTGCAGTTGTACCGATACAAACAGTCCTCCTGTGCTCAGTTAGCAGTAAGTAAATTGCTCTGGGATTTGTATTGCCGGAAAGCTTTAGCAGGTAATTCCTCTCTGTCTTTCATTTTGTTTGTCTGTGTTAAGTTCCCACTCTGGCCCCATCCATTCTCACATCCAGTTCCCGGCTTTGTCCATCCATCAATGGGCGCACTTTGTCAGTGCTGACTTCATCCTGGCGGCTGCAATCACATCCAAGCAGGGCCTGAATGCCACCGGGGAGCTTTTTCACCTCCCATCTGCATCTCCCCAATCTGCTGACGGGGCCCCTGACATGCAGTGTTTTCTATTGCACAGGCAAGCAAAAAAACACTAATGCTGCACCTCATTTCTCCAGACCACTCTTGCTTCGCATGGCAAACGGAGACAGAGAGAGAAAGCGAGAGAGTTGGGGAGAGGGAATGAGGTGAGATTGAGAGAGGCAGGAAGGTAAAAAAAAAAGGGGAACATTTTCAAGAAGGATTTGTTCGGGTCAGGCTGCAACTCAATTTGCCTTTTCTTCTCAAATACATCAATAGGGATCCTGGGTAGAAAATGTATCACTAATTAAGGCTTGATAAGCAGCAAGTCAAATGTACTTTGGAGAGAGAAGAGAGAAAAACAAAGAGAGTAAGTCTGCTATCCCACAAGGAGGCTTCATTGGTTGTACTAAAGATCCAAAGCTATGTAGTTCATAGGGTTAGGGCATGATAGCGTTTTATATTGTATCCACTAAGCAAATCTAAAAAGAGAAAATGACTTTAGCTTTCAGCAATTTTAAGTAGAACTGTTGGGCATTTTACTTTTATTTGATCTCTGACCACCAGCAAACATGATGCTGAAGAGCAAGAAGTGGAGCTCCTTGGTTAGTTACATTTGGGCTGGGTTTTAAAAAAAAAAAAGCAATTTTCCGATTCAAATCGATCTTCATTTGAAAGATCCCATATTGATTCATAAAATCCATGGATCCGTTTTTAAATATATGCCATTTCCAACATGCTCTGCGAACTAATAGCGTTGCGATACCAATCATCAAGATTAGTCCACGTCTGAGGGAGAACCAAAAGGTGACGGAAGCTACAACAGTAAGAGCACCGTCAGGCCTGAAGGTAGATGTGTGGCAGTATGACAAAAAAGTGCTCGACCAAAGTAAAGCCATATACAAGCTGTGCCAACTCGAGGTAAAAAATTGTTGAAGTACAACAAATCTCTGAAACCATTCGAACATATATCATTCAGAAATACTCAACAAATCAGCAAAGATGTCCAAACCCAACCAGGCACTGGAGAAGGCATTTGCAGTCAAGTTCCCGATAAATTCTCCACCTGCCCAAAAAACACCTGAGACAGTCATGGCATTCATATGCAAGGATATACATCCATACACTGTGGTTGAAAATTATGGCTTTGAATCGAATCGAGACCTTGTGAATCAGAATCGAATTGATTCATTAAAAAGGGGTAGCAATACCCAGCCCTAGTTGTATTGGACTTAATCACGTGAACAGGTCAAAAATATAAATCAGTGTACAGAATACAATACACCCAGACAAGCACCCAGTTTTCTTTTCTGGAGCATGTGCAGTCGGTGCGCTTGTAGAGCAGATAGGCTACACAGTCATTTAAATGGTATTTAGGAGAACATAGGAAGAATGCTGGAAATATATTATGACTAATTTAGCTATAGGGAAAAAAAAACACAAATCCACTCCAATCTCTACTTTCCATCTACAATGAAATACGGTTGACCAGATTAATAATATGAGTTTGAGCTGTTTAAAGGAAACCTGGTTGACACCAACAATTATCTTTAGAGGACAAATTCACACAACTCCATAATTCGGACCGGTTTACATGATTGAGCACTAATTAGACTGCAATGGAGGGTTATTAATAGGTTGGACCTTCCAGAATGATCTTGTTATAAATGGGTCCTGTCAAGACTTTCCTCAACCTCCAAATGAGTATTCTCACTTCACTGCCCCCAATCCCAAGCATCAGCACCAACGCCGAATAACAAATGATTGTTATTAACTGTATTGTTAGCAATGTTGCCCGAGAACAAACAAAAATCCATAAATAACAATTTGCCAAGGAAAAATGAGCCTTTAAATAAGACAGATACCAAGCTGAGCTGTGGTAAATGACATCTGAGGGCCTGGAGAGAAAAGGAAGTGGCTGCTGTCTGGGTAGAAGAAAGAAAAAGAGGAAGGACTGATACAAAATGTGATCCAGGGAATGAAAAATTGGCTGCTCCGACCTGCCCGGTGCTTCCCATGCAGGGGTGTAATGTTATTTGCAGATTACAGCTTATTCCACACACACACACACACACACACACACGAAAATCCCCCCACCAAACACTCAGCTGAGAGGGCTTAAACAACAAAGCGGCTCCTGCTCAAGTCATTTACCCGGACACAAAGGCAATTCCTCATATTAATTAAGCACTGTCACCGACATGCTTGCTCACTCTCGCCAAGCACATGTCCGTAGCTCTGATATGTGGGCTAAGTGTTTTCCCTGATGCTTCACTCACAGCCTGCTTTTCACATAAAGCCTCTAGTGGGAGCCGCTGTTTACAGAGTCAGTTCCACTTACACAAATCCCCCTGCCGTGTAAACAATATCCACGACGACTAAACAGAACCCGCTGCTCTGTTTACCGCATGAAAAATGTTTATCCAATTAAGTGACATTTCAATAACATAATCCTAAAACCATGAAGGCTTTTAACAAGATTACATGACCTACAGAGAGGCAAGAGAGTCACTTGTTTAGTGGGATGCGGCTCAATAATATTAAAAGGAGCAGCAAAATATGGCTGTAATTACTTTGAGTACAACCATCCCAGTGACCGGTGCCAGTGGACAATAGCAAGACACACTGCATGTCTGTAACTATGAAATATAATATTACAAAACTGCCTTTTAAAGCAAAAACAACCTTATTTTTGAGTCAAGGAAATATTTATGTGAAGAACACACATTCAACTTCTGGAAATGTGGAAATAAGCATCTGGAAAACATCAAAACATGACTAGAAACCGATTTTAATGAAAATGTCAACCATTTTATGATAACGCCAAGGTGCTCAACTCAAGATAGTGCATCAAAATAATGGGACACATAAAACTGAGGCCCCACGTTGTGTGCACAAAACAAATATGAAGAAGAAGGTATCAAAATAATGAAAGATTGTTTATGTATTGTGGCATGAAATGGGAGTGTGTGAGTGAGGCAGCGGCAGGGGAGAGGTGATGGTGACGGATGGACAGAACTGACAGTGCGGTATTCATCCTGCACGCTAGAGCGCACGTCCTGCTAGTGGCGGTCGACAGAGCAATAAATCACAGGCCCTCCATCCTGTATCTACAGCTTATTACATCCACCATGACAAATAAATAATAATCCCTGTCAGCACAGCCCTTTGCTCAAGGATTGAGACTGAAAGCGTTTGCTCATCACTCCAATTCCTGAGTGAAAATACCAGAGTAGGGGAATTGAAAGCCATGGTTTACTAGCCCTCTGAAACTCTGAAAGAAACATGGAAGAAACAAGGCACATAACACTCACAGATCTGAAAAATATGAGAGGGTGTGGCAGTGTCCAGAAGAAGCACAAATGTTATGCTGCTCAGCAGTCACCATAGTTATAAACATCATATTGTCAATAATAGACAGTAAAGTAAAAGAATTTTAAGTAGATGTATTGAAGTGTCAAAGGTTAACGCAATGAAACACACAATGAAAACTCATATGCTGAAAAAGACTCTAGATTTTTGTGTGTAGAAAAACTCTTAGGATAGTTGGGTCGTTCTTGGGGAATTCATGACCTCAGTATTTAAGAATCCTGAGATGAGCTTTGGAAGCCTTATTGTATAAACCTATTAGGAGACACTGTAGCAGAAATTTACTGTTGGGCCTTGCTGACATATTTAGAAAAATGTACCATCTGAGATTAGGATAAACACTGGTCTGAACTCAGTTTTCCCACCCCGTACTATGTATTGCTAAACACCTAGTGAGATGCAGTGAACCAAGACTATGGCCTTAAATTGCCTATTTTTCCTGACTAGCAATTTACCATTTTTTTCAAATAAGTAATTATAGTTGCCACATAACATGGGGTCAAAGGTACAATAATTCCAAAAGTAATGTAGTGTATTACAAACGCTCAAATTTGTACATGAGTAAATGCAGTTAGTTACTTTCCAGCATTGTGAATTTCATAAATAATAAATCTTATAAATCAGTTCCAAGGGCAGAGGACATCAGAGTATAAACACATATCACTGTCAGGTTTCAGCTAAATCAAATATAATTTTCTATTTGGATATATCCAGCAGTTATCTAATTGTTTAATCAATGAATGTGCTGAGCTGCTGGCTGTATTGTTCAGATCGATACAAATTGATTTACATGTGTCTGCAGAGGAGCACATCCTCCTCGCTGCTCGTCACCCTCTGCGCCTCCACCTCCTTTCACATTATTTAGAGGATGTGTGCTGTAAAGCTCATTTCAAGCCTTTGTCCCTCATGCCCTCATGTTTCTGTAAATTGTATAAGACCATTTAATCTCCCTTAGATGAGGAACCATTTACTTTGCGCCATCCCTCAATAAAAATTAAAAGCTCTCATAAAAACAGGAATGAAAGTGGGACACCCTCAACTAAATCAAAGAGCGTTGTTCTTTCAAAAGACGCGCCTGAACACTTCATGGGCATGTTTTATTTTGACATTTGTAGATGTGAAATGCAGATGAGGGCCTGCTGTCATAAAGGTTAGTGAACTGTAAATGGAGCACTCCATCTTCCCTCATAATAGGTGTAAAATTGTAAACATGCTGAAGAATGTCCTGCAGCTCCTTCAGCAATTGTATAAATATTAATCATAAAATCGCTCGGCCATGCTTAATCATGATTATTTGACTATACTGAGCTCTGAGAGGGAATAAGAAGGTCATCAGGAAAATTATCAGACCTGTCTGATAAAACACGCTGCCACTACCAGAACTCAGCAACTGTACACACATATCTATCTCAATATTACACACTATAATACGAATCTAAGAAGATGACCAGGGATGTTTATTGTCAGATTGTACCACCAAGACCTGAAGCCCAGCAGGTGTCTGACTGTGTGACCTAAAACGGTACATCACCGCGAAAAAGACAGAGCCCAATTAACATATTTTTGGGAAACTGTAAATCTTTCCTGAGCAAACAGTGTACTTGAACTCACAGGAAAGGCCCAAATTCCACACAGGGAGAGAGTGAATATTTTGTGCAGTAAACCACGTGTCAGGCCTTTAGCTTGCCCTTGACAGATATGAGTTAGCTGTTGTCAGTCCAAGTTTGTCTCATCACTTTTAGATCTATGATCTTAAGAGTTATATCAGATTCTCATTTGGCCTTGTGGGTTAGCCTAAAAGTACTCTGTCATACCAGGAATTCCATTTATTTCAATGTAATATCACATTGAATGGACAGAGCAGACAAGCACCTGGGTGGGAGAAGCCTGATAAATATTCGTTTTGCACTCCTTGCCCTGTTACATTACAGAGGTTGGGAGTTCACGCCCCACTCTTCAACTCTTCAGGCTGGGCTTTGAACTCCTGACCCTCTGGAAGGGGGGAGGCCCTCCATGCACAGTAGCTACATTTACAAATGCATGCTGACTCCATGCCAGCAAAGCAGAATCGAGAGGAGTCTGATAACATCTCACTTTAGAAGGAGCTGCTCAGCCAGTCCTTTGTATTTATGGGTAAGTCTCATGGTTACCCTCAACCATAAATCATGTTAATTGGTTTACTGATAAAATGTCTGTCAGGCCCCATTCACATAGTGCTGTGGCACCCCCAGTTACTGTTTAATCTTTGTCCTGCAATAGTTCATCCGTTTAACTGACAGAGGTGAGGAGAATTGGAAAAGGGAGTTCTCCAGCTCACAGCACTGCAAAGTGTGATGCAAATGTAAGCAACTGCGGAGTTGACCTGAATGATAAATTACATAACTTTCACTAAAAAACAATTGCCAAGCGAGGTTTACAAGTCAGCAGATCACTTTTCCAGGTCGTCAGATGTAGTTTTCCCAATTACAATCAATTTCCTCAGACAAAATAGTCTTGTTATTTGTCATGCACGTCTCTCTGGGGTTGGTCTGTGGTTTGTTTAAAGATGACAATGTCTCACTCCTCAGACCGGTGCTAAGAAATAAAACTCAGATGAAAAGATGCCTGGGTTAAGACTTCTCAGAAAATTATATTGACTTTCTGGCAAGGACATCGAAGCCCACAGGACTAAACTGTCCCTCATCAACAGATAGACCACACACAGGCTCTCATTTACTTGTCAGATTAACATTAGGAGTGACTCTGCTCGAGGCCATATGGCAAGAAACCAAGAACAGTACCTGGAGGAAGAACTATTTGTCTTAGAAAATGTCAACGCTCGTTAACTCTCGAAAATCAAGACATTAGCGTGCAAGGTGTAGAAAGACAACTATGTTTATCTTCCCGAACATGATGACTTTATGACAATTTAGCTTCTACTGTGAAACTTTCCTAAACTTTACTTTATTAAATGCAAGTGGCAAAAAGGAAAACAAGCTGTGCTGATAGTTCATAGTTGCAAATAATTATACATAAGTTGCTTTCCAAGTGGACCGTGTGCCTCCATAAGGAGCTGAGGCAATGCAATGCAATCTACTCTTATTTGGCTGGCGTTGAGCGTTGCATGATTAATGGTTTGAAAGGATCTAGAAAAAAGGTCAAATGCAGAGTTGGGGACGGAGCAGCAACGCAGGGTAATTAAGACAAACATGATTAATAACTCCAAGCTGCCGCTGTGTTCTGTAAACAAGATGCAGCCAGATGGGATGCATATTTTGAATATTATACATTAGCTTTCCAGAACATAAGGGCACACAGCTATTCAATGCACTTTTAAATAAGCCTAATATTAATGTTGTTAAAACACTGTAATCGCTTGTGATGTATGATAAGAGCGCATCAGTGTAACAAACTTTATACCTCATTGAACCGCACAATCTATCTAAAAGTAGCATTACATTAATGACTACAGCAATAAAATAAAAAAAGTCATTGGACTTAATTGTTTCCAGGTTTTAATGTTTCCACAATATGAGCAGCAGATAACATGAGTAGAGTATAATAGCTCTATCATGGAGACTTTCAAGACAAGCTGTGATTATGGTCCTGACTGAAAGGGGAAAAGTCTCCCACTCTTACTCAATCCATTATCTCGCCTACTCTCCTCTCTCTCTGCCCACCAGTGAGACTGACAGTATAGAGGGATCAGGTCCAGCTTCCAGGGAAAGTGGGGAGACAGGTGTCAAAATGGTCCAGCAAGCAAATCTAACCCTCACTAATCAGCCCTGTTGTTCCTCTACAATCCATGTCTAGTCTGTGGCTCTCGCTCCGTATGAAAAACAATTACGGCGGTTTGAAGTTGAGCGCACACTAACTCACCTGTCTCTTCTGATAAATGTAAAGATGGAGAAACGAGAGGAGAGAAAAAGATGGAGAAGAGAGCAGTGGAGGAGGAGGCAAGGGATGTTAAGAGTATATCACTTCTCAGTTGTCCAAAAACAGCAGGGATACATTTGAAGATGTCGGCTCAGGTGAAATGACTGAGCAACAGCCAGAAATATGAAACCATGTGGCATTGTAACACATGAAACCAACAGGATGAAAATTATGTTTCAATAGGTCTGAACTTATTAGTCCCACTAAGGTTAGGCTTCCAGTTTCAACTGTTTGCCAGTTTATTCGTTATGTAACCTAAGAGTGTCAAAAATGTCCATTTTTAAACAAAAAATGAAAAATTTTAATCCTAAACATCTATGTCTATGTAGAAATCCTCACAATCCTCAATGCTCAACTAGTAGACATCAAGATGCAGAATAAAACTTTTTTTAAAATGAGGTATTCTATGTTACTAAATTTACAGTACATCTGAGATAACATACAGAAATGCCATCACAAGAACAAAAATGAAAAGATAGTCAAGCAATTATCAATATCCAAAAGCTTGTTCCTTTACTTCAAAGAGGAATTATTCCAAGTGGGAGGAGGAGGATATGTGAGCTTCAAAGAAAGTGAGATGGACAAGGCACCACACACTCATGTATTGAAATAATAGCTGACAAAGATCCTCAGCATTTGTGTCAGTGTAATGTTCAGTGGCACCAAAAGCAGCACCACTACCACAGGCTCTGGTTTAATTCGTGGTGATGGGCCTGGGACTCTCTGCGGGCCGAGGAGGCCCACTGATGCGGGCGGCAGTCGGCCCTAATGCACCGGCTTGATGGGAGATGAGCGAGGGGGAGCAATCGCAGCCAATGGGCACTTGCTGAAGTAAGACCACAGTGACAGTTAGCAGCTGTGAGAACTTTCATTCTCACTCAGTGGGAGTCGGCGCTAAGTAAGAATGTTTTGAGAGGTTTGACAGAGGGGTGTCACAGCGCTGTGATTAAATGGCAACTACATGCAGACTCAGCAAGTGGCTGCGGGTGGACAAAGGAGTTTGACCGGTCAGAAGGATGGTGATGAAATTTACAAAACTCTTTGATCCACTTTTCATGTGTTTGGTTTGAATCCAGCTAAGTCCAGTCCAGTTCTGAAGACAGTACAAGTTACAAGTAACATTTGTTTGTTGTTTTTTTTTTTTTTTTTTTTTTTTGATCCAGTGCATCTGTCAAAAAGACTCTCAGGTGTGCAAAACCTTTACCAAATATATTCCCTGCTATTCCCATGCTAAAATAAACAATGAACTGTTTCCAGCATGACATGACATCTTCTGCAAGTCTTAATTTACCTCTATGACACAGCATATCACCCCAGTATCATTCCACTCAAAGTTGATAACATCATGGTCCAGCCCTATTCAACAGTTGCAGCTGACTACACTCCAGTGTGAGCAATCGAACCCCCCAGGAAAAAGAGCCAGAAAAAAAAAAGCCAGAAATCCCTGAGTGGGATGGCTTCACTTTCAGGGTCAGTAGACTTTCCAAAGTAACAAGCTGAGCATATGCCACAGCAGTTCCCCTTATGTCCCAAGAAAGACCCAATTAATTCATCAATCTGTACACCTCTGTCACTGCCTAGTGCATTTTAGCTCCTTGCCAGCGGAGCTCCATCCATTACCGGCCAGGTTATTCAGCTCTCCCCCAGCCTGCCTGCCAAACAGCCAGTCAGGGTGGCTGCTGGGTAATTACACATTGCCTTGACAACGCACATGATTGTTTTCCTAGCAGTATATTACTTCATTAGTACTTCCCAATATGCCGTATTTTTTAAATGTCACTTTTTTTACCGAACTAAGTCCAATCTCGACTCGTCTGTATATCATAACAATCATTAATAACTGTCAGTCGACAGCATCAGTTCGGCACTCACGCTGCCTCATTAGCATGGCCTAGCATTTGTTCTGTGGAGAGGCTGATTATTTTCTACAACAGGCCAGGCCAATTACTTTAGTGAAATGGTATCACATAAATCAAAACTTAACAAGGTGGCAAATTTGAAGTTATCAGATTCCAAGAGACACCGTAACTAATATGTCACTGTCACAAGAGCTCTCTGTAGATATGCCTTCACCATACCAAATATATCATCCCACAGGATCTCGGAGGCCTTCTTGAGGAAATTACCATATTCAGAAAAGTGGGAGCACAAGTGGCATGAAAATGTAAACGCTGAAGTTCAAGCAGGTTCACTTTGGGCAGTGGAGGGGTGAAGTGAATAGAAAGAGACTGATCCTGCTGTAATGTATTTTCAGGACATCCTGGGCAATATAACATGTCTGCTTTCTCTTGCAGCTTAGACCTCTCTTTTTACTCTTTATATGATGATGTTCATCCATCACATCATGACAGCTACATCAAACCAACAACAAACATGCAAACCCAGCAATCTAAAATATGCTGACGCCAAACACAGACATATAAATACAGACCACTTTAGCTCTGCTCTGAGTGGCTTTTTTCTCTGTTTTAACTAGATTTTCCATCTACTGGGAATTCCATGAACCCAGAATGTGTGATAAACACTTCTGTCTTTTAGCCACTGACACGTGAGCGACTGCAGAAGCTGTGTAAATGGGTTTCTGTTTGTTTGCCCTTGTTTCTGCTCCCGCAGCTCACAGGAGCTACAGTATGTACTGTACAATGACCGCTGTTAGTTAGAGAGGGATTACCTTTGACTAAAACATTGACTCATCTTGATATTATTTGAACCATTTGTTTTCCACTGTCTGCAGCAACGCATTCCCTCATTTCTCATTTTTAAGTGAGGATTGAGGACAGATGGATGCAAACTCAAAGTTTCTGATCTTTAGCAGAAGTTATGGAGCGTTATCTTTGGCTGTATATCTCTGCTTTGGCAGCGCTCCCCTGGTGATGAAGGATTAACCACCGCAGCTGTCTCTTCCCCAGGATGATGCAGTGCACTGCTCCCCGACACGACAGCATCACTTAATCTTAATGTCCGCTTCTCCAGCGTGGCCGCACAGGACAAAGCCAATCAGCATCACATGCCATGGGGATGGACCTACAGCTTGGCCCTGGAGTTTCTCACCCTCACAGGCCTATTCATCAACTTCAGCCACACCAATCCCAGAGTTCTCCTCTCGCAAACCACAGCTGAGCCGGCCAGTGATATATTGGACAATGAAAGGGGGGGGGGGATGCTGGCGCGAGCAAGAGAACACTTATCAGATTGCACATTATGCACTGCTTTGTGTTCCTGAAAAAAAAAAAGAGGGAAGAGAAGTAATGAATGCACTCAGCCTTCCTTCAGCCCAGACCACCTATTTACTGTGTTTAAAGAGATATCTGCTCAATAGTGCTCTAGCATTAAGAATGGGGGAGATCTAGAATAATGATCACTGTTCATTTAGATAAATTGCACTCAAGGAATCCATTTGTAAAGCTCTGAATTCAGCTAGAAGCAAAGGAGGGGACACTTCATTTGTTCAGCATCCTCCCAGTCACCATTACTGGGTTTACAGGATTGGCATGCATAGCTATTCAGGTAAAATTATGCCATAATCTCATACAGACCACAGTCTATGCAATAAAAACACAGAAAGGCCATGTGTAACACATGTTACACATTGACCTAAAAGGAACAAAATGGTCTTTTTTTGGTTAAATGATATTAAATATATAATACTGTTGAAAATGGAACACAGATCTAGTCGCCAGAACACGTGGAGTGCATGCAAAGTAAAGCAGATGCAGCACATTGCTCAGAAGATGAATTCATGCAATATCAAATAAGAAAAAATAGATACAGCTAATCTTTTAAAGTCAAAGAAGTTTGATCAAGGCACAATAATAAAAAAAAAAAAACGGTATCTCTACCATATCATGAACCAACCTCATAATGTAAAATTATGCTAAACAATATCAAGATGATAGTCTTCCCATAGCAATAGAAGTACTTCGCCAACACCAGCCATCAACCCCCATTCTGAACCTGATAATAAAGAGATGACACTTTTATGATACCATAATTAACAGCGCTCTAGGATGAAATTAAATCAATATGCCCATCTAATATCATTTTCTCTAGTTATGCAAATCAAACATTCAAAGCCCTTGGAAAGTGATATGAATTGCTTTCACATTTCAGTTCACACATATTATCATATCAGACCTCTTTGGTTTGATGGCATGGAGGACGGGGGGAGAGTTAACGATGAAAATGCACTGAGGAGAAGAGTGCGACTGACTGCTGATTAGCTCTCAGAGACAACAGGATGATAATGTGAGTGCTAAATTAAAACAATTCTACTTACTTCTAAAAAAATAAATAAATCACACCAAAGTTGTGGATCAGTATGGAAAAAGAAATCTGTTCAATGATATCCCTCTGAATTAAACATCTCTGCTACAGAGTTACAAACAGCCTTCCACACCATAATGAGATAAATTATAACTTTTAATTCCCCAGAATACATGCTAGCACCCTTTTTAGCAGCTCGGTATCTCTGCATTGGGAGGTGAGGTGAAAGTATACGGCCTTTCCCTTTATGGATATGAGACAAAAGGGAGGCCAAGATGGCTGGGCGCAGACAAGGCAAGCAGCGGTGGAGGGGGAGCCTAATGGCCGTGATTAATGACAATGGGCCAGAGGAGAGCTGGGACACAGGCGCTACATACATCATCCCTTCTCATCAGTCTATGCACCTCTGTGGCCTCTTCGCTGCAAACCAGCACACTACAGTAAAAAAAAAAAAAAAAAACACCTCATCTACTCTCATACCACCAAGAAGCTTCTCATATAGCACGATTCTTTTTGGACTTCATAGATGATAGCTGAGCAGGGAAATGACATGTAGATATAATGATATAATGAGGAAAAGGAAGATGGCTGTATGTGTGATCACTCATGTTTTTCATGAACTGAATGCTTCCTGTGCTTAAGTCATTTTTCCAAGGTCTAATCATCCATATGGAGGGAGATGAGTTATTGGCTATTTATGAATAGAAGTGATGATGAATGGAGCTGCATTTATCTGCATAAGTAACTCAAGGGCTTGGCACAGAGGATCAGTCGGCTTTAATAAACATAGTTTGCACTCAGGGGCAGCACTTTTTTTATGAGGCTCAGTGAATAGACATTATGTGGCCATCATCAGTTCGTCGTATTCTCTTGAGGAGAGGACAGAAAATAGCTCTTGTATTTGTAATAGTTTTAGAGTTTAGAGTTTAAATTACTCTGACCAGGCTCACCAGCATAATTGTAATCAACTCTACACAGGGTTTAGTTATGACCAATTAATGAACTACCTTCTCATGGGAATTATAAGACTCTCAGGGACTTGCGGTTTTAATTAGGACGCACCTTGTTGGATCCTTGTTAATGCTTTCAACTCACCAAAAACATGGAAAATTAATCCCCAATTAACACCATGGGAAGATTTGGCCATAATGGAACTGCTTTCTGCATAAAATGATAAAAATATCCAATATGCAAAAAATTAATCTTTATTCTATAATGGCAGTACCAAGTCAATATCCTGTACACTCCCTGTGGGGCCAAAACAAGTTCAGCTCCTTCTGACCTCTACTTCCATTCACAACAATCTGCGAGCTGATTTATAACAAAATGACCCATCTGTTACATTAGATTTATGTGTTTGCTGTACAGCCTATACACCTCAGCAGTTGCATCAGTTATATCTGACTAAGCTTGTTGTGTTTGACTTACCAAGTTTTCTACATGTTCAAAAGAGTAATGACAAACTGAACTGATAACCAGGGGACGATCAATACCAAGACAGACTAAAAGGAAACCTCCACTATCCAGACTCCTCAGCTTTCTAGCATATTATTACCAGGATATTGACTAGCAAAACTGGAATCTATTAAAACTGTAAATGAATGTTGTTTTCCCTTGGGGGTGCTGAATTTATTAAGAGAATGATTGCAGTTTTTAAATTTGAACACAAAAATTCATTCCTCCCTTGCAAAGAAGCTCCTGGAACAGCAAATTCCTCCACAGCGCAGCAATCGTTGTACTGGGCAAAGCATAGTTAGTCACAGAATGTATGTTTTCCTAGTATTCATTCTAGAGATTTTGTAGTCTCGGAGATACGCTAACAGAATAGTGACTTTGAATTCCTGCATTGAGACAACTGTAGGCAAATGCTGCTTTAAAGCCTTTACTCCTCAGTAATAATTTCAACTCTCCACAGTGACTTCTAAAATGAGTTGACAGGTAATTAGTCATTATTCCAGCCACGTTTCAAAAACGTTTGTTACTGGCAGTGGTTGGAATTGAGCTTTTTCCCTCTTCTCGTCATCTACATATTGCTTATTAAATGCTTGATGCACAAACAAGGCATCTTACGCAAAACCAAGGTGCCTTTTGTCTTACCAACTGCTTTCACTTCTTTTCCATGGGTGCTGTGTATAATTAATATCTCAGCAGTGCCAGGGGTTGTCATTTTTCAAATGGTTTCCCTGGAAATGTTCTACACCTCTTAATGGCCCTGCTAATGCTGTAGCTGTCATGTCTTGGACAGCTGCACTTTTACAAGACAAACTCAGCTGTGCCACGAGCCTCTCTGTGGACTTACTCACTCAAAGGCTTAGAGGCTGGTGCTGCCAGCTGGTGATAGCACACATAACATTTGATTAAGCTTTACCTTGTGTCCATGACTGGCGAGTCACCTTCTAATAGTGTCCCTCGTGTACCAAATATTTTTTCCTATTTTCTGATAGATGACAGATTGGCCAAATGACCCCAAATACAGATGAAACCATAAACACTTACAGGGGACCTTCACTGTCTAGGCAATGAGCTAAGGTGACATGGATAAGGCTGCTTACCGATTTTAAAGAGTAAAAAGAAAATCAATTTGTTGCAGTGTAGTCCCACAAAAAATGTACAGTATTTTATACTAGAGATCAGCTGTTGGGATAACTAAAGTTCTTTCACCTGTACCTTAAAGCTGCTGCTGGTGGTCTCAGGGTAGGATCCAGAGAAATCTGAAGGACCATAAGATGATAATCAACCTAGAAGAGAAGAACATACTGTAGTTGATTACCTCTTGTGTGATCTAAAAATCATTTGAATTAAGCTACATGAGAGGCTGCAACACTGGTTGAGCTGTTCATACAACACATGGACATAAAGTAATCAAACTGTGCAAATTTGGGGAAGAATTAAATGTTTAATTATTTGTTGTTTTGTGGGTTTGCTGTTTTGCTTTTATGGTTTCCTAGTGTATTTTAATTATTTGGCACAAAATGGAGAAACATAGCATGCATTATGGAAAATCATGGCACCAAACCACCTGGGACGCAATAGAAGGTCTAGGAGTATTATAGATTTAAACTCATAATGCCAGCAGTAACATTACCACAACAACAAATGTGACATCACCTGCTAACTTGTCATTGAGGCAGTATGAATGAAGCAAACAAGCTACACAGGGTGCACTCAAATTCAAACAAATTACAGTGCTGTCACTCATTGAAAATGTTTTGTTTGTTTTTAAAAAACTGAGAGCCCTACTTGCAATCTGGAGTTACAAACAGCTATTGTCAGTTTATTAAATGCAACTACCCAAAAGGATCCATTAAAATAGTCAAATCAATTTGTTTTCTTTACTCAGCCAACAAAAAAAAAAAAAAAAAAAAAAAAACACATCCAAATGTCAATACTCAGTAAAATACTCAAAACAACTCAACTCACAGGCTGTAAAAACTCAAACAAAAAATAATATCCTTTGTGAACCCATCTGCTTTCTAACCATCCGCTTTCAATTAGTATTAAGTGATATATCTGGCCTTTCACATACAGTCCTGAAGAAGGCTCAGCTAAGATTCCTCCATCACAAAACAGAAAAACAAAAGACCCACTGAAGTCCAGATATGCCAGTTGTGCTAAGTAAATCACAATGGAGTGATATGATCGCTGGGGAAGCACAAGTGCTGCTATTTTCTTCATTTCAAACACTATCTCTCTATTCCTTTCCTGAAAGCAGATATTGTTGACTGTGAGATGGTTATCATAACTCATGCAAGTTCAACTTGAGTTCAGGACAAACACTTCTTATGCTTGTTACTTCCTAATAAGATGACACAGCACAGATAAAGTCACTGTTTGGACATGTGGCTCATGCATGCAGTGTGTGTGTATGAACAGCAGCGGGATGATGGAAATAAAGAATTCATTGTAACACTCAGGACTTGCTCGAGGTTAGAAGACCATGGAGTAGTGTTTATCATAAATCAAGAAGTATGTGGTCACAGGACATAAGACAGCAAAACACATCAACAAGTCTGCATTAAGGGCACAAACCTTGAAAATGTGGCTCTGGAGGCTTGAACTAACAGACAAAAACTGCAAGCCAGAGTTGGTTTATGTCTCTATCTTTGTTTGAAGCACAGCATGATGGTGGCCCTTCAACCCCCATTTTCCAGAAGCTTAGACCTAGTTGTTTGATGAGGGCTTATCCCTCAGCTGACATATTATCGTTGGACAGGCCTCTGGCTGTGCCAAAAGAACAAGCTATGCAAAGGATTAGCCTGCACACTCGTGCTAATGCAGTCAAACTGTCAGAGAGATCAAAGCTACTCACTCCAGATTAAGACCAATTAAAGTAGGTGGCCCTACACAAATTAATAGCTGGAGAACTCACCTGTTAAAAGGAGGAAAAACAGTAAGACGCTTTGTTCTCCCTGTTGAAGTGAGAAAATGTCTAGCTTTCCTGTTGTCAGTCAGTTATGTGTTATGGCAAGCAGTCAGCAAATAAAATCATGTTTCATGAGGTTATGTAAAACTACTGTGTTTATTACTCTGCAGTTACACCCACATGAACTCAAACTATCAGAAGTGAGCTGTTATGTCCAAATGCTAACATGACAGTTGGGATTGCTCCCTTTAATGGAGCAATTTAATATAATTGGCACTTCGCTTGAAGGCCACCTTCCTATTAAAAAGGCTTTGATTTGGCTTTTACAGGGCTGCACATTTTGTTACGTAGTGCACGTACCCTGAATAGTCTACAGCAGCTGCCAAAACCATTACATTTAAACTATAGCGAGAACATCTCTCTAAAGGGTTGATTCACCCAGATCACAAAATATATTATTGTCACTACAGAAACAAAGAAATATATACAACATCTGGGTATATTGTATATTTACTTAGCGGGATCTAGCCAAACAGATGAAACTGCTTTTATGTGAGAAAGGAGTCTTCTACTGTCACATCAATACAATTGAAGTGAATTACATTTTTCTTTGCTGCTCAAGGTTTAAAAATTAAATTTAGAGATCTCTATAGGAACATCTCTTTCCAGAAAGATTAGAACTACAAAAGAAACAATGCCTATTAAATGTGCACACAGTGTCTCTGGATGATCTAGAGTTACAGGAACACTGCTTTTCAATTACCACTACTGTATTGGGCTAGTGACACAGTCCAGCTGCTCATATCTCAAAATCTCTGCACATGAAACAGACCGCTTGATACGACCACAGCTGAATAAGAAAGCGTTCTTGTCTGCAAGTGTGTGATCTTGGTAAACTGAACCTTTTCTTTACTGCGATGATCAAAATTTTTGTTCTCAAAAGAATTTCCTTTCGGGAAGATAGTCACAAAGAGATGGGCTCTTGTGGTAGTGAAGAAAGGGTTAATATAGTCCCAGTTATTACAGTAATGTGAACATCTCAGATGGAGGCATCTGAACCACAGCTGGTCAGATGCAGGCTGCGGGTCATCTGAGGGCCAACGGAGGCTCTGCTGATCAAGGCCTCTCTCGACAGGGAGATGAATGATGACTGCAGAGTAAATGCCAAAACTATAAATTTCATCCCACACTGACCCAAAGCTCCTCTCAAGTTTATTTACATTTTCACATAGCATCTACCCTCGAACGTCAGTGTCAAAGGATCTCAAGGTAGGATGAATTAGTGATTGCAGGGAGTGCACTCTAAAACACACATTGCTGGAAACGTTCATTTCGCTCCGACATGTCTGCTGCTGAAGAGCAGACTGAAAAGATCTTTCATTAACTTGTCTTTTCTTGTTACTCGCGCTGAACCTTGCTTTCAACTTCATCCAGAATAGCTGAGTAGAACCGGGTGCAATGTCAAAACTGTTCTTCAAATACGACTTTGTCCCATCAATTGCAAATACTAATGAGTAAGTTTTGCTTTAAAAAAATAAAAAGAAGCTGAAGCCAGACACATTTTTATATGTGCAAAATAAATAAATAAGCTCAGCACCCCATGGTTAACTTTCCAATGGGCTTTGCAGAGAGCTCTGTTTGATCTGGATGCCTTAGAGTCAACTGTGTTTGGACAGTCATGGGGTGGAGCTGCCAGGCTTTTAACTGCTCCAGAGAACACAACCCACCACAGAGCAGCACATAGGAGTCCCTCTGTCCTGAGGCTGGACACAAACTATCAACTGAGAGAATGAGAGAGAGAAGCACAGTGGGATTTATTCCTGTGCAGGCCTGGAGGCTAACATAGCAGAGCAACTAAAACAATGAAACTGCCCTGAAGATGCTTGTGGCATGACTTTAAAAAAGCAGTTCATTAGGTCTACGCTTATCAACTGCAGATGAAGTGATACAGCTAACCAAACTAAAAACTGGTTTTAACTCAGATCTGTCAAAGCAGGAAAATATATAGTAGGATATAAGCCTATATTCAGAGGAAGTAAAAAGTCATAGCTTCTGTTTCTTGGTGTGGGAGGCATGCAATGGCTAATTAGAGAGAACAAACATGCTTAAGTTATTACTGAAAGAAGGCAATCTGTCAAAGGGTGGCTGCCCTGCCATGTTACAGACTGCTGGTGAGATCATAGAGTCAGATTCTGCTCGCAATTACTGCTGAAGGACCTTGGATGCAGGCAGACGGCCATTAATCCTGCTTGTGGCCCTGGACAGTTTGACATGTCAAAATCCCCACTGTCCTCCATACCACAGTTCTGAGAAAAATATATTACAGTGAGCAAACCACACCAGAGGAGTAATTGATGCTATCATTAATGTAATTTGGTTCACTTAAGCCAGCAGCATGTAATGACTTACTTACTGTACTGTAATGCTGTGGAATTTAGGAGACTACAGAAATTTACTATATTACTGGAGTGGGGGATGAAAAAAAAAAAAAAAGAGAGTCATGATTTTAAACAATCAATTTACTCAAGTGGTTTATTAAGTATTCAAAGTGGCAGTAAAACAATGCTGGTAAAGGTGGAGGTAATTTGATCTAAATCATATAATGCTTGGTATCTTAGTCATTATTAGAACAGTTCTATTTTGCAGTAATAATTACATTTTGCAAGAGAGATGTTGGTTCAACTATTGGTTTGTGGTACTGTAGTTTGAATAGTGCTATGTGGATGAAGGTTGCTCTCCCAAAATTTTTTTGCTAAATAAATTGAAGCTAAATAACAGAAACTATAGACTATACTGTACAGCTGGAGTAATTTACACATCTCTGAACATAAATAAAACATTGCCTCAATGAAAGGAGAATTTTTTGTAGGACTATTGTATTAGATAAGTTTTTGAGCAACTAATATACCGTACTGTAGTAACAATAGACTCCCTTTAAAACCTCTACTCATTCTTTGTTCCCTTCATAAAAGCATCTTGTTTACCACGCAAAGAGTGTGGTTTCATCTGAGTGAAAGCAACACAGTCACATGGAGAAGAAAAGGGCTTCAAAGGAAGAGATTCATCATCATGTGTCGCCCTCTCGCCCACACTACACCTACACATTGCTGTGATCAGGTCATTTAGCTGTTTAATGTGGTATGACACTTTACCCCACCTTAAGCATCTTTAAGGCAGTGAGTTACGCACAGAGTAATTTCAGTGTCAGCAAATGCCTCCGTTTTTTTTAACCCAGTGTTGTACAGTAAACGTCCTAAACATACAGGAAAATGTTGACGCAATCTATAGCTGTAAACAGCTTCAAATTTGAATCTTTGAGGAGGATAAAGTTATTTTCTCAAAAAATGAGATACGTTTATTTCATGAAGACTGGAAGTTAATAAAAAAAAAACTGCCATTTACTGATAAACATTAATGAACCTGTAGAAAATAACAGCATGTCAAAATCCACTTGACATTCCATGAACTGTGATACAAAACATTTTGTCATGCGTCCAAATATCTGCATAGAGGGTCATGTTATGCCAGAGCATCTGTGTCCAAACTGAATAACTAGCATGACTCCAGTGCAGATGGTCACAGGATGTGACCACCTCGTATCGCCTGTTCCCATCCATCTCGCAGTAAATAGCTCCTTTGACACCCTGTGCCCACTTTCTGTCCAAGGAGCCTCACATTATCGCCACCATTTTGAAAACAACACAAGTAGGGACAGATGAGCACAAGCCCTTTTCTTAACTAAAGCTGCAAACATCACACTACACAACACTTCTACCCATAAGAACTTTTGACCCATTTGTGGCAGGATCTGAGTCACAAGTTAGTCCTCTTGATATCACTCCTTTCAAATATTAATGTCCAACTGCCCTTCTTCATGGACCCTGCTCAACAGCTAAATCACATTTACAACTCCTGTCAAAGGCAGGGATGACAGACAAATTAATCTTCCCTTCACAAGTTTACATCTTGGGCATCTGGACTGCTGATCTTGCCCTAACAAGCGCAGAGGTCTCGGTGAGCTGTCTTTTAATGTTGATGTGTTCATGGTTGGAGATGAATGGCTCTGTCATAGGAATCTATTTATACAGCAGTTATATAGCAGTGCCACCAGATCCAGGACACTGCACCTCCCTGAGACGAGCACCAGCATCTGTTAAAGGAAATCAGCCAATGACACTTCTTTGGATTTGGAGCACTGTTCAGTGTAATGTGTGTCAGCTGCTAGAATGTAAAAAAAAAAAAAAGAAGAAGAAAAAAGACAAATAAGCGTATATTTTGTTTTCTCCAACAAACAATACTCTTTACTACAAAGCACACAAAAGATCTAATAATTTTATATCACCTGCTATATAACAGGCAACAAAAACCCAACCCTGCTAATTTTCCAAACCCTCACCATACATTTTTTTTTTAAACTTTCTCTTTCATTGCAAATGTTTACAATAACATAAGGGCTATTAGGTTGCAACTAATAATTTAATAAATAAATACTTTAATAATCCCTAATAAAATAAACAACTTTTTCATTGCCAAACTGTAAAGTCATAGGGTACCAAACTATAAAGACTTCAGTCACACAACTAAATGTCCAACACTGGCAAACTGAGATAAACATTACAATTAAAAAGACAGGACCACCAGGACTGCAGAACTCAAGCTTATCATTTTCAGCCCACCCTCCTCACTACCTACCACACGCCCTCACCGCATCACATGAATCACAGCCACCACCCTCCACTGCCTCTGCAACAAAAGATGCTTTGAGGTCATGCTCCTCTTCTTTGTGCCCACCACAGCGCATTAACAGAAAGAACAGAACTACTCAAGACAAGGACAGCTTAAGAGGAGCCTATAATGAAAGGGCATCCCTCATAAAAGAAAGTACATACTATTATTGAACCATGCAAATAAATTGGGTTTTAAGAGCTTAACAGTGTTTCCCCAGGTCTTAAATTCAAGGTGATAGTACATTAAACAAAACAAAAAAAAACAAAAACAAAAAAAATCAAAGAATTTGACTTTCCTCGCCAAAAAAGAAAAAAAAAAATAACCATCTTCATTGATGATAATATGCCTGCACTTTAAGCTGTACCCCCTTTTATATTCATCACCCCAAGAATCCTCTGTGGGGGTTTAAAACTTCAAACAGTACCTCATGAAAAAGTCAGGAGGTGTCAGACATGTGTTCCCCCTCCTCACCCCCAAACCCGCTGGTTTGCCAACACCAAAGCTCAGAATTGATTTTGTGTGAAGGAGGACCAGCTCCACCCCCCGTCAGGGATCACCTGCTCAATGCCTGCCTGTGGCCATGACATACCACAAACAATTAGGGAAAGACAGCTAAATATTAATAAGGTATCAGTGGGTTTCAGAGTAAACATCTGTATCAACCAGTGTACAACAACTGCAGAGCATGTTTTGTATGATATGATTTCCTGTCAGAACATCTGAAGGGAGTTAAATTGTTATGGTTACCTTTCCTCACTTACTCCACACGGGTGATCCGTGTGCATGAGCTAATAAAGTGAGGTTTATCGTAGATTCAGAACAGATTATGTGAGGTAAGAGCACTGTCCTACAACTCAGCAGGCTTTAAAGTTAGTCCAGCTGTACATAAAAAAAAACGATCATGCAAGAGCCAAGAGAGATAAAAGTCTGAGGTGGCATTCTTGTATAGTGATCTATTTACGATCCCCTTTATATTAAACATTCCTTCCTGGTCGTCTGCATAGACTCACTGTGGCAGGCAATGGTAACACTTGATAACTTGGCATAACCATCTGTGAAGTATTGAGATATTACTATACTTAGAGTTACTTAGAATTTCAAGACTGATTTGATTTACACATTCAAAATACACTTTTATTCCCCCACTGCCACACGTGAGATCATATAATCAATAACATTAGTATGTTATTATGGTTCCATTCCAATAGCCCTTTGAATGAGTGTGTATAACAGCAGGAACCAGAACACCTGAGAAGGATGCAGCCATCATTAAGGTAATGACTTACGCCTGTGCTTTTAATGCTATGATATATTAAAATGCCTGCTACAGGAAAGGCCTGTTCTTTACCTGCTGCATTGATAACATTTCTATTAAAGAATAAATCAAGTTTATCATGACATTGGTTTCTTTAAACTTTTATTTTCATTGTGTTGGCCATTATCTCTCTTCACTCACCAAAGAAATTGCAGTGATTTGGGAATATGGTTACATCACTAAAATGAAAACAGATCATGAAATATAAAGATGCATATAAAAACTACAAGTCTGACTAACTAGGGCTTTTTTTTTTTTTTTTTTTTTAAATCTGATCATGAGCCATCCTCATGGCTGACTTTGTAACTGCAATACGCATATATTACAGCTTGCTGGGAAACTTTGATGCATGACATCCTCCATCTCTATGTTTGCCAACTTGATACAGACCTCTGTGTAAAAAGGATATATACAAGATGTTTCTGGCTGTGACTAACCTCTCGTCTAGCAACGTCAGCGTGTTACCAAATCATATTAACAACTTTGGCGATTACAATGTTATTATTACTGAGTACTAAAATATGAAAATAAAACCCAAGATCTAATAAACCACAATGATCATTATAGACTGAAATTAGTGTTTGCCAAATGTGACTAATGACTGCACCAGTAAGCCTCTATGTGTGAATGACTCATACTTTATATACTTTAACTTATTAATAACCATCACTTAATCAAAGCTGGAAATAAAATCCTAATTACAAAACTCGTATTTAATAATGTGTTTAAGTGCTAGGAGCACAATTGTGCACTATAATAAAACACCCATAAAAACACAACTTAATGCAGTTGATTCCAAGCATTAGTGTTAATGCCTGTTAATGAATTTGACACTTATTTTTCCTACTACCTACTACAGGTGCGTCATTTGTGTGATCAAGAATGCAATATTTGTCTACAGTAACTGACTCAATAAAAGCACCTATGAAGTCGAAGAGAAGCAAATTTTAAAATAAATTAATTCGGGCTGCAAAACAAGCAGCCATGAATGTGTTTTGGAAGACAGGTTTTAGGAGTCTGGCGTCTATGTGTGAGACATGACTTCCTTATTTTTAACAGTGGGCACTTCAGCCACTGGCTTCATGTCAACCTCCCGTTCTAATGGACAGCCACAAAGCTGACAGGCCGTAAATCAGAGGAACTATAGAAAGCCATTAGTCCAGGGATGCACAATAAAAAGCGGTAATGGTCTCATAAAGCCTGCAACACCACAGCAGACATTCTGATTCTGTCTATTAAGGGCTGCACAGAGCCTTGGATGAGTGAAAATAAGAAAACCATTTTTCTTTTGTGCATTGTTGCCTGGGGTCTCGTGCTCATGATCAATGTACAGTAAGATGCACTGCACTGAGAGCTATTTATTTACACTGTACTCCAGCTGAGTTAATATTAGAGGAGAATACTGTGATTATGAAGTGCTTCTATAGAGCTCCACGTTACAGACGCCTCATTGATTTACTACGAGTCGGTAATAAATGCCAGATGTGCTCAGACTGCTAGCTATAGCGTCAAGAACAACTGTTTATATTAGTTGTAATGGTGAGTACAATTCTATCCTCAAATCCTGTCAAACCATGCTCAAGAGACATGCTACCAAAACCACACCAATGTATTTTTCTCACTTTAGCCACAAGTCCAGTGGTATCAAGACATGCAGTCAGCTTCATGTTTAGTAATTGCTAAGCATCAGTATATTAACCTGCTCACTGAGACAATGGTGAAATGTTGATACTAAGCATGTACAATATCAGTGTCAGTAAGAATAATCACTGTTATCCCTAAATGTACACTGCTACCCTGACTAACCCACAGTCGTCACTGAACAGTTTGACTATTTGAGTCTGCTGAAACTAGTTTCTACTGATGAAATATCTCCTCTTATTCCCCCAAGCAATTTTCCAATCTTTGGAGCATCATACATGAAATTCCAGAAAAAATATTACAGATAAACACTCAACACATATAATAAAAACTATGTGGA
Source organism: Mastacembelus armatus (assembly GCF_900324485.2). Classification (NCBI taxonomy): domain Eukaryota; kingdom Metazoa; phylum Chordata; class Actinopteri; order Synbranchiformes; family Mastacembelidae; genus Mastacembelus; species Mastacembelus armatus. The sequence continues at coordinate 13,166,760 of NC_046651.1, read as the reverse complement.
TAGCAAATGTGTTTCTTTTTACATTTGGACAGACCAACCTGTTATTACGTTTACTGTTAGAAAATTCTCTCTGAATATTCCTAGAATTTGACAAATAAATATGCTGAGCAACACTGCAGCTACAGATCTGGAATGTGCTGCATATAAATGGCAGAGACTGAGGGTGGCTCTCTGTGTTCAGTATAATAAATTTTAGTTAACAGAAAGAAGCTTCTTAAAGCCATGTCAACCTCTTTTAAGGCTTCAAAAACCAGATGCCAAATGTCTAAATAATTTCAACTACGAATTCACCAGATCAACCCAAATTTCTCCCCACAAAAGATAAGAGTCTCCTGAGTGACATTTCAACAGGCTGCCCCTAACTTACAGCAACACTGAACTCGCCTGGAGACAATGACAATCTCCTCTCTGTCTGATGTCACTTCCCATTTCCAGGACGACTGCTATCTGCTACTGGCTTCTGCCAATAATAGCTCATCAAAACAACACAACCCTTCTTGGCATCAAATAAAGGCAGCAGTCCACATCTGTGCCACTCAGTTGTCAATTAAGACTCCTCTTCACACTGACACTTGTGACTTAAAAGAAACAGTCGAGAATGTGATGAATTTGAGCCGACAGATGAGAAGGCAGTACGCTGTGTTGCAGTACCATAATGCGCTTGAGATATGGATAACAACTGACACTACTGGCAGGTCTTATGAAGTTTGATTTCATTTGTCAGGGTCTTCTACTTTGTCTTTTAGCTCGCTCACTCCCTCGCTCGTCAATCATTGTGGTAATAGCTCATTCTGATAGCCTGAAGACATTCACATTCACTTCCATATAAAATGCAAAGCCACAAATTTACCAGGGTGCTGCTCTAGGCTGCATATCTAAATGGCATGTGTTGTGTCTGATATGTTATATTGTAAATTTATTGCATGTAATATATGTATAAATGAAGCCAAATGAACCTGGTTTTGGATGTCCACAGGGTGTTCTGATGTCTGAAATTCACACAATTTCCCAACTTGGAGATTAATTCATATCATATAAAGCACAAACGACAGAGAAATAACCATCAACCTTGGTATTTGATCACTAAGTAGACAAATGGAGCAGTAAGTGTCCAAGCCTGTCTCAGCGAATACCTTGCATGCTTGTCTCCAGACGACCACATGACGCTAATTCCTGACTGAAGCGCTCCTCCTGCGTATCCCTAATCCAGCCTGTGAAATGTGACAAGATCATTCTTTAGGCCTGCTTTAGTCTGAATAATCTGCCCATCACAGACATTCATCCCGACCTGCACAGTGCTTCCAGTGTCATAACACGCTACCTGTATATTTTCACCCTGGCTTAGGCTCCATAAATTAAATCTAGACAAGTAAATGTGGGGGATTAGCATCTACTGCTACATGTGTACACATGAGGAGAATGGTGATCTTATACTGTACTTTGTGTGGTTTCTTTTTACCTCATTGGAGTTGCAATACTTTAAAGAAATAAAGCATGCTAAAATACACTTTTAAGTTGATTAAATTATTAGTGGGTTGACAGAAAATGTATCAAAAACAATTCTAATCTTCATTAATTCATCAAGCACTAAATCTATCCATGCATTAGCTATTTACACTTCCATACTGAATGCTAAGAAAACATTTTTCATTTTCTGACTGGATTAATCAACAGATTCAGCAATAATAAAAAATAATCACTAGATGCCACTATGAGAAAAACATGCAAAAGCAAGTTATGTGCCATAAACTTTGATGCCAACAAATGCAGATCTGATTGAACTCCTTGTTTTCCTAAAGCTACTAGACATCAACAATACAGTAGGTTTCACAGGAGCTTCTTGAAGTTTCCACAGAGTTCTGCACCAGCAATATGGCAGCTGTCAGGTTGAATTGTGCCACTGGTTCCACTGCTAACAGGAACTGCAGGTGAAGTTAACGCTTCTCTACAGCATGACTACAACCCGCCACGATACTCACCTACATGATGGTAAGTGGACGACAGCATATAATCTCCATAGGCTTTACTTCCTACTCCTGACCAGCTTTAACTAATTGAGGAGACAAAGTGAAAAAGACCCTTCAGCACCGTGATCTTGGCTGCACCTCAACTTTTCTAACGCTCTCCGTCATGCTGCGCTCCTGTCGCCTGACTTCCGGCAAGAGAGTGTAAGTTCTTCATGTCAGCTCCAAGTTGAGCTCTTGCAAATGAAGTCAATGCTACAATATCTGACACATATTTTTTTGGGCCGGGGGGGGGGGTATCTTGGGTTTAGTCGAGGGAAATGGGTATGACTTCTAAGTATCTGAAATGTCCTGTCTTAAACACATAATATCTGCTAATACTTCCTGACATATTCTCCTATAACCTCTCATTCTGCGCCAGGTTCTATGGGGCCTTTTTCCCCCTCTCTGGACGCAGAAGAAAAGCAGTCTATTTTCTTGTCATATTTGGTTGAAAGGCAACTCTCAACTTGGAGCCTAATTTCCTGCACTTTAAAGACAGTCCACATGCAAGGTGCATTACCATGCTATCAAGGTGATGAGAGCAATTTCAAACTGCCAGTCAATCAAGGAAATATCAGAGACTTAATGTCTACTGCAACCTGTCACAGGCTCCTGTGAAATGGTAGAGAGCGTAATCTGAGTCTTATTCACTCAACACCATTTACTTGTCATTGCAGCTCTCTGTTTTACTCTAGACAGTTGTTCATAATGAGATGTGGATATAATATAACCATATATATATATATATATATATATATATATATATATATATATATATATATATATATATATATATATATATCCTATAGAGAAAGAGAGAGAGAGAGCGCACAACTTAAGGGGTCAGGCTGGGGCAGGTTTAAAACTACAGTATATACAGTATAAGGGGAAAACAAGAAAATGTACAGCTGCTGCACATCAGAGAACAGTTGTATTATAAATTCCATAGGTACAGCCTGAGTATGAAACTGCTGCATCTCATGATCCCACAGTTTTTGCTTCACCGACAGCAGTTAGTTAAGGCTGTTAATTTCCCGATAGACGCACCACTATGGGTGACATGCTGGGGCTGTACTTAACCATTATTAATGTGACAGGCCTCAGTGCAAAGCAAATCAATTAAACACGAGCAATCACCATACTGTGGATAACGGCCTTTTAAGACTGTTTTCATGTGACAAGGAGGTCCTCGATCCAGGCCTCTGCGCCAGGACCTGACAGGTCAAGAAAGCGGCATGAAACAATAGCACCTTCTAACCATCATCTCCCCTTTTTACCTGTCAGATCCAGTCGGCCTGTCTGGCTGCAGACGTGGCGCGCCCTGCGCCGGCTGCCACAAGGTGAATTTTCATGTCATGTCAAGGGAATTTCTTATTCCATTTGCTAGACATTATAATGCCGCATTTATCGACCATATCCATTTTTTTTTTTTTTGAAAGCTATATGCCAAAGGCTTTTGCACCTGGGTTTTTTGTCATTTTTTAATAGTTTCAGGTCCTTTTTTGATGTTTTAATGTACATGTTCAAGTCTAAAGAGAGCATAATAATAAGACTGCAGCAGAGACTTACCTTCATCATGATTTGTCGCTCGCAGCCTCCAAAGTGCCTGAAAAAGAACAGCAGATCTCACATGAAATATCACTTCTATGCTTGGGGGTCATATCATTTTATAAAACAAACACAGAAAAAGGAGCTACAGTTTTGAAACAATTAAGAGTGAACAAATACTGTCATATGTATGAGTTTGTCTAACCTTCCCTGTAGTGCAGATTAAACTTAGACCGCAGGACAGAATTACAGAACACACATTATACAATTATCCATTACCCAACAAAGGCACAACAAAGCAGCTCCCTTCACCGTGACTTTAAATGGGAATATTTTCAATATTTCATTAACTCCACTGAAAAACTGCAGTTGGCTCTAAAATACAAAGCACCGTTTCAACACAAACACACAACACTGAATATCAAGACTAAAAGTTAAACCAAGTCTAGTAAAGCGCTGCAGGTAGGTGGAGGAAAAATTCCACCCACCAGTTTAGCTCATTTCTATTTTATATGACACTAAATAAATTCAAAGAAACACTTTAAGAAACAGGCTCTGAACTTCCTTTGAAGACCTAAACATGATTCTGAAAACAATTGACAGATTTAGTGCTCACTATTTGCCCAGTGTTTTATCATGTACTATTTTCTTTGACCAAGATAAAGTTATCCAAGAGATTTTAAGGATCATAACTGTGTCTAATGAACACAGTTTTAATTTTTTATGGAAAATATATTATTTAAGTGCGATAAAACCTTTACATGTTGGATGTTGAGAACAAACTGGTCAAAGACAGTGGTTAATGAAGAAACTTTGCATTTTGTAAAATAGATTCAGTGAACCCAATCTCAGTTCACCTTTCTTCTCTATTTGCTACAGTTTTTCTCATATCACACAGAATTTATGACAGAACCCGAGTTCTATTAGAATGAACCACGTAAAGAACATATTAATCATTAATATTTACATGTAAACCCAGAAGGAGGATTGTTTTCCACATAATCACTGACATGAGGTTTGCAGCCCTGCTTGTAAACGGTTGCATTTGCACGGACTCTGGGTGATTCATAAACGTGTCCTTGTGTGAAATACTAGCGGGGGGATTTCAAGCTTTCTGTTTAAAAGTAATGAATTACAGCGACGAAAAAATGTGCAGCCATTTAAGGATAATGCCGAGAATTTGGTGTCTGCCTCGGCGAGCCATCCATCACGTCCACAATAAAGGAGTTTTTGCCTGACGGTCGAAATTTATGGTCGCCCTTCTCTGCCCTAATAACTCAAAGCGCTGTGTCAGAGCCTGACAGCCGTTGCCGAAAACAGCACCTCTGTTATCAATCAAAAAACACTTGCATATGTTTAACTTTCGCCTGATCAGCAAGACATTTATAGGCTATTGAGTAATAAGATAAGTGGATCTATTTCGATGGGAAGAAATGTGGAAGCTTTAATGATTAATGGCAACCACAAGAGAGGGGTTTTTATCGCTCATGGAATAAAAAAGAAGGAATTTTTGGCTTGAATGCTGTGGGAGTGTGGAAGAATATTTTTAATTTCCAAAACAAACAAACAAAAAAAAACACTTAAAAACGACTTGATATTAAATAGACATAATTAACGCAATTAAGGCTCTGTAAAAAAGAAGAAAAAAAAAGAAATCCTCAATTCTCACCTCCAATTAAACAGATGGCAGTTTGGGGTTTTACTAGACAATGTAGACTATAAAAGGCCTAAGTGATGATGGAGGAGTGAGAGGGAGAAACAGCATCTCTTCTCTCCACGTCTTTACAGTAAATGACCTGAAACTGACAGAGAAGAAGCAAAGAAAAAAAAAATATCTGCAGACAGCTGACAGATAAGTGGCGTGAGGGACAGGGAACTGACAGATGACAGGCTGTGTGATTGAGAAAAAAAAGTTTCAGAAAATGTGAAACATGGCGTGGATATCGGTGCGGATATATGTGATCTGAAAGTACATCCGTTCGTTATTTTTTCTGCTTTCTGAGTCAAAATGTATTCAAGATCGGCTGTCGTGCAAAACTGTTTCCTATACATGGCCAAGTCATTCTGCGCTTGAACTGCGGTCTAGTTATCCAAATGAACACAGCACTAAGTTGAATTAAGAACGATGATGAAAGTACAATAAATGCTCAAATGAGACAATGTGTCCAGTATCTTACAACCAAAGCCTTCCGGCGTCCGTCCTATGGAATAAACTGACGTTAATTAAAACATATCTTTTCACTTGACATAAAGAGGGTTTTGGTCATCTTTATCCCCTGGTTACCCTGGATCCACCTTCCTAAAAATCACACAGGGCGCAGGATTGGCGCATGCGTCAAAGCGCCAATTACGCACAAACGCAGATAAAAACTCAAAATCAAAAGCGCTCGGGAGAGAGTGAGATATGAAATAGACACCCGTGTGAGGAGGAAACGTCACAATCCGTCTACCCTCCAATCACTTCGGATATCTTTTTGATTGGGAGGCGACAAAGGCTGTGATCTGTGGACTAATTCAGGTGCCGCTCTACTCGAGAGAAGGCGGAGTGATCCCTCCTGCCTATGACGGACGTAAACCGAGTCCGCTTTCGGACCCGCAGCCACTGTCAGAGCGACGTTGGGGATGAAGCAACGCGGCTGTGAAACGCACGGATTCTGCTGACACACTCCGCGTCTCTTAAGGATTTAACAATATTTCCTTTATCGCTGGCTTTAAGCGTCTGGCGTTTTGAGTGCTGGCTTTCTTTACTCTACACATGTATTTCTCAGCCATTTCCACGAGAATTGGGTCATGATCACATCGCCCACGGTCTCTGTCCTGAGAAATAGCACGAATACAACGTGGGAGAGAGGCTCATCTTGGGAGAAGGGTGCAGTGAAGATCGACCAGCTATACGTCCACAACTCCATTTCTCCCGCAGACCCTTCTCGCCAAGCTAGTCGTCTTCCCATAAAGGTTTTGAAAATGCTCACGGCTCGGGCAGGACACATTTTACACCCGGAGTACCTCCAGCCTCTACCGTCTACCCCTGTCAGTCCCATTGAGGTAAGCACTACGAGGTTTTTGGTGAAAACGTTTGCGCGCACACAGGCACTCTGAAATCACTGGAAACCAAAGCTTCCAACCTTCTGTCAGCGGGTGAATTTTGTTGACAAATGTGATCAGTAAGGAGTTAAAGATTGTAATTAGACCATACAATGTAGGATATTATCCGTTGGAGAACATAACAGCCTTGAATACTCTGATAATGTAATTATTAAACCTGAATCCGAGTTGGTTTGTAAAGATTTTTGGTGATCTTGTTTCTCTCCATTAAAATAAAGTGAAGTGTCGAATTTGGACCCACTTTAAATATTAATGAGCAGCAAAGTGATGGCCATGTCTGTATTGTCGTTTTGGACGTGTGGCAGTCGTACTATCATCTGTCTCATGTAAATCCGCAGTGTGTGTACGTTCTCGCTTTACTTCTCTCTATTGTGCTGAGTTGTTTTTGAGTTTCGTCCCCAGATAAGTTTATGCGCAATGCGTAAAACCTGTGCGTATTTACAACAAAACACATGTAGGCTACAAGTGTTTTATGAATTTTATTAATTGTATTTTGTCCTTTTTCACAGCTGGATGCCAAGAAAAGTCCACTGGCTCTTTTGGCTCAAACATGCTCTCAGATCGGCAAACCGGACCCGCCGTCCTCCTCTAAATTGTCCTCTGTGACCTCAAATGGATCTAGTGACAAGGAGACGAAATCAGGTCCACTGAAAATGAGCGACATTGGAGCCGACGACAAGTCTAGCTTCAAACCTTACTCCAAATCGGCAGAGAAGAAGGATTCAAGCAGCAGCCTCAGTGGAGATAAAACCAGTTTCCGGGTGCCTAGCGCCACCTGCCAGCCGTTCACCCCCAGGACAGGCAGCCCCAGCTCCTGCACCTCAGTCTCTCCACTGCCGTCTGATGGCAAATCGGGGGATAAGGAGGAAAAGAAGGAGTCTGACAGCAATAAAACCAGTACGGCTGAGAGTAATGGCAGCCATAGGATAAGTGGAATTACCTCCGATAGCAGCCAACACCAGGAGAACACATCTGGATCCAAGACTGTTACATCAGACTCAGCGTCTGTAACCTCATCGTCGTCGTCCGTTCTCGGCTCAGGACTGGTGGCCCCTGTTTCTCCCTATAAGCCTGGTCATACAGTTTTCCCATTGCCACCTGCTGGTATTTCCTATCCTGGAAGTTTAGCGGGTGCCTATGCAGGTTACCCGCAGCCGTTCCTCCCTCCCGGGATGGCCCTTGACCCCACTAAATCCAGCAGTCAGCTTTTAAGCGCACAATTCGCTGCTGCCAGCACACTGGGCTGCAGTAAAGCAGGAACGAGTCCCTTAGCTGGAGCGTCCCCACCGTCTCTCATGTCTGCAAGTCTGTGTCGAGACCCCTACTGCCTGAGCTACCACTGCACAAGCCATTTGTCCGGTGCATCCAGCGCTAATTGCGCACATGACTCTGCTGCTGCTGCTGCGGCCGCCACGGCGCTCAAATCTGGATACCCGCTAATGTACCCGACACACCCGTTGCACGGTGTGCACTCCTCGGCCCCGTCTTTCAGCGGACATCCCTTATATCCTTATGGGTTTGTGCTCCCCAATGACCCCCTCCCGCACGTGTGTAACTGGGTGTCTGCTAACGGACCTTGCGACAAGCGCTTTTCCTCCTCTGAGGAGCTCCTCAGCCACCTGCGGACTCACACGGCATTTGCTGGTACGGAGAAGTTGATATCTGGGTACCCGGGGTCATCTCTCGCCAACGCCGCTGCCGCCGCTGCCATGGCTTGTCACATGCATATGCCTCCCAGTGGCAGCCCCGGCAGCCCCAGCACGCTGGCGCTCAGAGGCCCCCATCACCCCCTCGGACTAGGCAGCCGTTATCACCCTTACTCAAAGAGCCCCCTGCCCACTCCAGGCGCCCCTGTCCCGGTGCCCGCGGCCACCGGACCATATTACTCCCCGTACGCCTTGTACGGACAAAGACTTACAACAGCCTCGGCCTTAGGATACCAGTAGAGACAAAGAATTATACATTTATAAAGGAACTTTAGGCCCAATGAGTTTTATATTGTACTTCTTGCAGGGACTGGATCCGTGTGGGGATCAGTGTATTTATTTGCGATAGCTTCAAGCGTGATTAAAATAAATAATAACAATAATATAACTTTGAAAAGCCTCAATGTGCATTATTTTACACAGAAGAGAACACCAGGTTATTTTTAAATGTGTCCACGAGCCTTTTTCTGCAGAACGTCCTTAACCAATAAGCAACAATATGGCTTGAATTCTTAATGCTGAAACAACTGTTGCTTTACTGTGATTAGAGGGCTGCATGTGCTGAGTGATTTGACAGAATGATGGATGTAGAAAACTAATCAGAGCAGCTTCTTCACATCTATCACCGATTTATCTTGTGGAGACAAAAGTTTTATCTGGATGTCCGAGGTCTATTTTTCATTTCAGACAGGAGATTAAAATACATAACTAAACTCAGTTATTTAGGTCAAATGCAGTCCAAAGTTATTACATTATAAAGACATTTAAAGAACATTTTTTACCTGTAGTTTTTCTATACGCTGTAAATGTCTATTTACTATAGTTTTTCTAGTTTTAGTTTTATTCTGGGACATTAGCTTGGCTGTACAATGAGACTGTAGGCTTGTGAAAGGAAAGAGTGGGTTCTAACCAACGATGTATTATTAATTTATTTAGCTGTTCCACGTTTTGTTTTTGAGGCTGTGCCAAACATAAATACTTGAACACAGTATAAAATTTAATTTTACAGTAAACGGTCACAGCTAATTCTAACTCATTTCTGTTTTTATCATTTTGGTTTTGTCTTTTTAATGTTTTGGTGCTGACATAAAACTGATTTTGCATTATCTGATTAGATAGAAAACTAATTATATAGCTGTGAAATCAATGCATGATTTTCTATTTAATACAAAATATCCTAGATGAATGAGGCTTCTATAAACATGAATGCTTTTCATCATCTTCTGGTGCTTACTGGCCTTGGTGCTATGGGTATAGTGTGTGTGTGTGCGTGTGTGTGTGTGTGTGTTCAGATGCAGTGTGTCTACTGTATCTTCTCAATCATCAGGTCGTGGGTTATCATTTCATTAACGAAGACAAACGAGCTACTGATATCAGTGGAGAACTGGTTAAACAAAGATTTACGATGACACCAGATGTGAGATGTTTCCAGAGCCTCTGTGATTGCGGTAATGAAGCCATGAAGCAGAGAGCATGAAATAAAGTGAGGCCTAACCATTTAATCAGCCCCTTAAAACAAATCAACTAAATCAAGCCAACAGTGTCATTATCCATCCTCAGTAAATCAGGCTGTTCTGCAGCAATAAAATCACCATCATTAACGGTCAAATGTCATATTCATCACATTCACCCATCCTTCATGCAGATGAGTGCTAAACATAGCTCTTTGATAGATGGTAATAAAGCCCCTAACCCACAATTCTAGCGCTGCAGCCAGTCAGCCATGAAGCCAGCATAGATCATATGTGATGCATCTTTTTTCATTTACAAACAGCACATCCATGTGATGTTAACAAATGGGATTAAGACCTGTGAACATTATTTCTCACAATATAACTGATGTGTGACACTGCAGTATAAAATCAAATATCCTCTAATGATAAACCAGGCAATAAATTATTCAGTGGATTTAATTTTGTAGTACCAATTCATGCATTATTTTGAAGGAAACATAAATTCTGTTTGTTACATGTGGACTAAATTGCTTGTAAATTAATATTTAATTAGCAAGTCTTGGATTTTATGCTGTTTTCATGTGATACTTTTTTTTGTAAAAAGTATATTTTCAAGTTACAAATTTTAAAATGTTAATACTTTTGGTTTTTTTATATAGAGTGTTTCATTAAAATCAAGAATTCTTTCAAGCCATTCACACACACAAATTCACACTATTACAATCTATTCAAAATATCAGTGAGGGAAATGAAATATTGTCTCAATAACTAAAACTATCAAACATTTAACAGATATAAAAAAATGTAACATGTTTGTTATGGACTTAGATGAAGTTGTAAGCAGATACACAATAAATGTTTCTTATATTTGACTACAACTATAACTGCCCTGGTGGAGACCCCTGAGTAGAGGCGGCGGTATAAACAAATTGCATTGTTTAGGTTATTAGTAAGTTGCTTCAAATGATATTTTTGGAGTAATCAGCTCACTCAGGATTGTACTGTACATTATGTGAGCATTTGACAATGATTTAGACTGGGAGCATCAACGATCTAGTCTTACCATATATTTTATCTTTGGTGTTTAGATTCTAGAAATTTAATTAAGGAGGTCAAGAGGTCACCTAGGGTAGATGCTGAATAACATGGACTGAGTTAACTCTGTGTTCTCCGTTACATACGCTGACTCAACCGGCTTCACATAGTGCACTGTGCATCTGTCTCCTCAGGGTAGCCTACTGATCTTTTCCTCTTCACCTCATTCCCACATTAGAATGTAAAACTCTGTCAGGACATGGGACACTGGACCGTGTTATGACTCCATGACACTGGCCCCACCAGTTCTGCTCTAAGCTGTGTAACTGGCAAGACTCATGGCCTTTCACCTGATGGGGAAGAGATTAGAACAGCGCAGCCTGTCTCAGAGACATGTTGATTTTAAAAACGGTCACTCTTGCACAGCTGCATGCCACGTGTTGCACTGTTACGGGTGAAGGCCATGAACATCATCCCTACACTATCCTGATGTTCATCCAAAAACACCCACATGTAAGAAAATGGAATTTTCATAAGGAGGTTCATGCATGAAAAACAAGCAACACTTGGTACACATGTAGTCAATGAATGTAACACCATTTTGTCAGCACAACAAACCAAAACAAGGGTTATATATATATATATACAGTTATATATATTTGTGCTGCTTTGAATAAACCTTCCTTAGTGCTTATGTACTCTGGAAAGATGGTCAGATCTGTGTTTACAGACGCAAAAGGAAAAAACCAATGACCTTTTGCATGTTCAATCAGCTGAGAAGTGTGTCTTCCGTCATCGTGTGAAACTGGTGGTTTATTTTTGCAGGAGAAAGGCTTTTGCTTCTCCAAACACACTCCATATTTATCATCACTCCATCATTTCCTCCCTTTGACAGGCAAAGTAAACGGTAGGAATACAAAGTTAAAGCTGGGTTTTCTGAGAAGTTGACCTTTGGAGCTTGTCTTCTATTAACTCTAGTGAGGCATCATAAAAGTCAGGAAGTGGGCTTAGTACATTGAGATTATCTTAATGTGGATGACGTTCTAGTGTGTTTAGTGTATACTCACAGTAAAGTGTGTCTTTTTGAGTTATAAGCCAGCAGATGGGAAACTGAGAAAAGAAGAATTTTCCCTTGAATAGAGTCTGTCAACACACAAAGCAAAGGAAAGAGCAACAGAGAGTTAAACAGTGGGCCCTTGTCTTTCAGCACTGAACATGCCCTATAATTTACACACCACTGACAGGGGCCATTTTGAAGTCTGTCATAGGCAGCAAACGTTTTGTCTCCAAATGTCTTGCTCACAGTGAGTCGACTTTTGCTATGGTCTGGGTGATTAATGACTTATGGCCTTATTGTGTGGAGGTGGCTAATTAACTACAGGCTGACTGAAGACATGCACTAAGAAAACCTTCTCTGATAACCCCAACTTTTTCCCTCCTTGACTTGGCATGTGGAAGCTCTTACTGACAAATTTGCAAGAAGCAGACTAACACTGAGTAAGATGAATGGCCTCTGAGAACAGTAAACAGCCTTTAATTTAACAGTGTTTAAATGTATGACACACTGGCATCGTGCTTCCACACTGTTCGTGCTCTCTGGTTGGGAAACGCGGCCAAAGTTCCCCCACTGTTGGTTTAAAATTAGGCTTGGCATATTCATGGAGGGACTTTCATGGTGCTCAGGCTGGCAAACATGTGTTCATTGCCTCTTTAAGTTTTCCGCAGTCCCTTCAGACTGACATTCAGAGACACAGACAATCGGTTTCTTTAGCCAACTGAGCAGGAAGTCAATGTGAAGGAGATCTGATACCGTCATAAAGAAATAAAACTCTTTAGTGGAGCCAGCAAAGAAGAAGAAGACAAAGAAACCCTTATGTTGTACACTAGCATTAAAACTAAAGCCACATAAGCTGTTCCCTTAAGGTCAGCGGCAGGTTGTACCAGACAAGACTCACCAGAAATTGTGCAGCCATCCACTCCACTTTATCGTCCCCTTCCTATTATTAGGTTAGTTAACATACCGTATTGCCGTGTTTGCAGTCATGTCGACAGGATAACTTAATCAAGTTACTATCGAGCTCATGTGCTTTGCCCAGCGCGACAGTTTTAGTGCCAGAATTATTGCCTTGACCTATGAGAGGAAATTAGCTGTGGACACAAGTTGGAGAATTTTCTTCCTGGTGAAAAAATATTTACCAGAACAGTGACAATGATGGAAACTAGCAAGGAGCAAAAATGTTCTTTCAATAATGGTTCAGATGAAAAATGCCATGTGGACCCAAAGTGGTGCAAAACACATAATGCCAGCTGGCACACCATTACAGGTGATGGACATTTCACTTACCTAAGTCAAATATAACAGACTGCTGTTCATTAATATACAGGAATAGCTGTGGAATCAAGCCTGCCATCTGGTTAAATCAGCAGAGTAATCTACAGCTTGTGATTAGGGCCAAGAAGAAGGGTTTCTATTTAATCTTTTTCTGCTTTAAAAAAATTTCCATCTGCACCTTGTGGCACATCATTTTTCTTTAAGACAAATGGACTGTTTTCGTATGATCCAAAATTAGATCAGCAGAAAACAATCAATCTTGTAAAAGGCCTGGGAAAAGAATTGAGATTTAGATTCTGTGTTCTCTCCTCTTGTCTTTAAACGTCTCACCTCTCACTTTTCATTGCATGACTGCCTTTGCAGCCGTCAGCATTCTTCCCATGATGCTCTCTGCTCAGTGCCATGATGTAGTGTATACCAAGCCTCAGACTAATGATGAATATGAAAATGCATCTTAATATAGTGATCCCTTTTCAGCTTTGTTCCCTGTGGCACATCACAACAGATGGTGACCTATGAGAGTCTGTGACACCAGAACCAAAAACCACACTGAGGCAAAAAAGAAGACAAAATACTTCAAGTCATCCTGTCTGCAAATTAGTGAGATGACACAACTGTCAGGTGCCAGCCTCCTGTGACAGTTGTGCACCCTCGCCCCACCACATTACAGAAGCAGCGATGCTTTCACTGCACGACAAAAGGGAAATGGGTGCATGTTTTTTATAGGAGATCTGTCTGTCAGCTGGCTCTCAAGTCATAACAAATCACCAGCACTCAGCTGAGACTGAACATTCAGGGCGTCAGGAAGAAGACGGATGACCTGCAGGTCTTTGAAGTGCTCTGGCAGTTCAGATGGCTCAGCGGTGCTGACAGAGAAATATACACAACAGAGCAACCAATAATGAGAACATTAAACATTCCAGCCCCCTTACAGACTGACAAAAACAGCCTGGCCCCACATCAATCATTCACTGAGACATAACCTTGACAATTAGTCCCCTCTGATACTCCCCGTAACCTCTGGGCCTGCACTGCAGTGTGACTCCACTTAAGGAAGAGAAAACCAAAGAGCTTAATCTAATTCCTTAATTCTGATTGATAAAGACATAGTAGCGACAGAGACTGCATTATATCGTTTCAGCAAATGATGGATTCAGAATCAGTTGGCAGGCTCTTTGTAATGTAATGACTCTCTAAGGATAGATGTGAAAATTTAAAAAAAAAAAAAAAAAAAAAAAGCACATACTGTAGTTCAATTATTTTCCTGGCTGCTTCTGAAGATGTTTCAGCTAAGATCGCAAAAATGTATCCAGCATATGTTTATGGCGCTGCCTGCTCAAATATGCGTTTTAATGACACCCTACAGGGATTTGGAAGCTATATAAATACTAGTAGCAGAGCCAACATTTGCGTTTCAATATAGCTCAAGCATAGATCAGCATAAAACATGAATAGTTCTTTAGTGTGTGCCTAATGAGGTTACATATCTTACATCTGTATCTGTGTAAACATGTGCTAAATGTCAAGTCTGCTGTTAAAAAGCTCTATAAATTTTTGCTCACTAAAAGACTTAATATCATTAATGCACAAAAATGACTAGTCCTTTTTCTTGTGAGCATAGTCCTCATTATCCATGTATGGAATATTCTTTAGTCGTGGAGGCACTCTGCACTCCAAATCCAAAGCAGTTCACCCACAAAAAAAAAAAAAAAAAAAAAAAGAAAGGGGCCATGTTGTCATCACTCTATTCACTCTAACTACATAGTTACCATATGACAAATGAGCCATGTGAAATGACATTTCCCTTTTGCCTTCACACCTGTAGAGAAAAAGCAAAGCATCTGACAGATGGATGGATGGCAGCACCTCAAAACTACTGTATCGCCTTCTCATTTAGTGAAATGGAAAAAGCCGGGACAATGACTGTTTACAAAAACTACCTGAGACGAAGCTGCAGATTTCCAGGCCCTGAGGATGATAAATGACTTCACTAACCCCTGTGGGACTGCAGACCCAAATGAGGACAGAGCTAATTGCCGTGCGAAATACTTTGGCATGAATGGAAAGAAAATGCAGGCGAGCCGTGGCCAAAAAGGGCCCAGTTGCTGCTCTGAACTCCTAGTTGACTTTTGCTTACAAGAGTTCATGCAGTGTCCATAAATCATGGACTGCTTACAGCTGAAACTGGCCTTAGTCATCAACATGCAATAGGCTGAGTGACAGATTCCATCCTGACTACATTAGACCCTAGTTCAAATGAGGCTCCTTTTTTAAACTATTCTATGATCTTGAACCTTTCAGGAAATGAAAACCATATGGCTGAGGATTTCTGTGTATAATATAAAGCTGAGCTTGTATGGGAGAAAAAGACACAAAAAGGTCCAAAAAAAAAAAAAACATATACATTTTACAGGAAATGACAAGGGTCAATATGAAGTATCCTAGGCTTTTGATATCCTTAAAGTAGTGCTTAGATATGGCTTTATCCTGGGGCTATGATCTGCTGCACATTACTCGTTTTCAACTGACAAGAGAACGGAAATTTTTGTCAGCATTACACCCACACAGGTGAGCTCAAGTGCAAACTTTACAGTCATTTTTAGCTGTGTTCATGAATTGTGAACTGTGGTCTTGAACTAGACAACACTCAGAGAGCAAATACTTCCCCCAAGGCAGCAAAAAACACTCATTTTTATATTTTAATGAGGGAAAAATGTTTTAATTGCATTAGGATCCAGATCTAAATCAAAAATAATCACAGTGATAGACAGTAATAGCATGCATGTGCCAGATTATTCTCCGTTCCAGTAAGTGCAGTTGTCAAGAGGAAAGAAATAAGTTCAAATGTTTAAAGGTACCCCATCTCACAATGTTAGGAAACAATCTTCTTGGATATGTACCAAAAACTAATCACTTTCTACTTGGCCCATTGACAAACTCTATTCTAAACTCCAATATCTATTTAAATTTAGTCGTGTTTGATAGCATATTTGATTAGAGGTTTAGCAGCAGCGAGAATTAAGTGAGGAGAAAGATGGCAATATTTTATATTGCTGTTATCATCTACCAGTCCCACAAAAAGACCAAAGCTAACAGTGAATTAGCCTGTCCTACACTCTCAGTCGGCCTATCAGTGACACTTAGCCCCACGCCAGTAGGTGCCTAATAAAGATGTAACTCTTCTGGCCATGAATACTATGTACCCTTTTTTTTTTTTTTTTAAGGTTAAATTATTTCCTGAAATTTCAGGGCAGTGTAGATTTTATGAAACGTTACTTAACAAGAGTAAATTGCGTATTTGTTGTGCACTGGTGAGCATTTACACCAGCAAGACAGTGCATATGGGATTGACTCAAACTATGATGCCTTTATTCTTTATAATGAAGAAACATGTCACCTAATGGTGTCTCATTAATGTGTCTTCAAAAGCTTGCAGGCAACAATGGAGGTTTATGCCACAGAGAGATAATCTACATACACAGGATAATCTACATTAGGCTGTCACAGGAAATACTTTCTGCCTTTTCATGGGATTTGTTGACACTAAGAAAAGTGGGATATGAAAAGACTTATCCTTTATGTATGTTAAGTAAAACAATTGATATAGATAGATAAATAAACATTTGGATGAATTGGTCCTTTAAAACAATTGATGCAATATGACCAGTTTTATACAAACTTTTTACTGTATAATAAAACTTTTATATTGTATTTTATATGTATACTGTATAAAGATCACAAAAGATATTCTCAGCACGCGTCACATAAGAGCATGCATTTATCACAAGTTTTTTTAATCAGTGTGGTCAGCCTCCCCAAGTTCCTCCTGGGGACTCTCCTAATGACTCAGTTTTCAAATATATTTAATTCCTTTAATTTGTAATCTGTAGAGCTTTAGAGCTGGTAAATGTTTGCTTATGTGCCTAAGTACCAGCATGATTAGACCTTTAAAGTGTTCCTTTTGTAATCTATACTATAAAAGGCCATGAAGCACACTATGCTCAGCCAGTTAAGTACACATCAAAGAAACACCACAAAGAGCCCCATGTCGACAGAGAGCTGCACTACCACAACAAATGGTTGCAATATACTGGAATGCAGTTTATAGTAAAAACTAAGGTTTTGTTTTTAATAAGGGTGATTTATATATATTTATCTCAGGAATCTTTACCTCACAATAGATTCCTTATGTGAGCTGCAGTCAATTGTATTTTTAGTTTTCTTGCCACTATTGAGTACACCAATGAAATATTCCCACCTGCCCTTCATGCTGTAACATTATTTATGTTTGTATTTTATGAGAAAAGCTGGTGGTGACTCATTTTAATTCAATTGCATGAGATGGGGGCACAATCTGTTTTTCATGTTCTCAGGCTCCAGCTGAAAACACCTGCCCTGTTCACACAGCTAATATATTAAGTAGTAAGTGCCTGAGCAGATGTTGTGGTCAGCAGGGAGTCCAGGGCTTATAGAGCGCTCAATATTTATTGGACCAGATCAAAAGGCAATGACATGAGGAGTCTTTTCTCTTGATAAATCACGTTTTACATAAAGGTAGAAGCCAGAGCATGCTCTACCATCCCAGAAACACCTTTGCCAATTTGTCAGCTTCTAAATTGTTACAGAGGCCTGATCAGCAGGTCTTTCTACTTCTAGAAATGTATTGCCAACAAAGGAGAAACCTCTTGAAAAATGTGCAGAAAATACTAACTTTCTCTCTGGAAACTGCAACAAACTGGATTCTTTTATTTGTGTTTGCTTTGCAATCATTCCCAGAGATCAAAGCCAAAGCTTAGGGCCTCAGTGTCAGAGCAAGACGTCGATGACATCTCCCATTCACACCGCGTCTTCGCCTCACATCTCACATGCACTCAGTCGTCACATAACCACAACAAAAAGAGACGCCCCGAGTTATCATCCATCAAACCGAGCCTTTTATGGCCCATCAAAAGACAATGAACTGCCAGAGTGAAAAGAGTGTTTGCAACATGAAGTGACAGCGAATACTCCAGACACAGATTAAACAGTGTTGAAAATGAGAGAGCTACATAATGTTTGGGTAATTTGTGAGAATTAGACATTATGATTCATCTTTATGAAGGGAAGGAAACTCAGACATAAGCACAGCACGGCCCCCGCTCTGATAGTTCAGGCATCCCAATTTACTGTGGTTTTGAAGTATAAGCTTCATGCAGTTACAGACTGGAACATTTTGCATTCAAACATTGCTGAATGTCTTTAACGCCTCAGTTCTAAGGTATGAGCTACATGTTCAGATATAAAACAGACCTTTTATGCTTATTTTCCCTCAAAGGCATGCCATTTATTCCATCTACTATCAAAGCCAGGGAGGTTTAAGAATAAAGGAAGCTACAGGCAGCACAGTACATCATTGTGTGCAATAGAAGACTTCCAATACAAACCATCAACAGTTCTTTGTATGTTATCTTCCATGGATTATTCCTCTCAAGTCAACCATCAAGCACTATGAGCATGGCAACGCATGTACATAGTGTGCACTACAACATGCAGCATAGATGCTGCTTAAAACCATTTGGCAAAGGGTGAGTGAAAGGAAACACCAGCATGATTATACTGTATCCTGTCTGCTTCTGATTTACTGTGACAGCAAAAACTCCCTGTAAAACCATGTCATCAGGTGCTAGGACTTGTGCTGTGTGGGATACTTGA
The DNA here is from genome assembly GCF_900324485.2 of Mastacembelus armatus. Taxonomy (NCBI): domain Eukaryota; kingdom Metazoa; phylum Chordata; class Actinopteri; order Synbranchiformes; family Mastacembelidae; genus Mastacembelus; species Mastacembelus armatus. Next base: position 13,147,883 of record NC_046651.1, on the reverse strand, counting down.
TAGGCTTCAGGCTTTCACTCCAGAGTCTCCAGAGACACTGCTGAGGACACTCACAAACCCCATTACTATAATATACAACCACATATCTACTAATGTTGAATGGAAACAGACCACTCATGACGGGTTTGAGAAGTAGCAGCTGGGATTTTTTTTAACCTCGATGCTCGGGGTGGAGATCCTCAAGATCCCTATTATTTAGCCCTGTTGTGGAATTCAACCAAATATCTCACAAACTAGGGAACAGATTTCATTAAGTGAATAATTTTAAGGGCTAATCCAGAAGTTTTTTTGTTTTTGTTTTTAAAAGATCCAACATGTGAAGGTGCATGCTTGTTCCCATATTCACATGAACTACTGCACTTAAAAGTTAATTACCATGTATATCATAATTTTTCATGTACAGTATGTCACTTGGACATCTAAGTACAAACACAGATTAACACTTAAATTGTCTATTACTGTTGCAGCATAGTGCAGTCATGATAAAGGCATCTGGAGCCTTCTTTGGTGAGGAACAGTTGTTGCTTGTGTGCACAACACATCTAAGACTTCTTGTAATTAAATCATTGGCAGCAAAATTTAATTGTTTTTTGTTTCAACTTCATAGTATCTATAGATTTTCTCTCTGCAGGTGTCTGACAACATGCAGAAAGACAAGACACAGAGTACATAAACCCTATAGCTACTCTCTAACAGTGCAATGTAAGGGCTGTAAAAAGTTGTGGCTAGTGATGAAGCTGGTCAAAGTTATCTATCTGGCACAATGTGGTGTCATTCTCTGTTAATATAAACTATTTAGCATGTTATTTTGTATACTGACTTAATACAGTGTATTATGATTGGATTTCACTTTCGAACATCATGGCGGTGGTGATAACTTTTGTCTGTGTACTTTCTGAGTGAAACTTTTCCAGCATGATTGCATTATATACTGAAACCCTGCTTGATGCACAGCTTTCCGAGTCATTAGTCTAACCAGAGGGACTGTGCTCCACAGCGACTGCATTTGATCCTCCCTTGTGTTGTATATTAGAGCACCATCATCATTGCTTATTGCTTTATTGTCTCACAACAGATGACACTATGCACAGGTTTGTGTGCTAATTCAGGAACACCACTGAACTTTTCTGCATATGTTACTCCATTTGGTTCGTAACTTTCTGCTGCAAAAAAATTACATTAAATTAGTTAAGTATAAATTTGCTAATTAGACACTGCAATAAATTATTCATGATACTATCTTGGATCGTGAACCCCTTAAGGAATAACTGAAAATATACTTAACACTTTCATTAAAAGCTTCCCTGAATAGTGTGCAAATGTGGCATTTCTTCTGTCAGCCATTACATATAATTGATGTAATATATGTTTGTCTAGGGGGAAGAGACTAAAAAAAATTAAGTATAGGTATCACCTGAACACAGCACTCTGAGCATTAGGGGAGGCGTTATTCAGAATAAATGGATTATGAGGGAAACCAGCATAAATGACTCAATAAAACTGTTAAGCAGCCAGCCAGCCAGCAGTGGCCAACATGATTAATGGCACACGTTCCAAGATTGGATTTATTTTGTCTTTTATTTCTCCTTTAATGACTAGCCGCGAACAGCACTCTTAATATATCGCCCATGTTTCTAGATTACCGGTGACTAATGAGGATTCAAAATGGCCGTTATCTACATTAATGTCTTTTTATTTGAAAAGTCAATACTGCCTCTGTGTGCGTGTGTGTGTGTGAGAGAGGAATATTCTAGTGAGAGCAATCTGTTATAAGCCTCCCAATTAAAAGGGTTTTGGAAAGTATTAAGGTACGCTGGCATGTATATGAGTGCACAGGTGTATCGTTATATTTGTAATTTTCTACTTCTCATTCAAATAAGTACAAGTTCTTGGTTTTCCCTTTATCAACCTGATTTACTTATAAGTATATTTACAATGCCCCTACATATATCTGAATTATTAAAAGGACTCCAAGAGTATGTTGTCACCTATTTTTTCCACAGAGGATCAATGTTCTGAATTTGCGGGATAAATGAAGCTATACTTTACATGTTGCTGTTCAAAGAGGTTTTAGCTCAAGTAGGTACAGTATATTCTTGGTGGAGGGCTCTCACAAGGCCTTGTGCTGAAGTAGGGATATAGCTCAATTTAATGAAAGCGTCCAGCTCAGTAATGACCCCAGTGATTCATATATTCGTAAAGAAAATCAATCCCACATCAGCTAAGTGCAGAAATAGGATCTACTGTAGTCTTAAATCTTGGCACTGGGTAATCCACGCTAAACTGTAGGTTATATTAAACTAGAACATGGCATTGATGTGCAGAATAAGACAGATGAAGTTCATTACAGAGCTGAAAACAGGTATAGAGACAAAACATTGACTCCAATAATGGGCTTTGGAGAGAATGTAAAACGCAGGCCCAAGGCAGTGCTTCATCAGACTGGACTGTTGTGCCACCAGACTGTTGTTCTTTCCATCTATGATTTAACACAGCTGAGCATGGCTAGATGGCACCCGTGAGAGGACTTGATTTTCATGTTTGCCAATCTTCCTTTATACCTGCCCATGGTGATCATAAATACACTTTTATGCCTCCCGGAGAAATGCTTAAAGAAGCAGTTTGTCCAAGTCCTGTAAGGTCTCGCATGGCAATATTCTTGATGGATGACAGCAGCAAAGTTTAGAAGATACCCCGGAGAGTTTTCCAATCTCATTTGTTTGGGAGTTTTACATTTCAGCATAATTCCCGTTCAGCTGTATTTATGTGGGCTTTGGACTCCTCTGCTCTGTGTCCTTTGTTCCCAGTCTACTAATTAGGGAGAGCACCACCAGTGGCCATAGTCATCTCAAAGGACAATTTTGATGGGCAGGGGGGAGGAGTGACCTGGTTTACCCCAAAACAACATTTAAAAAGATTTAATAAGATCGGCAGGAAATGTTTAACATGATTGGCCAGTTGATTAAAGGCAAACTGTTTTTGGCCAGTTTACATTTTTCATCCTCAGTGATGGACACATTGCCATAGTTGGGCAAAATCTAACAAGTGAGGCAACAATTATCATCTTCACTGACTTATATATTGTATATTATTGTAATATAACCTCTTAATATTGTCCTAAAACATATATAGTGACTAACAGAAGCTATTGTGATAAGGAAAGGCAGCAAGGAAGGAACAGCTAACTATGAAATTTATTGTATTAAATGGAGGTATTTAACTGCTATTGAATATCTTTATGTAGCAACTGATATATTCAGAAAAAGAAAAAGAAAAAGTCCCGTTTCAGTTTTGTCTTCAGATCATCTGGAATATTCCAGGTATCTCATTTGCAAAACCTTTAAAAATTTCAGCATTATAAATAAGACATAAGTGAATTTTAACTGGTGGTAAAAGGTGACATTTTGGAGACACACATCTTAACCTTTTTTTTTAACCTTTCTTTTAGAATATGTGAGCACTCTCTAAATAAGTCACGTGCTATAATTTGCTTTGTCAGTGCATTGATATTAAAGACACCCTGTAGAGTTGTTGAGTACACAAAGTTGTGTTTACATTCACTACACTCACAAAAATGAATTGTGCATATCCTTAACCCCAACACCTCATGCTGCCACTGTGCTGTCAGTGTTAAACTGATAGCAAGCAAACAAGCAGTGAAGTCAAAACAGATGTTTAACACATCAACACATCATTTGGCATTTGAATAATCCTGAATAGACTATATCAAGATAAATATTTCTGATATGAAAAAAAAAGCAACAAATCAAACCAACAAAGAGGTGGAGAACCACTGCTGTAGAAGGAAAAAAAATCTCCCACTCCTTGGGATCAGAAAACCCTTTCCAAAGATATTAAACCAAACTATTTTTAAAATGAACAGTTATTTCTCCACCCTGATATTTCCATGATTCATAAAAGTATTGACACATTATTAGAGAATTGCCCTAATTTCTTCTGTGTGAGCTGAGCTAGAAACAGCGGTGCTTTAAGCCAAATGAAAAACCGGCCAACATGGTTACATGGTTACACAGACGGAGTCACATTACAGTGCCTTATGCTTTCCCAGTCAATAACAAGATGATTGGTTGGCAGTGGCATGTCTAGTTAGCGGGACATTGTTGCGCTTGACATTTATCATAGCTCTAGGGTTGTGAACTCGAAGCTAAACAGCAACTGAATCATTAAATGTGAACGGCTGCAGCATCGCCGACTCTGCGGCACTGACATAAGTGTTTTCATGCTGAAATGAGTGACTAACTTCCGCTAAGCTAAACACATCTTTATTCAAACTGGGACATTATTCGCTAAGAGGGACATGTAGTCAGGGGTTGGTAAAAACAATGACAGCTTTAAAAAGAAGATTTTTGCTGCATTTGATATTAATACCAATTTGTGTGTAGAGGTCAACATGAAACAATGATTTCTATTTAGCCTGGATAACTTTGGCATAGGACTACTCAGATCTTGTGCCTATAATACCACTACTACTACTTCAAATAATAATAATAATAAACAACACTAAAAAGATTTGGCATAAAAGGTCAAATTGTCTGCAACTATATAAAACAATTACTCCAATGGCGATCGAGCTCATTTACCTTTCTTTGGTAATTTACCTTTCTTTGGTAAACATTATGAATCCAATATTGTTGAGTTCTAGTAGCAACATCATTTGAGGACATTTATATTGTGGAGGGAAACTGGTAGGTTCAGTTATCAGATAAATTCATTCAGAGTGCAAAATTTGCAGTTCAATAAAACAATCCAGAAGCTCAATTTCCACTTAAGTTTAAGCTAAATAGGATGCACAATAAAAACATTACACTGGCCTTTCATTTAAAAAAAAAAAAATCAATAGCTAGAGGACAAAGAATCTATAGCCATCACTTAATTCTCTTATCTGTGTGATTTAGGGGACAAGGATGATGTTAAATAACTGTAAATCCTTATCTTTGACTTTGTGGGTGGTTTATGGCAGTTTCAACAGCAGTTCAGAGACAGAATGTCCATACCTTGTGCCAGATATACAATTTATGGCTTTATTACTCTTTGTCTAAAAGACCAGAGAAATATATAATTGAAAAGAAGAGATAGCAGCTAGCTAGTGGAGGAGCTGGAGAGGAGAATGCAAGAAGTAAGAATCATCATTGCTAGAGACATATCACCGCGACAGTTTTATGGCTAAGGAGCCAAAGCTCTGATTTTTGGGGCTCGTTTTTATAAAACGAGTGAGATCCAATTTTCTGATTCATCTGCAAACAGGCCAGATTGAGTTTAACATTCTGATGGCAGGCTTTAAACTGGTCTACATGAGAGTGGAGGTCACTGAGAGGGCTTGGGGAGCTGAAGTCATGAGTTTACGCATGCTGTCACAGGCCCACTCATATTTTTGCCCTCAGTGACAACAAGCCTATTGTTCTCCCTGATAAGGCTCCAGTGTGCACAGTAATGGGAATTAAGCAAGGCATAAGTCAGGGAGAAATTGGGTGACAGCAGATCAATAGATAGTGCTGAAGCCTCTGGAACCATTACTGAAGAGGACCTCTTTGTTTGTCCACTGGTGGAGAGTTAGTGGATGCCTGCTTCAGAATTAACTGTCGAAACTAAGAATACATTGACCCCATAAGAGAAGGAAAGGGTGCTTGGTGACACAAGTTCATTAGAGTGACCCATATGCTTTTGAAAACAGTGGGATGTCATTATGAGATCATATCAAGTTCTTGTTTTTAAAAAAAAAAAAAAAAAAAAAAAAAAAACACAGGCAATTTACTGTCTTTCCAGACAATAATGCAACCAATTTAAGTTACTACTAAAATTTGTTCCATTATCCATCAAGCTGTCAATTATATTTTTGATAAAGAGGCTGATTCTTCTGAAACAGTAATAAAATATATATATATAATCTTTACAATGGTATCCAGCAATGCAAAGAGTTCTAGTTTTATTTGGTGTCATCTGTTTTTAAATATTTCCACCCACACCCCAAAATGACAATACACGTATAGGAACTTTTGTTTATAATGCTCACAGTAGTGAAAAAAACCACAGCAAATCTTTGGTTGGCACTTAAAGGAATAATTTGTTTTTAGCTCATCTTTCAGAATTATGATAACTTGTGTATTTTGGTAAGTTGTTTTAGTATGCTGGCTTCAGTGTTGTTTGGTCTGTCCTGTTGCACTATGAAACCAAACCGGCTGCATGGCTAACTACATGTAACAGAAGTTATGCCCTACTGGAATTTGAAAAAAAAAAAAAAAAAAAAAAAAAAAAAAATCACATTTTCTTAGCAATGCTGTTGATTTATTATTTTTGTTTACAGGATAAAGTGTCTTACTGAGCGCATGAGGCATATGTTTTTGTGGTCTGGGAAAACTGTACAGCATGATTAGACACACTCTGCAGCTGCACGCTCGAGCTAGAGAACAGAAATGCCTCAGCCCTAATCTTTACAATGTTTGAAATGGTTAGCCAGAACATGTGACAATGCCAATAAAGAAGATTCCCTTGTTAAGTTCTTAAGGCAAATGCATATTGTGACTATCACTTTGAGATATTCCCACTTAATTGCACAGATAATTTGTTGTTGCATTGCATTATTCCTGCCCCATAACCAGACCCCAGCTGAGTGAGCAATGTTCCAATGATAACTACAGATATTAATTAACATACCACGAAGGCAGCACATGTATTTTCACTCTAAATAAATTCCAAGCCATCAGGTTGTGATTTAATTATGAATTATGTAAATGGATGCCAAGAATCATTTAAGGCTATCCACTTTGTTATCTAACCAGAAAGTAGGCAGGAGAGCAGAAAGTAGGCATATCACAACGATAAGGATTTACACATTTGAGTGATTTCAGTGACCTGATCACAAAAAAAATAAATAATATTGACAGGTAACAGACCACAGATATTCTTTTATTGATAGTAACGGGCCATATTTACCCATAGTCTGAGTTTTTAAAAGTTCTCTATTGTGTACATAAAGATCCCAGCACTTCAGACTGCATAGCAGAATGACTCAAATTTAATGTGCTTTACATTGAGGTTCCACACAGTGTATTGTGACACTGTTGAATGTGCCAAGGAGAGGAGTTGTTTTGTATCTTTTATCTAATGTTATTATTCAAGTCATTTACGAAGCAAAAATGCCAAAAATGATCTGGGCCAAGCTGCCACTTTTGTTTTACACCACTGTAAACTGAAAAGTAGTTTTTGGACAAGCTGGAAAAAAACAGTACATTGAACACATCTCCATGGGCTCTGGAAAACATCTGTTGAGCATTTTCTTTGGTATAGTTTAAAACCACTGAACTAGGGCTGCAACTAAGGATTATTGTCTTTTAATTTATCACAAAATTTGCTGATTAGGCCTTTGGCTTACAGAATGTCGTTACACACTCCCAGACTCCAGGATGATTATTTTGTCTGACCAAAAGTATAAAACCTGAAAGATATTAGTTTACTATTATGCAGGACTATAAGAAGATATTCACATTTAAAAGCAAGAACTAAGATATTTTGTCATTTTTTCTGAAAAATTGACTATCCAAACAAATTATTAATTTTCTGCTGATGGATGATCTATTAATTGACTTATGGGTTCAGCTCTACTCTGCACAGCTGCCCACATCATTAATACATTCAGTAATAATATCCTGGTGGACATGTAGCTCACTGACAGCTGTAACTAAGAGGCACAAGTATTTTATAGCACCCTAAAAACAACAAGCATAACACGAAGAATGACTGGCTTATACTTCATATATACGGACACTGCTTTTATTATTTTGTAGTGAAATGTATATCAGAGTATAGATATCTACATCTTTTTTTTTTAGCACTTCTCATCTTGTCAAGTTGATGTAGTGCCAGGAACAACGAGTATATTTGGTTTGAAGAGAGCTGTCAAATCAAACTGTCAGGCTGCACTTTTTGATGGAATAGTATCGCTCACTCATCTGTCAGTCAAAAAAAAAAAAAGACTGCTGCCAAAGTCAAATTCAAGAGTTGAGAGAAGCGGACTTGCATGACATTTCATTGTCAGGGTGGGCAGAGTTCAGCCCCGATTTAAAATTTCGCCGGCATGTTTGCTAAGCAATAAAGTGTAAGAGCGAGTATTGTGAATGATAGTCACTTAAATCATAACAACTGCTCATTACGTTTCCTGTAACAGAATATTGCCTCATCACACATACAAAGAAGGGCTACACATCTAATACACATTAATCAACCTGGCATGGGACATCATAAAAGTTGTTTTTTTCCCCATGGACAGTAGACTCGAGTCAGACCGCCCTAAAAAAATTCAATCATCAGTAACAGTAGACATTGTTCTGGCAAACCAGAAAATTTCCCGACCCAGGGAGTGTGTCTCTCTGCTGGATTGTTATGGTGTTTACTCACACAAGAGACTTACCCTGAGGCAAGTTCCACTCTTCTGTAGACCAGCTGTAAGCGTTCCAGCCCCCTGGAGGAATACTCTATCCTCCCCTGCTGTCTGAACTCTGACAGTAACCAGTCGCGTCAGGCCAGCAGCCAAAGATGCCTGGGAACTGGAGATCAGTGAGCAGAGAGCATCAGTTAGCAAGTTATCCATCAGGTACAACATTTAAAGGGTGATTTCATTTCGAAAACAGCAACTGGTCAAAATCTTTTATGCTCTATTCACTGCACACAGTTATTGTCTGAGTACAAAAAAAACTGATAATGCTCATTGAACAATTCTGTGCATTCCCTTGTTCATTAAATTGAAGATAAGAAAATAAAGGAAAAAGGTGTGTGTTGTCTACATTAATCCTGATGCTGAGGTCATTGGTTTTTTGCACTGGGAGACAGAAACCCTTGAAATATTTTAGTTTAGGACTAAGGAGAAAAAGTATGGAATACAAGAAATAAAACATATAATTCCAATTTCTATTCATGAAAGCTGATTAACAACAGCTCTGAGTGGTGGATTACTGAATAAAAGCTTCATTCTAACAACTGTAAACTGTATCCAGCTTTTAGCAAAAATGGCCCAGTGTGACGCAGTAAAAACATTACAGTATGGCGCTGTAAAGAAATACGCAACATGTATTTTAAGTGCATTCTGCTCACCTTGGTTGTTCAGATGATACTTTTCCTATAGCCAATTATTTACAGCACTTATCTCTGCACTGTAGTAAATAATGTGATATGTCTCAGACCCCCTGCTCGTGTGTCTCATGAAGATGTAATCAAGCAACAGCCATCACTGTGGCACATACACATACAGTTTGTGTGTGTGTGTGTGTGTGTGTGTGTGTGTGTGTGTGTGTGTGAGTGTGTGAGTGTGTGAGTGTGAGAGAGAGAGAGAGTGAGTTTGAGATGGACGGCCAAATTGAGGCGGTTGCGTCACAAAATTCATTTGTCTGAAGAACTGACCCCCTTTAAGGCAATTGTAAACACATTTCCATATGGCCAGACTTGCCAGAAACACACTCGGACTAGTCTTGTATTAAAGGTCAACCATATAATCCATGTGGATACAACAAATGCTTGCAGCAAAAAATACTCAAAGGGCAAAGAATGATGGCTTTGGAGTAGTTTTGGCTTAGAAGATGTAATTATCAATCAAGCACCAAACTATTGTCCTTAAAATATTCACTGCAGAGAAAACCAAAATGTCAAACACCAGTATAGACATGACAACACTGCCCCTCTGTGTACGAACATTTATATTACGTCTCCACGTTTCTATTGAGCATTTAACTTTTTATTTCATCCAGGAAGCAAAATGTATGTTATCTGCAACTTATGATATGGATTTATAATAATTTGGATACTATAAAGTTCGTCCCACTGACAAACTGCAAAATTATCCTCACTAATCATGACAAACAGTACAACTCGTTTTTTTTTACATTTTATTTCCAATAACAAAGCAAACTAACTTTTGCGTCGCTGCGTTATATTTGGAACTGGTCTATGAAGTCGTGGACGCGCATTACACTGCCTGTTAACTGGCCACAACACAGTGATCTGTATTTGTTCCTCCTTGTTATGTCACAGCCCAATCAAAAGAGCGCAGCAGGTCACACGACTCTCAATATTTCACCATAGCTGATCATATTTTACGCTTCGTTTACGCAGGAATTCAGTCGCTGTTTCAGACCCAGCAGACAATCCGGTTGAACGGAATTTTTAGGTGAGTTGCCTTTTCATGTCATGGGAATTTGGATTTCACGCTCAACTATTTTTTTCTTTAAGAGAAAACGCCAAGCTCACTGATTTATCAAGGTACATGTTCTACTTTTATCAAACATATCGTGCCATGTGGTTGCCATTAACGGAGTCGTTACACATTTAATGTGTAAAGTAATCATCAAATCCTGCCTTTCGCTTTATCCCACGGGAGCTTCGCCTTTACTCGAAGTATTACGGTTCAATGCTCGATCAACACGGAAGAGGTTGGCGATCATTTCACCGTGTGATAACAAACCTATGGAGAGTAATGTATCGTAAAGAAATACTGCTTGGATCCATCACACTGGGAGTTGTGTTTGTCGCTGGTTATTTCTTTGGTAAGAGCAGCTGCGAATAGAATAATGATTTGAATTTAAAGCTTTATAACAAGAGAACCTGTAGTGTGTTAGCGACAAGCTCGCTATTTGTCACACACTGGAAACTGGTTTTACTTTCTTAGTATAATATCTATTGTTGTTTATTGAGAACTGGCAATAATTATTCACACAAAGTAATAAGTGATGTGAGTTATGAATTAACTTACAGACAAGACGAAAATGCATTTCTCCCCTCAAAGTCTCACATGGCTTCATTTCAATCATTAAGTGAAAGATTAGAGGAGAGTCCAAAAAGATGACAACTCATTTTTGTTTTACTCGATTAATTATCTCATGACCCATTGGTGCACATGCAAACCAGGAATGTAGGGACAGAGATATCAGATGAATGTGTTGGTCTAGACTGGTTCATTGCACTGTCCTCAAACTAAAATGTCTTACAATTTCCAGTACTTTTTTGTTTTGTTTTGTTTTTACACAGATCTGTTGCCTAGAATAATTGCATTAATTTAATCTTAATGTAAAAAAAAAAAAAAAGATGTCAACTAGATCAGCAAAGTTTCCTGAAAGATGAATTCATTTGGATCCAATGCTATAACCATTGGTCCCATGACAATCATGATCATGTTTAGGATCCTTGTACCTTTTCATTGTTTATGTTCACCCTCAGGGAAAAAGAAATCTTCCAGAATGAGCATCTCCAAAAGTCACTGCAAGGGAAAAGACAACCCACTGATGAACTACGTCCTCAATCACTCCATGAGGGAGCATCCGGTCCTGAAAAACCTCAGGCTGGTAAGGATGCCTTGATGTCTGGGCTATTGCTCTGTTCTGTCACATTTAAGCAATCAATGTCATAAGATGCAATCATGTCTCACACTAATCTGTAAAACTAATGTAACTGGCTTCCGTTTGTTGCTTTCAGAGGACGATGCAACACTCTTGGAACAGCATGATGGTCGCCTGTGAACAGTCACAGTTTATGGCCAATCTGGCAAAAGTAATAAATGCCAAGAAAGCATTAGAGATTGGTAAGATGACATTTTCCATTAGAGCACAAATTTTATAAGTCCACTTATTTAGACCTATAGATTCAGTTTAATACATTTCTGTCTGGTTTTAATCTGATTTTTGTGGGTACTCTGTACACTCAAGTATATTTATATTTATACATACTGTACAGTCTGACACAAACTCAGTTACAAGCATACGTTATAAGGCCAAGCAATATTTTCTTTTCAAGAGTGATCTATTTGGAGAACTCTGGTTTCAGATTTATTATATGAAGTCAAAGAAATCAGATTACTGCAGAGGGCCACCAGTAACCCAGCTCCCTAAGTGCATGTTAGGCACCCTTGGTGTGCAAAAACATTGTTATTTGAAGTTAGTCTAACTGCATGTGCCAATTGTGCTCTTTGCATTTGTAGGTGTTTACACAGGTTACAACACACTGAATATGGCACTGGCTCTACCTGAAGATGGAGTTGTAGTGGCATGTGATATCAATGAAGATTACACCACCATAGGCAAACCATACTGGAAAGAGGTATTCACGTGTGTGTATTGTTGTTAAAACACTGTAGGGTTCAGTATATGATGTGTACTGTTACCATTTTGTTCCCATAAGTGCTGATCGATGCAGAGGATTCTCAGACATCTCCGACGTAACAGAAGTACTGTTGTTCTGCTTGACGCATGGCCATGCATCTGAAAAAGGATGAGATGGCAGTGTTCGTCTTTTGTGTGATAAAACTCTACTACTACACCGTACATTTGTTGTTTATCAAGCAGGAATGCTAAATTGGCTGGTTTCAATCTCGCAGACTTGAGAATTTAGAAATTTCTCAACTGTCTGTGGGTTTTCAAACAGCCAAAGAAGACAAGCAAAGAAGACTGTATCCACCGTACATATGAACATTGATTCATCATAATGCAGAAAATAGAGAAATGGGTTATTGTAAATATCATTTATGCATAATAAATTCAAAAACAGAATACACTGCTGCATAAAATACTCCTACTCATATTACTTCTTACTGATTGTTTCGTTTCTTTTTGCAGGCTGGAGTAGAGCAAAAAATCGATCTACGGATACAGCCAGCACTGAACACTCTGGGTACAGTCATACAGCTATTCTCATAACTTACTGCTCCAAAGATTTTAAAGGAAGATGTAAGTTACTGTACAATTTTCTGAAGCGAAAGTGCTGAAAGTCTTAAACTTTTCTGCAACAACATCGGTATGTCTCACATGGATGAAGATGATTGTATCCCTAACCTTTCTACTACCTAAATATTTCTAACTTCTCAGCAATTATATAATAAAACACACAGCGTCTGTTTCTCGAGTGGCATTTCTAAGTCATTTGCAAAGCCTTTAACGACATTGTTGACTGGATTGGAATTGGAATTGGATTGGAACATAGCGCACACCTGTGTTTTAGCTAACCCCGTAATGTTTAGCAACACAAAACACCTGTCGAAACAAAACCGCAGCGAACAGCGACCATACGTTCTTTCGTACCTGGAGTCCACCTGTCCTGCGTTTTAAACCCATTTTTCTGTTCTTCTCTTAGTCTTTCGACGTCTCCAAAAGCTTTTAGCTGCGACTTCTTTCTGAAAACGTGCAGGCGTGTTCTAGCATTTCAACTCAGCGTTTTCCCACCTGGCGACATAACCGTGAGTGACGTCAGGTGAAGAAATCCCAAAGGTGATCACGGAGATCACGTGGGATGACGTTTTGATTTTTCTTTACTTAACATTACAAAACATTTGCTGTAGTGTTAGTTAGAAACTGTTTATTCATTGCCTTTAAATCATAAAAATGTTTAATAAACAAAATAACATAAATAAATAAACTGTTGTTTGGGGGTTAAAGTTCCGGCTTGTGGAAGTGAACTTATTTTTACTACTTCTTGGACTAGCTGTAGACAGATAGTGATGTTACAAATAAATGTTCATTTATTTATTTGTTTATTTTCAGAGGATCTCCTTGCTGCTGGTCAGGCTGGAACATTTGACTTTGTCTTCATCGATGCAGACAAAGTTAACTATGACAAATACTATGAGAAGTCTCTGCAGCTGTTGAGGAAAGGGGGCGTCATCGCAGTCGACAATGTAAGCACTTTATCCAAGGCAAACATTTCACTTCTCACAGTAGGATAGTACAAGCTCTTAATACTATAAACACATTTTTCCTACAGGTGCTGTGGGGTGGGAAAGTGCTGAATCCAGCCCCTGATGATGTAGACACTCTGGCCATTGACAAGCTGAACAAGAAGTTGCATAGAGATGCTCGCATCAACCTGAGCATGCTCACAGTAGGAGATGGGCTCACACTGGCTATCAAGCTATAGGTTGGGTGTTTATTAAGTGGTATGATTTAAAAGCTAATGCTAGAATGCTGTCTATCTTTTTAATGTTAAGTGAATTAGTATCTGGTGTTTGTGGTGGTAGTTTAAACATGTATTTAAAATATGTATGTACCAATTAGTAAAACTTTATTACTTCATGATCTGTAACTTATAGATATTTCATTTTACAGTTACAAGAGAAGGTGCTACATTTGAATGAAAGCATAGGGTCATTTTATTATAAAAACAAACACTATGTGCCATTCATATTTGGGTGCATCAATATTTAACCAAATTGCTTCATGCCATTCTCCTTGTTGTCTTTATTATGCTTTCTGGTCAAATTACAGGTTGAGCTAAAGGATGATTTCAGGGCTGAAATGCAAAGGTAGTCACATGCTAACACACAACTAAGTTCCTCAAAAATGGATGATTCACTCAGATATTCTGTCACTCACTGAGGAAAATAAAATTGAATTTAGTATCTTACAACTCAAACAGATATTTAAGGTAGTGAATGTCTAAAACTCATCACACATCATAATTATTGTTTCCTCAGGAGACACAAGAATAGCCAATATATTGCCAATAAGTCTTGACAAACAAATTTTGTTGGAGTAACTCTTCCAAATGCCAGAACATCACTAACAAAATATGAATAAAATGTGCAAATAAAACAGAGTGAGCTTGAATAACATTATATTCTACTGTGCAAAATAGTTCAGATTTACATTCTACATCATTACACTTCAGCAAAATAACAGGTTTCTCTTTTTTGGAACCACTCCTGGATTGTCAACAAAGGAAATTTGCAAATTAGAAAGAAGGGATTTCATTATGGAGGATAAACTGGCAGAAGGAGTAACTGATAAATATATGTAACTGCTACGCAACTAGTTATTGTAACCACAGTGAATGGTTCCCATCTTAACAGTGCTTGAGGACTCATCTGCTCTTTTATTTGTTTTGGCTCCATCTCTTTAAGATATCTTTCCTGATGACCAGACAGGAATACTCAGGGTCAGATTCAGCTGTTATTCTCATTTATATGAAATGGCAGAGCAAGTCTTCATGCCTCCAACTCCAGGCCCAGACCTAGTTTGTGACCACCAGCATTAATATTCTTCCCATCAACCAGTGCAGAGAGGAGAAGTTTCATACCTGAAATAAACATTTTACACACAGTATATATTTAAATTGAAATCAAGGTCAGTGATGTTTGGCAGTTTTCATCTGTTTACAGTAAAAATGGTTCTTACCAGGCCGCAGAGTCTGGGTGTAGCCAATTCCTACCAAGCTGGCATTATTCACCTTAGCCTGGAGAGAAAGCATTAATTCATTGAAATATAAAACACTCAGAGAGTACATCTGCATCCATAGCAACATACAAATACACAGTAACAGACTAATGAAATAATATATGCACCACTAGTAGGTCATCAGAAAACAGTGGAAAAATGGTCTCATGATGTAAAAAAAAAAAAAAAATTTATAAATTGTTGGATCACTTGTTCCTTAGCGCATTTGCCTAATTTTCCCAAATATTTTACTGAACTGTTTTTATTTAGGTTTTGCAGAAGTATGCAACCTTTCTATCCACCAGAGATAACAATGTCATTTAATGTCACTTAGCACATCTTTGAGATTCCCTGCTGACAAGCATCATTTAAAACATAATTTCCATGGAGGAAATATGAAGAAGACACCTACCGATATGGAGGCACTGGAATCTAATTGATATTTGGCAGCAATTCCAAAGCGAGTACCATTGCTCCCTGCTGTCCAGGCAAGATTCACAGCGGTTTCCAGTTTGTCATTTACCTTCTGGTAAATAGATCCACCAAACTCTGAACCATCATTTCTGAAAAAAGCAACAAATGTGCAAAAGACTTTTCATGTCAGTATCCTTCACTTAATGAGACAAAAATGTCACATAATCAGCAGATAAGTGAGTGCTCTGGAAAGATATCTACATTCTGTTTGGTTCAAATACTTCTTGATCCTAAAACATACACATTTGTGTGGAGCTGGAAGTCCCCAGTCTTGTAGCCAACTGCAAAGTTGCTCCGGGTCATCTTGGATTTGGATGAGTCAAAGGTCATCTGGTAGCCTGCCAGCCAGCCCTCATACCCAGCCACTGCTGCTCCATGGATAGTAGAACCAGCAAAATCTAAGTCTACGTCAACACCGAGATTAACATATTCCCTTTTATAAGCTGTTTTGACCTTGCCACTCTTCTTGCTGTGAAATTTTAAAATAATAATAATAGGTTAGAAGAGTGCTTTATGCAAAGACTGCAAGTCATGGTTTTCCAAATAACATTAACTGTAGCTTACCCAGTATTTGGTGAAAATGTAGTTTCAAAAGTAAGTTTCAGCCCTTCTGTGATCTAAAAAGAAAAAGCCACATATAATTTAGAGCTGTGTCATTAGTGGAACTATCAGCAGTATAATAGAGTATTCAATTTACCTGATCCTCAACACAAATTTCAGTCCCAAGTGTGTTTTCTGTGGTCCACTTCTCTGTGAATGTTAGCCCATACTCAGCCCACTTGTACTTAGTTTCCAGGATTCCAGTGACTTTGCTGTTGTCAATATTGGATGTGCCAGATGTTTTAAATTCCTGAAGTGAATACAAGAAAAAATAATAATAAAACATTACAGTTTTGATCTATCACTTGCAGTTAAAAAAAACATTTATTATTAGAGAATGATTGATACCAGATTTGAGGCCAAGATGTTTTTTTAACTACAACATGGAACATAATATCATTGTGGATTTCTGGCACAGCAAAAGCTTACCAGCTGATATATATATATATATATATATATGCTAATAACATTTTATTTATGATAACCTAATATCAGATGTGTGTCAGATGCCTGACAGAACACTACAATGTCATACAGTATATCTATAGAATAACAGTTAAACTCACCACTCCACTTGAAGACTTGGTCTTCACATCAAGCTTAACCAGTCCAAAACCTGCAAGAATGACAGTGAGGAACTACTCCAGACTACTTTTTTGAGGATCAACACACAATGATTAAAAAGTTACCATATCCCTTATTGAAGATGTCCTTTGCTGATTTTCCAAGGTCTGCATACGCTGGAGGAACTGCCATTATGCCTGTCATAAAAATTACATTTCATGTAAATTGTGACAAAGAATTAGAAATGTATTTGTTAATTAAAACTAGGCATGTACAGAGAACACAGAACAATTTGGTGAAGACTTTAAAAGACAAAGAAATTTTAGGTAAACTGCATAGAGCCTGCGCCGGGCAAAGGTGCTCACAGGCTGGGTAAGGGCAGGCTGGGTAAGTCCTGGTCCCCTGGTAGCTGAAAAGAACCAGCGAACCAATTGGGACTGATGTACAGACCACGCTGGACAACGGTGCTCACAGGCGGGGTAACGTTGGCTGGAAGTCCGATACCTTGGAAGTAGAACAGAACCAGATAACCGAGGGGGACTGGTGTACAGTCCATGCCGGGAAACAGTGCTCACAGGCGGGGTAACGTTGGCTGGAAGTCCGATAGCTTGGAAGTAGAAAAGAACCAGAGAACAGAGGGGCACTGGTATACAGTCCATGCCGGGGTAACAGTGCACACAGGCGGGGTAACGTTGGCTGGAAGTCCGATCGCCTGGAAGTAGGAAATAACCAGATAACCGAGGGGGACTGGTGTACAGTCCATGCCGGGAAACAGTGCTCACAGGCGGGGTAACGTTGGCTGGAAGTCCGATAGCTTGGAAGTAGAAAAGAACCAGAGAACAGAGGGGCACTGGTATACAGTCCATGCCGGGGTAACAGTGCACACAGGCGGGGTAACGTTGGCTGGAAGTCCGATCGCCTGGAAGTAGGAAATAACCAGAGAACAGAGGGGCACTGGTATACAGTCCATGCCGGGGTAACAGTGCACACAGGCGGGGTAACGTTGGCTGGAAGTCCGATCGCCTGGAAGTAGGAAATAACCAGAGTACCGAGGGGCACTGGTGTACAGTCCATGCCGGAAAACAGTGCACACAGGCGGGGCAAGGACGATTGGAAGTCCGATCGCCTGGAAGTAGAAAAGAACCAGAGAACCGAGGGGCACTGATGTACAGACCAAGCCGGGCAACAGTGCTCACGGGCGGGGTAACGTTGGCTGGAAGTCCGATCGCCTGGAAGTAGAAAAGAACCAGAGAACCGAGGGGGACTGGTGTACAGTCCATGCCGGGAAACAGTGCTCACAGGCGGGGTAACGTTGGCTGGAAGTCCGATCGCCTGGAAGTAGAAAAGAACCAGAGAACCGAGGGGCACTGATGTACAGACCATGCCGGGAAACAGTGCTCACGGGCGTGGTAACGTTGGCTGGAAGTCCGATCGCCTGGAAGTAGAAAAGAACCAGAGAACCGCGGGGGACTGGTGCACAGTCCATGCCGGGAAACAGTGCTCACAGGCGTGGTAAGGACGATTGGAAGTCCGATCGCCTGGAAGTAGAAAAGAAAGAGAGAACCGAGGGGCACTGATGTACAGACCATGCCTGGAAACAGTGCTCACAGGCGGGGTAACGTTGGCTGGAAGTCCGATAGCTTGGAAATAGAAAAGAACCAAAGAACCGAGGGGCACTGGTGTACAGTCCATGCCGGGGTAACACTGCACACAGGCGGGGTAACGTTGGCTGGACGTCCGATCGCCTGGAAGTAGGAAATATCCAGAGTGCCGAGGGGCACTGGTGTACAGTCCATGCCGGGAAACAGTGCTCACAGGCGTGGTAACGTTGGATGAAAGTTCGATCTCCTGGAAGTAGAAAATAACCAGAGTACCGAGGGGGACTGGTGTACAGTCCATGCCGGAAAACGGCGCACACAGGTGGGGTAACGTTGGCTGGAAGTCCGATCGCCTGGTAAGGACGATTGGAAATCCCGGTCCACTGGTTGTGATGAAGAACCAGAGAACCAAGATGGACTGATGTACAGACCAAGCCGAGCACCAGTGCTCCCAAGCGGGGTAACGTTGGCTGGGAGTCCGATCGCCTGGAAGTAGAAAAGAACCAGAGAACCGAGGGGCACTGGTGTACAGTCCATGCCGGGAAACAGTGCTCACAGGCGGGGTAACGTTGGATGAAAGTTCGATCGCCTGGAAGTAGAAAAGAACCAGAGAACCGAGGGGCACTGGTGTACAGTCCATGCCGGGGTAACAGTGCACACAGGCGGGGTAACGTTGGCTGGAAGTCCGATCGCCTGGAAGTAGGAAATAACCAGAGTACCGAGGGGCACTGGTGTACAGTCCATGCCGGGAAACAGTGCTCACAGGCGGGGTAACGTTGGATGGAAGTCCGATCGCCTGGAAGTAGAAAAGAACCAGAGAACCGAGGGGCACTGATGTACAGACCAAGCCGGGCAACAGTGCTCACGGGCGGGGTAACGTTGGCTGGAAGTCCGATCGCCTGGAAGTAGAAAAGAACCCGAGAACCGAGGGGCACTGGTGCACAGTCCATGCCGGGAAACAGTGCTCACAGGCGGGGTAAGGACGATTGGAAGTCCGATCGCCTGGAAGTAGAAAAGAACCAGAGAACCGAGGGGCACTGGTGCACAGTCCATGCCGGGAAACAGTGCTCACAGGCGGTGTAAGGACGATTGGAAGTCCGATCGCCTGGAAGTAGAAAAGAAAGAGAGAACCGAGGGGCACTGATGTACAGTCCATGCCGGGCAACAGTGCTCACAGGCGGGGTAACGTTGGCTGGAAGTCCGATCGCCTGGAAGTAGAAAAGAACCCGAGAACCGAGGGGCACTGGTGCACAGTCCATGCCGGGAAACAGTGCTCACAGGCGGGGTAAGGACGATTGGAAGTCCGATCGCCTGGAAGTAGAAAAGAACCAGAGAACCGAGGGGCACTGGTGCACAGTCCATGCCGGGAAACAGTGCTCACAGGCGGTGTAAGGACGATTGGAAGTCCGATCGCCTGGAAGTAGAAAAGAAAGAGAGAACCGAGGGGCACTGATGTACAGACCATGCCGGGAAACAGTGCTCACAGGCGGGGTAACGTTGGCTGGAAGTCCGATAGCTTGGAAGTAGAAAAGAACCAAAGAACCGAGGGGCACTGGTGTACAGTCCATGCCGGGGTAACACTGCACACAGGCGGGGTAACGTTGGCTGGACGTCCGATCGCCTGGAAGTAGGAAATATCCAGAGTGCCGAGGGGCACTGGTGTACAGTCCATGCCGGGAAACAGTGCTCACAGGCGTGGTAACGTTGGATGAAAGTTCGATCTCCTGGAAGTAGAAAATAACCAGAGTACCGAGGGGGACTGGTGTACAGTCCATGCCGGAAAACAGCGCACACAGGCGGGGTAACGTTGGCTGGAAGTCCGATCGCCTGGAAGTAGAAAATAACCAGAGAACCGAGGGGCACTGATGTACAGTCCATGCCGGGGTAACAGTGCACACAGGCGGGGTAACGTTGGCTGGAAGTCCGATCCCCTGGAAGTAGAAAAGAACCAGAGAACCGAGGGGCACTGATGTACAGACCAAGCCGGGCAACAGTGCTCACGGCCGGGTAACGTTGGCTGGAAGTCCGATCGCCTGGAAGTAGAAAATAACCAGAGAACCGAGGAGGACTGGTGTACAGTCCAAGGCGGGAAACAGTGCACACAGGCGGGGTAAGGACGATTGGAAATCCCGGTCCACTGGTTGTGATGAAGAACCAGAGAACCAAGATGGACTGATGTACAGACCAAGCCGAGCACCAGTGCTCCCAAGCGGGGTAACGTTGGCTGGGAGTCCGATCGCCTGGAAGTAGAAAAGAACCAGAGAACCGAGGGGCACTGGTGTACAGTCCATGCCGGGAAACAGTGCTCACAGGCGGGGTAACGTTGGATGAAAGTTCGATCGCCTGGAAGTAGAAAAGAACCAGAGAACCGAGGGGCACTGGTGTACAGTCCATGCCGGGGTAACAGTGCACACAGGCGGGGTAACGTTGGCTGGAAGTCCGATCGCCTGGAAGTAGGAAATAACCAGAGTACCGAGGGGCACTGGTGTACAGTCCATGCCGGGAAACAGTGCTCACAGGCGGGGTAACGTTGGATGAAAGTTCGATCTCCTGGAAGTAGAAAAGAACCAGAGTACCGAGGGGGACTGGTGTACAGTCCATGCCGGAAAACGGCGCACACAGGCGGGGTAACGTTGGCTGGAAGTCCGATCGCCTGGAAGTAGAAAATAACCAGAGAACCGAGGGGCACTGATGTACAGTCCATGCCGGGATAACAGTGCACACAGGCGGGGTAACGTTGGCTGGAAGTCCGATCCCCTGGAAGTAGAAAAGAACCAGAGAACCGAGGGGGACTGGTGTACAGTCCAAGCCGGGAAACAGTGCACACAGGCGGGGTAAGGACGATTGGAAATCCCGGTCCACTGGTTGTGATGAAGAACCAGAGAACCAAGATGGACTGATGTACAGACCAAGCCGAGCACCAGTGCTCACAGGCGGTGTAACGTTGGCTGGAAGTCCGATAGCTTGGAAGTAGAAAAGAACCAGAGAACGGAGGGGCACTGGTGTACAGTCCATGCCGGGGTAACAGTGCACACAGGCGGGGTAACGTTGGCTGGAAGTCCGATCGCCTGGAAGTAGAAAATAACCAGAGAACCGAGGGGCACTGATGTACAGACCAAGCCAGGCAACAGTGCTCACAGGCGGGGTAACGTTGGCTGGAAGTCCGATCGCTTGGAAGTAGAAAAGAACCAGAGAACAGGGGGGCACTGGTGTACAGTCCATGCCAGGAAACAGTGCACACAGGCGGGGTAAGGACGATTGGAAACACCGGTCCACTGGTTGTGATGAAGAACCAGGGAACCAAGGTGGACTGATGTACAGACCACGCTGGACAACGGTGCACACAGTCGGGGTAACGTTGGCTGGAAGTCCGATCCCCTGGAAGTAGAAAATGACCAGAGAACCGAGGGGGACTGGTGTACAGTCCAAGCCGGGAAACAGTGCACACAGGCGGGGTAAGGACGATTGGAAATCCCGGTCCACTGGTTGTGATGAAGAACCAGAGAACCAAGATGGACTGATGTACAGACCAAGCCGAGCACCAGTGCTCACAAGCGGGGTAACGTTGGCTGGGAGTCCGATCCCCTTGAAGTAGAAAATAACCAGAGAACCGAGGGGGACTGGTGTACAGTCCATGCCGGGAAACAGTGCACACAGGCGGTGTAAGGACGATTGGAAACCCCGGTCCACTGGTTGTGATGAAGAACCAGCGAACCAAGGTGGACTGATGTACAGACCACGCTGGACAACGGTGCTCACAGTCGGGGTAACATTGGCTGGAAGTCCGATCCCCTGGAAGTAGAAAAGAACCAGAGAACTGAGGGGGACTGGTGTACAGTCCATGCGGGGAAACAGTGCACACAGGCGCGGTAAGGACGATTGGAAACCCCGGTCCACTGGTTGTGATGAAGAACCAAGGTGGACTGATGTTAAGACCAAGCCGGGCAACAGTGCTCACAGGCGGGGTAACGTTGGCTTGAAGTCCGATCCCCTGGAAGTAGAAAAGAACCAGAAAACCGTGGGGGACTGGCGTACTACTCAAACCGGGCAACGGTGCTCACAGGCTGAATAAGAGCGGCTGAAAATCCCGGTCCCATGGTTGTGACAAAGACCCAGATAAACAAAGGGGAGTGGTGTACAGCAATCGTGTTTACAGGCCGCGTAAGTGTGGCTGGAAGTCCCGGTCCCGGATGGTGGGGAAGAACCACATAACCGAGCAGGACTGTGGCACAGTCCATGCTAAGCAAAATTGCTCACAAGCCGGATAAGTGCGTTTGGGGAATAATTGAAGAGTGAATATATTAAGCAAATAAATAAATCAATGAATAAATCCAACTAATAAAATATTGGTGCGAAGGGCATAGAGGGAAATTGACCGTACCTTTCAAAGGCTTAATTGGCTACAACCTGACCAGATCTACTGACTGTTGTTTGGGTGTTATTTGCTGTCCATCATCATTTATTCCATTCAACTGTTAAGTACTGTCCCTAACATTGAAGTAGTTGTATTGCAGGTCAGCTGCAGTGTACTGTAGGTTCTCCATTGCTCACTCTTTAGGCTGTCACGGCTCCTCAAGGTGATTTGCCTGAAACACTGCGGTTCACCTACTATAACAAGTGAAATCTTGCTAAAATTGTGACAATTGTGTGAAACTGACAAAACTCTACCGATGTGTCGAGGGGTCTTTTCAGAAAGTAACGGGGGAAATTTTGAAGCATCTTCTGTGAATGTAATCCATAAGCTACGCAGTTCAGGGTTGTACGTTCATAAAGTTGTGACTCTTTGATAAGAAACAGTACAGTCTCTACGAGCCTGCCACTCATGGATGGTTTCTGAAGGAGTTTGTAGACATGAGTGTGGTAGGGGGCGTTTTCTAGCTGGTAAACGGGACCTTTGACAGCTATTTTGCCGACATTCCAACAAAATGTAACTCAAGCCACACTAGGTCTGTTACTCACCGAGTGTTGCTGTTGTTGTTGATGTTGCTGACAATCCGGTAAATAACAAAAGCGACGGGAAGAAAAAAAAACCGCTCAACCCGGTGTAGGACGATGGAGGAGACACCGCAACAAACGCCGTCCTGACCTCGGCGCCGCAGGACCCGAAAATGTTGTTGTCTATTTTTGTGCCTGTATGAAAAAAATAATAAATTTGCTATTCAAAGCCAATAACTATAGTGTGTGTGTTCTATTGTCTAACAGCAAAGAAATACAATTCTTGATTTAAAGTCAACATTTTATGCCAATTTATGCCACAAGCAACCGGCAAGTAGAGGACCTCTAAATCACCATGGTAACCAATACGCCAACGTACAGATGTATAGACGACAGGTCATTCATCTCTTATACACCGTCAATGGTTTCAACCAGTCTGGCTGACAGGCACTGGGCTGGTCAGGCTAATAGGACTGTCATGTGTCACTAATCCCCAGTACCCTTCCAGCACATACACACAGCCCAAAAGGAAAAACAATACCAGCAAGAGCAACCGGCTCTGACCAAAACGAGAAAACGTCTCTAATGCACATTAATTATATAATTGTGCATTAAGTGTAAAAAAACAGATTGAAAAAAACTCGTGTTTCATTTAAACTCTAATAACTTTAATGATGGAAATGACTGAACGTTACACATTGTTTTAAAAACAAATACACAGTTAAGAGCAACTGTAAACATTTCCCCATGTGCATGTTGAATTATAAAAATATAACATTTAAAAAAAGAAATAAATTAACATCAAATACTTATAAATTTCTTTTTAAGAACAGTTAATACAGGTTAGTGTCAATTATTATAAGGGAGACCTCAAATGGTACTTAAGCCTGGTCATTTACCATACATTATAAAAAGCACTATACAGTACAATAAACATGACTGGGACATTTCCACACAGAGAAATCTATTTAACACTCAATTGGCAAATGGATTTATATTTAAGACAGCTGGAATAAAATCTTTCACACTTTTGGCTGATTTTTTGAATGCTTCTTTTGTAAGTATAGTAAGGAAAAGGCGGGGTATGCAAACAATATAAACACAGGAGTCAGGGCA